>NC_036253.1:14032180-14129612 GCF_002742605.1 Olea europaea var. sylvestris | reverse complement strand
CTAAACCTTTGGTATATTCGAATTACCAACTAGAGTTTTGAAAGATTTACGCACAATTCCTAATTGGCTAATTCTCACAGCATTTAGTCGACTAGGAACACATAAGTAACATTCGCGCACCATTGAAAATTAATTATGTTCTTTACAAAAAAAAATCTTAAGCTGAGAGAACATTTTGTAAAGTGATGATGAAAATGGATTTTTAATCACAAACGGTCCCCATTGATACTTATTCGCAAAAATTGGAGCCAAAGCCTCAACACATAATGATTAACACTTCACAAAGGCAAGTAGGCCAAGTCATTGTATGCCGGCAAGACGCCCCTTTACAAAGAGGATAGCATGAACATGCACAAGCACAAGCACAAGGCAAAGGTCCTCGTTAACAAGCATTCCATAATTATCATAATTCATACCAATGTTTTAAAATTGATAGAAAAATGTAAAATGTCAATTATTAAGAGGTTCGATTCAAGTTATACTCAAGGCAAATAATTACATAGCTTGACGTGTATCCAGATTCAATTTCAATAACAATTTTTTCCCCTTTCTCAAAATAATACAACTGGACAATCCGAACGATTCAATCAATTTGGACTTACTTGACACTTGCCGAGTTTCATCTCAAGTGTTTAAGATATACCAATTTTAGTTATAACCGGATTTGATTTCGAGTCCATTTCAACTTATCAAACCTATCCAATTAGTTCAGTTTTCAAAACATTGATGCATCCCTATCTCACTTGTACTAGAACAAACCTTAATTTTTTGGCCACCATGGAATTTTATGCTAAAAATTTGTCAAGTCACACTCTCATAGTCACACGAGTGGGTTATAAATCTCTTATCCTTGCAATATAAGATGATCAAACATGGGACCGAGTTTGCTATCCTAAAGTATCAACAAAAATACACACAAAAAAGAGGTCACATGGGTAACAAAACCAGCTGTGTCCAGCCCATTCAAACTGTTTACCCATAAAAAACAAGATAATTTGAGCAATGACGAAACCCATGGTTATGGTAGTGATAATTACCATCTAAAAGCATTTAATCATTGAGTAGCCTCTGGCTCAAATTATTCGAGGCAAGTTGATAATAAGTGGCATAAGGGTCCTTTCTTTATAGCTCTAGGCTCGTAAACCGTACGAAGCAAAAGGCATGGGGAAGAGAAAGTAGTCACGTCACGATTGTTTGAATATTCAACGCTAGGGTCAAATATTCGAGTTTGATTTTATATTATGTTTGGCTGTTTAAGTCACAATGCAATAGTTTTTCTCCAACCTTTGCCATTGTTAACAACCCAACATCACCCAGGAGAGATGCAAATAGAAAGGAATGAAAAATTAGAGTGCATTTAACAGGCACAGGACGTGGAGGTCAAGCCTCAAAGTCTTCCGAGCTTAAATGTGCCAAGGCATAATAAAGTAATTTCCTATTTTTTAATATTATTTTAATTATTATAGACCAATAAAAAAAAAAATAATGTATCCCATGCAAATTTATGAGAACTTTATAACATAATTTTCAAGTTTCGAACAAAAACAAACATAATTCTCAAAATCATAAATACTCCCAATCAATAATGCTTTGTTCATGTACAAAAAAGCTATGTAGGTGGGCTTGTATTGGACGAAGGTGGAATTTTTGTTTTAACTTATTTTCTTTTGATTGAAAATTTTGTTAGACTGAACTTCAGTGTAAAGTTGACCACCTTTTTTCTTGTCGTTTTCTCCGTGCCTCGTGCCTATGCGGGCCTTTTAACAATATTACAGAAGTCTAGTTAGAAGCAGGGAAAAACTTATAGTACTCCCGCTACTAAGCATGCCATTGCCATTGCCATCAGTGAACTAGTGACATAATTCAATCCTAAGTCCACGAGATGCTACAAGAAAGGATAAAGGTTGAGTAGAATATAGTGGATCAGAACGGCAACTCCATCATCTTACGTTCACTTGGGCTCAATACAAATTTCTCCTTTCTTCATCAAACAATAGAATTTTCGAAAAGAACCATCAATTCCCAGTAGATTTAATATACATTTACATGATGGTACTTACTAAGAATTAAGAAAACAGGTTCACAAAAGATTCAATTTGTCAGAATTTTAGCCGGCACACCTGGATATGCAGCTCCTCAATAAAGCATTTCTCTATATTCTCTTTTCCTATAGAGCCTCGAGTGATATTATTTCCAACACAAAGTGCAACTCTACGTCAATAACAATTGATACAGACTTAAAGAGGTTACGTAAGTCGTGCATGGTTTTTGGATTTTCCTTCAAGTCACCTAATTACAATTGGAAAACGTTGAAACTGTTCGAGAGGCTGACCTGTTGCCTTATTTACTCAAAGCCCAATTATCCAAATGCCGATCATTTGACTCCAGCCACTACATTCTTCCAACCGGTGATGGGGGTGGGCATGTCACATACTTCGCTGGAAATTGCTCTTGGACTCGGGTTGGGACCATTGCTTCCCGTAAATGCTCTTCTTGCGGTTGAATATTCATGTCCAAGATGTCAGAAAATTTCTGACACGTTATGACTGCTACGCATGTAGAAAATGTCTCTAACAAAGAAATTGACGCATCGAATTTGACAGAGTAAAGTCCATTTTCCAACGGTTTCAAGCTGAACACAGACTTGCTCTCTCGTGCTCCGTTCTGTTAAGAAGCATCGATAAAATAAATTTATATTTTGAAGTTTCAGTAAAAAAGAGGTAAACTAGTACATACTGAAGTTAAAAAACAGTACCTGGAGATAAAGTTTCACATGATCAATTGCAGAGCTGGGCATGGATGCTTCAAGAATTTTGCTGTTTTTCTTACGGTTGGTAAGAATTCGAAGCTTGCAACCGACATCCCACCCTCCACAATCACACGATCCACCAGATTCCCATCGGTTTATTAACGATGAAGGCGCACCTTTGATTGGTATGCCATGACAACCACTAGGAAGAATGACTACTGTGCTATTAGAGTTTCCATCATCTTCGGGGTCATAACTAACCCCTGATGAACAATGTGTAAATTCACTCTTCATACGCTGTCTGCTACTGTCACTTAAATTCACATCATTAAGCTTCTCAATTGAGTTCTTAACAACAATGGCTGCAATCTCCCTGTTCAGCAAATATTCCTGGGTTTGGTTATCCACCTGCCCCGGATCAACACTATACAATACACATTCTCTTAAGACACATCTAATAGAGCCCTTCATATTTATTCCCTGAAGACAGGAGCTTGAAATCTTCATCTGACCTATCATATTATAGCCAAGGCTGCAACTTTTACTTTTAGACCGCTGATTTATCCAGTTCACACTCTTTTTTCTAATCTCTTGGCCTGAGTAGAATGCATAAATTATGCTGTAATCACTCTTTCGAGATGATGGCAAACCCTCAATAACTGCAGCTAGCACATCGCTGCTGTTTTCAACCACAAGTTTGAAAAATGGAAGTCCGTTCTTCAACGTAAGCTGCAAAAAGGCCTGCAAAGTTGAAGTCTCAGCTTTCCTATCTCGAACAGGTCCACAGACAGTCGCTTGCATCATAGACTGTGAGCTTCCATCTGGTGAACGAACAGTCTCAGAAGAGTGAGCTCCTTTGTACTTTAGCCATGGGTCTAGTAATCTCCGTAAAGGGCTGGACCTCCCTCTGCCACTAGCATTTGACTTGTCTCTATCACATTTATCTGTACCACCAGATAAAACCTCACGCCTCACCGAGCATGACTCGGTAGCAGTATATGTAGAACTCAATTGTGAAGCCTCAGAGCTCTCCTTGAAACTAAAGCTCCTACCGATCCTCCTCCCAAAGCTGAAGCTGAATCGGCGATTAGGAGAGGAATGTCTTCCTTTCACAGCTGGCTGTTCAGCTATGTCCCCATCTGTTCTCCTGGAATCCTCGACTGAGTCTGAAAATGAATGTCTAATTGATTTTTCTTTCACTTTTGAACGTTTTGCTTCAGATGGTATGGGCGTGACAGCCATCTTACCCGGACACACACTTGTACAAGCATCCAAGTTCATAGGCTGAAAAGTAACCTGGTTATGTGGTTCCATGCTAGATTTGTCTTCATCTATGACACCAACATGAAGGGGACATGAATGTGGAATATCAGCAGAGAATTCTCCAGAGTAGAGTCCTTGAGGAGAAAAGCTATCAGAAAATCTGTTACCGTTTGCTTCCGCTAATTGTCCATCAAATAATGTCCTAGATCCTGTCAATTGTCCATCAAATGGTGCCCTGAATTTAATAAACTGAGAACTCCCCAAGTAACTCCCCTTTGGGAAATGTTTTGGTACTAGGTGTACGTTGTTCAGTGCGTCTACAGGGTGATATTGGTCAGCAAGGTTGACCTCATCTTCTACTCCTGTCTTACCCTTTTCCCCATCAGAAGTGATTGTCTCACACAAAGACGGTGAGACCTTATTTTTACCCTGGTCTAAGGGCAAAGTTCCCTTTTCCAATTGTCTCCCTTCGTCTGAATCTTTCTTCTCGCCATTGCCCATATATCTCCTCCCACCATTAGATTCAATTGTCTCGGAGAAATTGTCTTGCAGCCCATCAACAGTTCTGCTACTTCGTGCTGCTTGAACTTCTTCAATACACGTGCTCTTTCCTTTGTACCGTTTGACACCTTCATTCTTTTCTCCTTTTTGAGACAAGTTATCATGTGAAATGTTTGCTGGGGGCTGTTTATTATGAGGCAATGGATTAAAATGCAAACTATGTGATGAAAATTGTTCTCCTTTGTAGAGTGAATCGGGATTCAAACCATGTGATAACGGTAGTTTTCCCAGATTTGAATGAGTTCCTCTTGGCATTAACACTGAACTACTCAATGATGGTGACTTTTTCGTTTGTCCCTTTGTACGCATGTGTTCATTGTACTTCCATTTCTCCAGACGCTTCCAATCAAGAACTCCAAAGTTCAACGCCTTCTCTTGAATACTTTTCTCCTTCTCCACTTGCTGCAGAAATTCCGGTAAATTTGACATATGCTTGACAAGTTCATCATCTTTACATGTCTTACTCCCAGATCGTGAACTTTCTTTATTCTCTGAAGAATTAGATTGGATCTCATGCTCAATACTTGTACCCCGTCTCAATTCACAATGTCGATCAATGTATGGGTTGCCAAATGGTTGTTGAACCTTATATTTGTCCTGAAACTGTAAACTCTTATCTGCTGACGGCAATGGAGCCTCCGCTTTGACAACATCTGAGATTTGTAGTTGCATTGAACTCCTCTTCTCTAAACTGTGGCCCATGTCCATAGCTGTTTTCTACACATTCAGGACCTAAATTTATGATAGATAACATGGCATTACATCTCCACTCATTTTTTAATGTCTGATTTTCTTCCTGCAGATCAATTTAACAAGGTAATCAGTAATTAAAAATTCAAAACTTTTCCACGGTACAAAAACTGGATTTGAAAACTATTAACTGGACAAGAATGCAAAGTTTTTAAAACATCGTGTAAGAACAAGCCCCCCAAGAAAATGGGAAATCGACTTATTACAGTTTTGATACAATAAATGCCAAAGGTATGTTTCGCGCTCTATTTATCAATAACAAAGTACTGAATATTAGTCCAATCAGAGCATTTTAACAGATAAAATTTAAACAGCTGGTATTACAATTAGAGATGGCCCGGAAAAAACTCAAAACTAAATCAGAAACGCTGCCTTTCATACACTAGCTTTGCAAGGAATTTCCATTTTACTTGCATTCCGAAAAGGAAGAAACGATATCCTTTTATCGTACTGAATAAAAAGCATCTAGGTAAAAAAACTAACGCCACAAAACTTCTCCCAATTTAAAGATCCTAAAGGTAAATGAAAAACTATTAAGTTGTTTGCAAAGCTAATTAGCTAATAACACATCTATAGAACCTAGTCGACCCAAAATACCAATGAAAAACATACTGCTGCTTCACAATTAGGACCAGTTGACTAGATTTTGATCATTTACATGCAAGTTACACATTTACATACCAAAATATGAAAGCCTCAGGAGAAATTTCCGGAGGATGTTCTTATTTTTTTAATTTACAAACAGGTATTGCATAAGAATCAAAGGGCAAACCACGAAAGAATAAACGTATTAGCAAAGCTTCCAGCAACAGATCGAATATAGATTACAATTGAAAGAGAGATTTCCATTGAACACTCCAAGAATCAGATAAAACCAAAATCTTGAATTCTAATATTTCTCCAAGATTATAAATCAAGCGGTCAGGATTTGCACCCGAACCAATAGATCCAAAGCGACTAAAGCTAAAATATATTAAAATGCACCGAAATGTACATCAAACAACACAATAAATAAAGAACAAACACTCAAGATAGCTCAAGAAAAGAAAGAACTTCAACTAAAAGCATCACCGCTACTTGTATTAAATCTGTAACCAATTTTCAACACATCCCATAAGATAGTTCAAGAAATGAAAATCCATGGCAGAAATCCAGCGAACCCAGTAATTTACCAACCAAAAGAGAATAGAAAATTACACTACAACAATAAATAAATGACTATAAATTCTAAAGATAAAATCAATAGCACGTGACAAGGTTAAATAGATTCAAGAAAATGCAAATCCATGGAAGAGACGAGACATCGAGTAAACTCAGTAATTTTCCAATTAGAAGAAGCAAAAAAGAAAATTAAACCGGAACAATAAATAAATGTACTTACACTAAACGCAAAGAAAGGAATAGCAGAGTCAGATGAAAAGCAAGAAATCTTCTTAGAATTGCAGGAAGCGTATTGTTCGATGCTGGAGATGAAAGAAAAAGCATGCGAATGAGATACAGGTACAGAGCATGGATAAAATACACAATATATACATATAGAGAGAGAAACCTCGAGGAATGCGCTTGCTACTAGGGAGTGAAAGTGTTATTAGAGAGAGAAAATTAGGCGTTTTGCTTTATATTAAAGAATCGGACGGTTATAATTGAAGGTAGAATGCGATAGGTTGTAACGTCATCAAGTAGCGAGGTGCTTAAGGGCCAATGGGCTAGGGAAAGTGGACCCTATTGCAAACCATACCCGATTATTATTATTATTATTATTATTATTATTATTATTTTTCAATACTTCTCTTGGTTAATTAGAATATATGAAAAACGAGACAATTAGTTAAAATGTTTAAGTGCCATCTTATCTTATAGTAGAATAACATATTAATATAAGTGTGTTTGATTGATCTTATTTTTCATGAAAAATGTTATTTTTTCATCCAAATTTTTATTTTTGAGGTGTTTGATTGACAATTTTTTTTCATAAAAAATATTTTTCAATTTTTGGTCACGTGATCATATTTTTCTAAAAAATAAGGAAAATATTTTCATTAGAGAGGTGATTTTTATTTTCCAGGTAATTCACTCTCTCTTTCTCTCTCTTATTTGTCCGCTTTTTTTCATCTACTCATCAATAAAAAATAGACAAATATAATATTTTCTATGTTAAAAACTAAATTAGTCAAATACATTTAATTATTAATTTTTATACAAATAAATTATAGACAATTAAATTACCTAAAATTTATTTTCTTTTCATACAAATTTCATGCTTATAATAAAAAACTGATGACGAGATATCATATCGATTGGTGGTGGGTGAAATGTCACGTCAAATGTTCTATTACGTTTTTGTCCAGGGTCGGTGGCCGTAAAATTTTCAAAACACAGTTTGAATAGTATTTTTATGAGAATGTGTTATTAAAAATTAGGATAAGAAAAAATAATGAACTTGCGTATAAAATATTTTATTGTATAAATGTGTAATTGAAAATGATCTCATAACAAAAATTAAAATAAATTAAATGACTTCAAACAAGGGCTTTCTTGCAAGTAATCCATAATGTTTATATTGGTTTGTGGTCGACTTGACTTGTATTGTGAAGTCGCTGCTAGAATTTTGTAATTATTGTGTATGGTTGACTCGTCATATTTCATATTTCATATTTCACCACGTGGACCTCATAAAATATTGAGACAATAGTATTTCTCGAACTTTTAAATCCTAAGCTTATAGTAATTCCAATTAGCACGTGATAATGTGATGTGGCCTAAAAGTTAATCTTTCAAATGTTCTTTGAAAATTTTTTGGATTAACCTAGTGGTACATTAGGGGATCCATAATGGTGTCCAAAATGGACACATGGATCCCCTCTATTGGAGGGGCGACCCATAGCATGGCCCAATTTTTTTTTAATGTTTTGTCGTCTAAATGTCAAATGATACACACGTTAAATTATACAAACCACATCTTTTCAAATGTTCTTTGAATTTTGTTTAGCATCCAGATAATTTTTTTTTAAAAATGTTTGGCCATCTAAATGTCAAATGATATAAATGTTAAATTATACAAACCACAAGTTTCTAAATTTTAATAATCCATTATCAAATTTATTTTATTAACAATGAATATAATATTTTCGAGAACACATCTTAAACTAAAAAAAATAAAAAATAAAAAAATGAACAAAAGAATTCATTTGGTATGGTACCTTAAAGTTACATTGAATTAGACTAAACAAGAATCTATGAAAATAAAATTGACAGCCATTTTTTTATTCTCATAAAGAATGAGTTTTTGAATAGTAATTTTTTGAAAAATATAAACTTAAAAAGTAGGGAAAGTTTTAGATTTACATGAAAAATATATTATCGTGAGAATTTGTGGTTGAAAATGAGTATGATAATTTTTTATTTTTTATTTTTTTTGAAAGAATAATTATCGAACAGGGACTAAGATGGATAACATTTATGAATTTTTCAGATAAAAGAATGTGGTTTGCAATATCTTTATTGTTGGGAATCTACTTATACGTGTACAGCGAAAAATTAAAATTATTTCGATTTCCATCGAGAATTCCTTTGTGTTTAGATAGAAATTGAGATAAAGATTGTACCTTTGACGAATTCTACAAACATTTTGCTTTTTTTTTTCGTTCCAGCAATCTTGATTCGCCACCCACAGCTGTCCAATTGTCTAGCCTCCAATGATGATCCACACAGAAAATAAGATTGCAGTTACCATGGTTTTTCCTCTTGTGCCAGTAAGAATAATGAAAACCATATGGATCTTAAACTCTAACTATGTATTTATATAAACCCAAACAACTCGGCTCGGTCCGGTCCAATATTTAATTAATCTATTTAATAAAATTCGGTCCGTGAATTAATTAATTCGGGGCTATAAATAATCAATCCAATTAATTAATTTTATCCAACGATTGGATGAATTAATTAATTGGCAATTTGCAATCTTTCAATTCTCTTTTGTGTGCGACCCATCAGGTTCTCGATAAACTAAAACACCTTTTTAATTTATCGTCAATTCACACTCGCCGTCCCAAATTGACATCTAGCAATGTGTCGGGGCAATACATGTGATGGGAAATGTCATGTGGTGTGACAAAATCAAACTCATTCGTTTAACTATAATCCCTTCGTCAATATGATCCAATCAATTACGAGATATGAAAGTGTGTCGATCTCAATCATTGATCATATCTTTCACTCCACTATTAAGTCAATATAAGTCGAAAACTCATTTTCGACTTATGAGTACACCTTGGCCAAGAATTTCACCATCGACTTAATTGAATGAAACGCAGATCATAATCTCTTACCATCTAAGAGTGACAAATCATTTATTGATCAATCACAACCTTCATACGATTCTTGACGTACCCGAACGATGTCGTATTAGCGGCCCTTTGTAGAGCAACATCCAACACCGCCAAAGTATGACTGTCCTCATACAAAGTACCATGACGACCTCAAGTCAAATGACCAATTCCACTACCGAACGCTAGAGATTAACCACTGACACTCAGATAGTTATCCATGTGGAATCTCTCGACGGGTCTCCAATATTTTGTTATATAACAAAATATCCACGTATTCATTTAAGTGTCACCATACTTTAGCTTGTGAGATCAGTTACTTATTTCACAAGTAAGAAATGCCACACGTGATGGTCTATCCGTAATAACGATATTCGTATTTCGTTATTACTTACGACCACGGACGATTTAAGATTCAATCAGATGTAATTTGTATCTTACAATCATAACTCCTTGTGATTAACAAATTACGAAGATTTGAATCTACGGACTATTTTATTTAATTAATAGACAATTAATTAAATAATAGATCTGCCATTAAACTGCATTAATTATATATCAAAAGTATTTATGTCCAAAGTTGATTGGACCTAGGGCATAATACTTACAAACTCCCACTTGCACTAGATCCAATCACTTATGTATCCAATATCAAAAGTTTACATGACGATCATGTTTACGCTACGACAACTCTTTGTCAGTGGATCTGCAATATTATTAAATGTGGGAATTTGTTCTTCTCTTTACGTCATTTCTATGTATTATCTCTCTGATAAGATTATACCGCTTTAATAAATGTTTGGATCATTGATGAGACCTTAGTTCCTTTGCTTTCACAATGACTCTATTGTTATCACAATACAATGGCATGTGATCAACAATATCAGGAACTACTCCAAGTTCATTTATGAACATCATGATCCAGATTGTAACTCTTTGCTACTTCTGAAGTAATCATGTATTAGGTTTCTACTATTGAATCAACGGTTGCTTCACATTTGGAACCTTTCCAACACACCGTTTAAGAGTAAACCAATTTCTTCATATAAAATCTTCTCAATATTTTATATAGATTGGGACAAGTTAATCAACCTTCTAGATTTATCTCTATAGATCAAGTTGCTTCTCCAATATCATTCGAGAATAAATCCTTTAACAACCATTATTTCAACGATTGAAACGTAGGGATGTTATTTTTCTATAATATTAGGAATACGACAATGCTCCCACCATCTTCTTGTAAACACACAATTCGTTCAAACACTTTGACTTTTCCATCAAATCGAAGATATCAGCTCCAAGAAGCTTCTCTTAACCTATAGTCACGGTATGCAACTGTTGCAAGCAAAACCCGAATGGATTTTAGCAAGGCTACAGGAGAAATGTTTCACTAAGGTCAACACTTAACCTTTGCTTCTAGCCTTGCTTCGTATATATGGATATTCCCATCCATATCGACCTTTTCTTTGTAAATTATTTACAAAAACTTATGAGTTTTATTCTATCAGGAGGCTTGACCAAGGTCTAAACCTTGTTCACATACGTCGAGTTCATCTCGAGTTTCATGGCCTCTTGTTGTCTCTTTTAAGTCAACACTTGACTTTATTTTTGTTGTAGCTAGCAGGTTCATTATCCTGGATCAGTAATACCTGATTAGTAATCATGGATTCACACCTTCTTGAAGGTCGAATGATCCTACTAGATTCACATAGAGCTGACATGTCCCCAGGAATCTTTACTTCCCGATCAAGAGTATGTCCCATGTCAGATATGGGATCAAACTTGGATTTATCTACTTGATTAACTATATCTGTGAACTTTTGAACTCTTTCAAGTTCTATTTTGCTCCCACTATCCTTTCCTAGAGTAAACATTTTCTCTAAAAAGACGATATGTCGTGAGACGAAAACTTTCTTCATGATAATAGAATTTATATTCAAATATCTCCTTTGAATATCCCCACAAATACGTATTTATCAGATTTAGTGTCAAATTTATCTGATTCAAGGCGCTTCAAATAAGCGTCATGGCCCCAACTTTCATATAAGATAAATTGGGACTATTATTTTTCCATAACTCGTATGGAGTTCTGTTAATCAATTTAGATGAGACATGATTTAATGTGTTGCACATTGCAATCAATGCATGACCCCAAAACAATTTTGGGAGATTTGTATGGCTTGTTATTAATCGCATTATTTCTAATAGTTAACGATTCATCCTTTTAGATACACCACTATGCTACAGTGTTTGTGGAGGAGTCCACTGCAAGAGAATCTCATTCTCTCTTAGATAATTTAGATTTTATCTTTAAGATACTCTCACTTGATCTAATCTTAATGTGAGGGTATCTTTACCTATTTGTTTCTCTACGTCTAGTTTGAATCCCTTGAACTTTTCAAGAGTTTTATGTTTGAGTTTTCATCAAATATACATGATCATTGATGAAATAAGAGAAACATTACCTAACATTAATTGACACAAGTCCATATGCATCACCATGCATTAAACCAGTAATTATGCCGACCTTTCTTCTTTTCGAGTAAAAGAAGATTTGGTCATTGTGCCAGACACGCATAATTTGCACTTGTCAAAATTAATTAATTTCAAATATACATCTTCGTATAATTTTGGAATTACATTTCATCTAAATGAAAAAGTCTGTCATGCTAGATTTTTTGGTAATAATTAGATTATCGCGTTTATGCCTTATAATTTCTATACTCATTATAGAATCTTTAGTATTTAGAATATAAATGTTATTTTATAACTTACCACAACTATTAAGATCTTAATCAAGATATGCAGGAACAACAATTGCCCTTAACATTAAAATGATTCATGTTTGAACATGTAATTCATTTTAATGTTCCAACTATGGTGGGTACAAAGCAATATTTCTCTAATTCTATTACCAAGTTAAAATGCAACGGCAAGAAGTATGCTCGTACAGGCAATGCAACAACCTTTACTCATCTTCAATGTGTAGGTCAACTTTTCCCTTTCGCAGTGGTCTGCTTCTATTTAGTTTCTCCATATTTGTAAAAATATGAGATCTACATCTGGTATCAAATACCTAAGAAACTGGTGAAGTAGACATAAGTCACGCTATATTCCTTCCAATGACATTTCATTCTATAGTGAAACCAAGGGTTATTAGATTTGGTATTGTCCTTCGCTTAGACTGTCTTAACCATATTGGGTGCTTTCCCAAAGTCCCTTTAGATTTCCTCTTAATACCCTTAGAGGAATCAATGGTTTGACCACTACCAACTTTGATAAAGGGTTTAACGATCCTAAGCATGTCAAGCAATTTAATGAGTATGCATTCGAGTTTATTCATATCATAATTCATAATTAGTATGAATAACTCTATGATAGAGATTGCAGAACCAAGTCACCAGTTAGTTCATGGTTTATGATTGAACTTAATTGAGACATTTCTGAACGTCAATCATCTTCAGTGTCTAAGCATCGATTGAAGATTACTCTGTCATTTTACACCGGTATAGTTGTTTGGAAGTCTCATATCCTTCCACACATGATTATTATCATACAACTCTTTGTAATGAAGAATTATGTGTTAACATCTATACTCTCAAGTTGCTTTTGTAATTTAGTGACATAGTTGCAAGTATATCATACGTTGCAGTACTATTGTCATCACTGCGTTTATTATAGCAGCCACTTCTTCCTTAATCGGGTCATCACCAAATGTCTCTAGAAAATGGCTACTTAAGGACAACCGACTTTCTCATACTTGAGAACAATTCTCAAATTGCAGTGCCAATCAAGAAGATTTAATTTGGTTGTTGGCATCCAATATGCTTCTCAAATACACATGGTTACTCATGATTCAATAAATATAAATGACGAAAAAAATAACATATAAAATGCATCAATTAATTTAACATGGACTTTTATTAAATTAATTATGCTCCCACTGTTTACTACAAATTTATGACCCTCTTACATAAATTTATGGAGTCCACAGTTGACTCCCAGTGAGTTAGGATCTCATCTATTATATTAAGACCTTGAGTGTACTCAACAAGCCTTAATATAACATTTGGGTAGATACTATTATCAATTGTATCTCCATACAACTCCCAGATCATTAAGCTGACAATTCTTTGTTTTCACACATCTTATGTGACAGCTTAACATGCCTCTAAAATTTATCTCCTTGAGTGTACTCAATAAAATATAAATTTTAGTTAATTCAAACCCGTCATTCAGAAATATCAAATATTTCATAGTGTTAAACATATCCCTAATAGACCAGCCTTGAGTGTATTCAACAAGTTGAGACGATTTGGGAATCTGATTTTTCACTATAATGATGGAAGGCGATTATAAATGTGACTTAATATTTTATAGAGGAATTTTGCATTCAAAGGTCTCATCGTAACAATATATATATATATATATATATTCTATTATACATCTACCATGCAAATAAATATATTTATATATAATATAATATAATAGCGTGGACAATTATGGACTTTACTATGTAGTCTTCCCGAGCCATAAGGAAGATTAGTTGGTCAATTCATTGGGGGTATAATACTGATCAGTATCAATGTACCATATCCATGGTCTTGGTCTCCTCCTCTTCTTGTTTCTTCAATTAGTCCAATTGCAACATGTATCCTATATTAATTGGCACACAGGCCTAAATAAAATTGGACTCGCGGGCCCATATCAACAATAATAATAACGGACTCGCAGGTTCAAAATGATCAAGAGCTCGCAGGCCCAAAATAATAACAATAATAACGGGGTTGCAGGCTCATAAAACGACAAGAATAAAATTAATCATTCAACATATCCATATGGTCGAGTCCATAATCATCCACTAATAATACATTCATCACATAAATGTATACCTATATAATATCTAATATTATGTGCAAATTTGTTTCAAGTTTCTAGTAATTAAGTCGTTTAAACTCTTTTAGACAAATGGATCAGAATAATTAAATAATTAATTAATCATATTAATCGATTATTTAATTAGTGGCATGTTTAACTAAAATCAAATTTTAATTAAATACCGAATTAGAGTCCAACTCTAATTCAACAATTATAGGGTGGGATTGCTTAATTAAAATCAAATTTTAATTAAATATTAAATTAGAGTCCAACTCTAATTTCATAACTTAAGGCAGTTGAATTTAATTAAAATCGAATTTCAATTAGATAACAAAATTAGAGTCTAACTCTAATTCCAATATTTAAGGGTGAATTTATTTAATCAAAATCATATTTCAATTAAATACCAAATTAGAATCCAACTCTAATTCCAAGAAGAAATTTAGGGCGGGATAATTTAATTAAAATCAAATTTTAATTAAATGTCAAATTAGAATCGAATTTTAATTTCTAGAATATATTCGGGGTGAATAATTAATTAAAATCTAGTTTTAATTAAATGCTAAATTAGAGTCCAACTCTAAATTAAATTGAATTAATATTTTAATTTAGGATAATACTCCTAAATAAAATAAAATAAAATCAATTGGGTCAAAGTTTAATATTTAAGTTAAAATCCAATTTTAACGAAAAAATAATGTCGTTAAATTTAAATGAAACCTTTAATTTGGGTCAAAATTAAAATTATGGGTCAAACCCATTTGGAAATCAAATGTAAAATACCTCCAAATTTAAAATTCAATACATCTTTGAAAATTCAAAATTTGACCCATTTTAAAAATACCAAACAAGCCCTCCGATTTCTGAAATTGTGAAAAGGCCCTTATTTCAATATTTACACATTTACCACCGAAGTGAAATTACAAGTAAGGGTCCTCAATATCAAATAATGCAAAACGGTCCTTTACTTAAATAACTTACAAATTGACCCCAAAATGGATATTGCAAACGGAGGCCTGCAATTTCACAAATTGCGTCAGAGGCCCCCGCCTCCAATTCACCCACAGACATAGAGAAAACCTAAAATTTAACCTAACCCTAGATTTTGGTACCGGCGCCATCTCTTTTCACCAATGGGGGAATTGGCGTGTAGCAGCGCCTGCTGCCATTCGCGGTAGCAGCAGCGTGCACTCAATGGCCGGGCGCTGCCCGACGACGGCAACAATGTTGCGCGCTGCTGCAGTCAGTGTCCGGGCATTGCCCGGCGACGGCGTCCCACGCTGCTTGTGCGCCGGTGATTGCCGCCCAGTTGGCGACCCCTTCTCCCATTTTTTATTTTTATTTTTTTGTTTACAATTCCAATCCAAGAAAATATTATATTCAAAACAAATTTTGAAGATAGAATTAACTTTCTTAATTGCTAGAAACATGAAAAACAATAACAATCAACTTTTGACTGTTCCCAAATATCAAAACAATTTCTAACAAACACAAAGTAGACTCTGATACCATTGTTGAGAATCTACTTATACATATACAACAGAAAATTAAAATTATTTCGATTCTCAACATTAATTATATATCAAAAGTATTTATATCCAAAATTGATTGGATTTAGGGCATAATACTTACATTTATTTTCTGATTTCAACCAACGTACTAATCCTTTTTTTTCTTAAGAAAGGTAACATTCTTTTGGATAAAAATCTAAAAAAGTACTATGGTCATATCTACCATAGTTCACCTTAGCCCATATTTGTTTTTGATAGAAATCATATTTTTCATATTTTTTTTATAAAAGTTGATTGAATGTGGGGGTTAAAAATTTGCGGATCTTATGTAATGTGTGGTTGAAATCAATTATTTACTTTAATTTAGATTTTAATCATATTTTCTAATTGAACCAAACAGGGGATTAATACTATCTACTTGGGGTTAAATTTACCAATGATCATCCAACTTTATACTTAGTGTTACATTAGCTACCAAATTTGATTATGTTTCGTGATGACCACCATATTCACACTTACTGTCACATTGGACACCCAATTTGATTTTGTTTCACAATGGTTGCCCTAATTTATACTTAGTGTCAGTCAAGTCACTTGATAACTTTATTTAACATAATTAAATTGAGTGGCCAATGTGATTATATTTATGAAATTGGGTGCTCATGATGAAACAAAATCAAATTGAATGTCCATGCGGCATTAAATATGAAGTTGGATGATAATGATTAAACAAAATCAAATTAGGTGATCAATGTGACACTAAATATAAAGATGAGGCCATTGGTGGATTTAACCCATCTACCTATCATATTTACTTTGACCAACCAAAGTAGTCAAGAGACGTGTGGTGATTTAGGGCGATGACTTTTTCCTTTTTTGCACTAGGAAGAATATGATCAATACCTTCTGCTCCTAAAC
Source organism: Olea europaea var. sylvestris (assembly GCF_002742605.1). Classification (NCBI taxonomy): domain Eukaryota; kingdom Viridiplantae; phylum Streptophyta; class Magnoliopsida; order Lamiales; family Oleaceae; genus Olea; species Olea europaea. The sequence goes on along the minus strand of NC_036253.1, from coordinate 14,112,657 downwards.
CAAGACGCGTTACATATAACACAAAGGAAAAAATTGCACTAGTAGCTCCCGACCTTTTCAAAAAAATTCAATGGTTCTTGAACTTCATTTTTTACAATATAATCCCTAATATTTAATAGTTTATGTTTGTTTAAATTTTTAGAAACTAAAAAACTAAGAAAACATTTTTTCACACACATAAATTTTGAAAATTTGTCATCGTCAACTACTCACGATCTATACCCTTTAGATTTTTAATAAACTTTAATAAAATTTGATAAAATTCATGGTTGAAAAGTTGTGGATTCAACAAAATATGTAATTTAAATTAATTATTTACTTATATTCATATTAAAGGTGCGTTTGATTGTCAATATTTTCTATGAAAAATATGTTTTTTCATCCAAGTTATTATTATGCTATTTGATTGGAAGTTTTTTCATGAAAAATAGTTTGATCTTATTTTTCTAGAAATCAAGAAAAATATTTTTATTTAGAAGATTATGATTTTATTTTCACCTTGTATTCTTCTCTCTCCTAGTCCCTCTCGTTACCTCTGTCTCTCTCATACACCTACGCACAAAAAAAAAAAAACATTTCCTTCCTCTCTATTATAAACCCTCCAAAATTTCGAGTTAATTGTTCCAATGGTCACTGAACTTAGGTCCATGTCTCGAGTTTTGGTCACTAAATTAAGCTCCATGTTTTCGATTGCTCACTGGAGTTTAAAATATCGAGTTTTGACCACTACACTTTGAAAAATGTTGTACATTACTAACCGAACTTTGAAAAATACTGTACCTTTCTTACTATAAACTTGATATTTTTCAAACTTCAACAGCGATGTTAGTGAGTAACGTACGTTATATTCCAAAATTCAGTGGTCAAAACTCGACATTTTAAAATTTCAGTGAGCAATCTAAGATATGAACCTGAGTTCAGTGAACAATCAAATATATTGACCTAAGTTCAGTGATCAAAATTTGACTTTTTAAACTTCAATAATCAATCAAAAACATGAACTTAAGTTCAGTGACTATCATAACAATTAACTCCAAAATTTCTATCTCAAAACTCACTCTGAACATCCAAAAATTTTATCCGACAATTTACGGTCCAACTTCCAATCATCTTCAAATGCCGTGACCGCATAATTTGCCCAATCTTTGATTAAATGGCAAGAGACCCCCCAACACTCATGTTTTCAAGGCCGACATGCCGGGCTGCGGAAGTAAGGGGTGAAGGTGGAGCTTGAAGATGATCAGATTCTGCTGATAAGTGATGAGAGGAAGACAGAGTTGAAAGATAAGGACGATACATGGCATAGGATTGAAAGTAGTAGTTAGAGTTTTATGGGGAGGTTCAGGCTGCCAGAAAATGCCAAAGTGGATCAGGTGAAAGCAAGCATGAAGAATGGGGTTTTGACTGTGACTATATAAATGTGGAAGCTAAGAATGCTGATGTGAAATCAATTAAGATTTCTGGTTGATTTTGGGTTCAATTTGACAATCAATCAAGTATAGTGTGTAATTTTATGGAGTTTCTCAGTTTTTCTCAATCTATAGGGGTGTTGTTTGGTATGTTGTTTTGGGAATATGGTGGTGTGAATGAAAGATTATGATTATGAACGTTAGTCTGATTTTCATGTAAGTCATTTGCTCAAAACAATGCAAGAATATTGCTTCTACCTCTGCTTTGATCTTACTAGCGAAAATCGTTTTCTGGGTTTTGTATATACTCAAAAATCTTTTGATTTTTTGGGTATTTTTTATTTTTCTGCTTTATTTCGTTACTTGTTATGGGCTTTGAGATGGGTTTAATTCCCGAATAACAGATTCGTTTTTCATCATTTCTTTATAATATTTCTAGCTCAGTAATTATGATATTGTTCATTCATTTCATATTTCATTTTTTCCTTGGTATTTGAGCTGCATTGAATCTAAAGTATTTTAGGAACCGATGTGCTATTGACATCTCCTCATCAACATTTACCACATCCTCAAGAGATTTTCTTTTATAAAATCGTTCCATGATTATTTTCACAAAAATTAGCCACAAACCATTCCAATTCACTGTACTTCTTCTCGAATTCACTACACTTCTATAATTCCATTTCACAGATTCTCCAAGCGACAAACCCCTCCAATTATCAAAGAATACACTAGTATGTGCAAACTTGCTACCTGTAGTATGAAAAAAATATAATATTGGAAAGTTAACTAACAAAAAGAATCAAAATGTGGATGAAAAACGGTAAAGCTCTAAATTTTAGTTTAGACCCTAAGCTAAAATCCAATTTTAGAATTTACCAAGAATTCAATTGATATATAAAATGAATTGGAGAGTTTGTAAAATAGAAGAAGACGAAACAAATTGCATTTCTCAATTCTCATTGATACATGAAATAAAATGATTTGCAGGCATAAAGAATAAAGATACAACCATAGAGGAACTTGAGAAACTAGAAGCAAGCCGTGGATTAGCCGAGGTCAGATCCTCACTCCTCCTGTCCTCGAGTCAAAGTCGAACCATCAAAGCAGGTAGCCGTCGCCCGTCTTTGCGTTGGCTTGAAGCCAACAGCGAGGCCCGATATTCTACTGTTTCTTCTAGACTTCTACCATTCAAGCTTCCTCCTCAATCATATGGGTAATTCTGTAGGTTAATAAAATTGAGCCAATTAATTGGCCCATTTCAATGCTATGATGTTAGCGCCTTGGCAAATTGTATGACAGACAAATTCTTGTATTAGTTAGTTAATGACATGGCAGTTAGTTAATTAGTTAGTAACATGGCAATTAGTTGTTAGTTAATATTCTGTTATTTGTTAGAGTTGTACAACTTTCCATTAATTCTGTTAGAGCTAAACTCTCTATATATCATTGTACACGGATCAGAAGAATGAAGAAAATTCATTTTACAATTTCTCTTCAATTCATTGGCTTTAGATTTTATCATGGTATCAGAACAATCTCTCTAGCTTCTGCTTCCAACTATGGCTGATGATCATCAGGTCACCTCTCAGATTCACACAGATTGTGCAATTCCTGAAGGTACCTCAATTCCCATCTCCATCATCAGATCCACTGGAAAATCCTACTGGTGCTACTGCAATTCCTGCACAAATCAACTCCCGAATCATGGACGATCCTAATAGTCCATACTATCTTCATTATGGCGAAAATACTGGTACACAGCTCATCTCTGTTCTTCTTTCTGATGAAAATTACTCCACTTGGAGCCGGGCAATAACCATGGCCTTGAGTGTCAAGAATAAAGAAGGCTTCATTGATGGAACAATCTCTAAGCGAGATCTCAATGATCCTCTTTTCATTCCATGGAGAAGATGTAAACGTGTGGTGTCTGCATGGATAATCAATTCGATTCCCAAGGAGCTTTATCCTAGTGTCATGCATAAAGACTCAGCATGGGAAATTTGGCTTGAGCTTCATGACAGATACAATCAATGTAATGGTCTCCGCATTTATCAACTGCAAAAATTGATTTCTTCAATTTCACAGAACAATGGATCTACCAGTTCTTATTTTAATAGATTGAAAGGGCTTCGGGAAGAATTGGCTCACTACAGGCCACATAATTATAATCGCTACCAATCTGATGATCAGGTTATGCAATTTTTGATGGGCTTAGACGATTCCTATAATGCTGTTAGAAGCCAGATCCTTCTTATGGATCCAATTCCTCCACTGAATCGTGTTTTTGCCATGGTTTCTCAAGAAGAAAAGCAAAGACAGGTTACATCTTTACATCAAAATGTAGAGGCTACTGCTTTTGCCAATCATGGTGCTCTCAATCAACAACAGTTTGTCAAGCATACAAACAGTAACAACCAGGGACAAAGGAAGGATAGACCTATTTGTAGTTACTGTGGCATCACTGGCCATAAGAAAAATGAGTGTTATAAACTACATGGATACCCTCTAGGACATTGTTTGGCCAAGAAATCGCCTACAAACGCGTCAGCACATCAAGTCTCTACATCAGATTGTTCTGAGTACTACACAATCTCAGCAACATTACCATAACTCCTAACCAATGTTAACAGATTGTCTTTATGCTGAAGCCTCAACTCGAAGCTTTTATACCTTCATCTGTTGCTTCAACTTCCACTGGTGCTGTAAATCATGTTGGAGATCTGCAAGTTGCATCAACTCACTCTTCAATGATGCCTTCTGCTATAGCTTTCTCAGGTAGTAGCTTAGTATGTTCAGTTCATACATACATAGAAAATGCTTGGATAATTGATACTGGGGCAACAGATCATATTGTCTGCTCTGTCCAACAACTCACCACTATCACAGCTACTATTAATAGAACTGTCAGATTACCCAATGGCTATGTTGCCGCAGTCACACATGTAGGAGCGGTTCAGCTATCAAGTGACCTTATTCTGACAAATGTCCTTTGTGTTCCATGCTTCACTTTTAATTTGATATCTGTCAGTAGATTAATTTCAATCCATCATTGTTGTGTAATTATCATGTTTGCTTACTGCTTCATTCAGGATCTTTTGTCTTGGAAGACGATTGGGGTAGGGAAAATTGATGGTGGTCTCTATCACTTACAACTTCAAACACCTCATCAACAACTTCAAAATATAGCCTCCAGTATACCAAAGTCTGCAGTCAATGCTGTGACCAACCATTCCTTTGATCTCTGGCATAGTAGATTGGGTCATCTACTTAGTTCTAGAATTTCTATTATCAATAAAGTTGTACCAGATGTACATAGTAAAACAAATTTTCATTGTACCATTTGTCCTCTTGCCAAACAACATGTTCTGCCTTTTCCTAAAAGTACACATGTATCAAACTTTGTTTTTGAATTGATCCATGTTGATATATGGGGCCCTTTCCATTGTCCTTCTATTGATGGTTCTAAGCACTTTCTTACTATTGTAGATGATTACAGTCGATCTACATGGACATTTCTTATGAACAATAAGTCTCAAACTAGAAACATTATCACAACATTTTATAATCTGATTTTCACACAGTTCAACACCAAAATCAAACAAATACGATCAGATAATGGATCAGAATTCCATATGCTAGATTTCTACCAAACCAAAGGAATCATTCACCAACTTAGTTGTGTTGAAACGCCTAAACAAAATGGGGTTTGTTGAACGTAAACACCAACACCTTCTTAATGTAGCTAGATCCTTAATGTTTCAGTCCAATCTCCCAAAACAATTCTGGGGTGATTCCATTCTCACAGCCACATATCTTATCAACAGAATTCCTTCTCCAAAACTCTCTGACAAGACCCCTTATGAACTCCTTTTCAACAAGAGACCAACCTATTCCCATTTAAGAGTTTTTGGGTGCCTATGCTTTGCATCTACACTCAAAAGGAACAGGTCGAAATTTGACCCCAGAGCTGATGCCTGCATTTTCCTTGGTTATCCAAATGGTATGAAAACCTATAAACTTTTCAACCTAACCAGACAAACCTATATCATATTCAGGAATGTGATTTTTCATGAATTCATATTTCCTTTCCATAATATAACATCACAAATTCCTACCACTGCTGACCACTCACCCCTTTTTATGAATAATAGCATTCCATCTCATCAATCTTCCACACCTATCATTTATATTCCTATTCACGTTTCCACACCTGTAGAACCTTCACCTGCAACACACTCTCCCCCTATAGATCTTCATCCACCAGGATCAGCAGTACAATCCTCATCTTCAGAAACTCATCATCCTGACATCTATCCGATTTCTCCACCTAGAAGATCCACAAGAACCCGTAGACCACCTTCATATCTTGATCAATATCATTGCAACTTGACTATAAGTAATAATTGCCAACTCCAATCAAATTCCAAGTATACTATTACACCTGAATGTGGTAAACAATATGATATTTCAAATTATGTTGGATATGAAAATTTATCTCCTGCACATAAGGTGTATGTTTTGTCCATTTCATCCTCTATTGAACCAACATCTTTTCACCATGCTTCAAAGAGTCCAGAATGGTGTGCAGCAATGGATGCTGAGTTTCAAGCCTTCGTTGCCAATAATACTTGGACATTGACAAACTTGCCACCACATAAGACTCCTATTGATTGTAAATAGGTCTACAAAATTAAAGACAAATCAGATGGCAGTGAAGAAAGGAAGAAAGCACGCCTAGTTGCAAAAGGATTCACACAACGGGCTGGATTGGATTGCCAAGAAACATTCTCTCTTGTGGCAAAATTAGCTACTGCGAAAACCCTTTTGGCAGTGGCTGCAATACAGTAATGGCATTTGTTTCAATTAGATGTGAACAATACTTTTCTTCATGGCGACTTAGTCGAAGAAGTGTACATGTACATGCCTCCAAGTTATGAGCAGCAGGAGGCCAATGGTGAGAAGCTTGTATGCAAGCTTAATAAGTCCATTTATGGCCTTAAACAGGCCTCAAGGTGATGGTTTTCCAAACTGTCCAATTTCATTTTTTCTCAAGGATTCACTCAATCACAGTCAGATTACTCATTGTTCGTTAAATTCAATGGTTGCTTATCTACCATTTTATTGGTCTATGTTGATGATATCATTGTTGCTGGAAATGATGTTGCTTATATTGATCAGTTTAAGAAAGTCTTGGACCAACAATTCAAGCTAAAGGATCTAGGAAGGGGTGGTCAATTCGGATAGTCAACTTAGCCAGTTTGGTCTTCTTTCTTTGATGTTGATAGCCCTTACTCGCATCATTTGCCAGAGAAAGTATGCTTTAGAAGTCTTGGAAGATGCAGGGTATTTAGGTGCCAAACCTGCCAAGACACCTATGCAACAAAATTTGAAGCTTACCAAATCTGATGGTGAGTTCATCACTGATCCCAGTACATACAGAAGGCTGTTAGGCAGACTTCTCTACCTCACGATTACCAGGCCATATCTTGCTTATCCAGTCCAGATTCTTAGTCACTTTGTTGATTCACCTAGACAACCACATCTTGATGCTGCTCTGCATGTGCTAAGATATCTAAAGGGGACTGCTAGATAGGGATTATTCTTTGCAAAAGACTTAGAGATTCAATTGAAATGCTTTTGTGATGCAGACTGGGCTGCATGCACAGACACCCAAAGATCAATCACCGAATAATGTGTATTTTTAGGGAATTCTCTAATTTCATGGCGATTGAAGAAGTAAACCACAATGTCTAGGTCATCCGCAGAAGTCGAATATAGGGCCATGGTAGCTGTAGTATGTGAATTAACATGGCTTCAGTATATACTTGCTGATTTGGGAATTAAACATAAGAAACCCGCACTATTGTTCTGCGACAATCAAGCAGCCATGCATATTGCTAAAAACCAGGTTTATCATGAAAGAACAAAACGTATTGAGCTCGATTGCCATGTGGTCAGAGAAAAGATACAAGAGGGTAAAATCAGAACTATGCACCTGTGCACTAAATATCAACTAGCAGACATGTTAATTAGATCAATTGGAGGACTTAGGTTTCGGACACTCTTAAGCAAGATGAGGGTTCATAATATTTACCTTCCATCTTGAGGGGGCGTATCATAGACAAATTCTTGTATTAGTTAGTTAATGACATGGCAGTTACTTAATTAGTTAGTAACATGGCAGTTAGTTGTTAGTTAATATTTTGTTATTTGTTAGAGTTGTACAGCTTTCCATTAATTCTGTTAGAGCTAAACTCTATATATATATATATCATTGTACACGGATCAGAAGAATGAAGAAAATTCATTTTACAATTTCTCTTCAATTCATTGGCTTTAGATTTTATCAAATTGAAGACGAAAAATATTGAAATAGGCTTACTCCAAAAACCAAAATATAAAGGCAATTATCAATTGCAAAGTATCTACATTTGGCTGATTTGCTTATATACATTTTACATGACTAAATTTAGTGTTGGAAAAATAATGGCAATGGAGAAGAAAATTATAAAAGTATATCAATAAAGGCTTGAACACGAAATTAATCTCGTTGTTCTCAAACGTTATTTGCCTCCTTTCCAATGCTTTTTAAGGATTTTCGGCAAATAGTTTGTAGGATTAAACAAGCCTTGACAAGAAAAACACCAAAAAGCAAAGGTGTTTATTCACAATGAACAAGTGAAAATGGAAAGATTATGTGATAAATTTTCTCAATATTGGAAGTGTATCTGGAGATAAATTTTAATGAAACTCAATATATTTTTCTTGCACTTGGATCACCTATTTATGGGTTTTGGCAAGTTTTTTTCACTAAATGGTGCAAAACAAGGATGAAAAATCATCAATTTCAAATTAAAAACGGTCAAAAAACTAACATAACGGTTAGTTTTTTATACCCATGTGGTCGCATGGTTACAGCCTTCGCGGCCCTCCCATTTTCGGGAGGGCCTCATGCGACCGCATGGGCTTAATCCATGCAGTCACGTGGTTAAGCCCCCTCCCCCCTCCTTTTTCTTTTGATTTTGAACAACAAACAAATAAATTTCCAACAATCCCCCAATTGTTCAAAATCTATTTTGATAACATAATCAGATATCAACACTTATGCATAAGAATTAGATATCTTTCGATTTAAATCTATTCATAGTGTAAATCTCATAAAGTATTATTAGAATTCTAGGTGGCTAATGTGCCTTGAACCAATTATTCTTTGTGACAATACCGATGAAATCACACACACAAGTGTTATGCTTTTCACTAGTTCTTCTAACTCGCTTAGTGCTAATATGGCCTTATTTCATTTAACTTTTAAAGAGAGAAGGCTCCAACTCTCTAATGAGGCGGTACCACCTCGAAGTTCACATAGGTGAAGTTCTTCCAGTATCTTGTACTCCGTACTGAACTTCATTAAGAGTTTATTTTAACTCATCCCTCTAACAGTAACAACCAACACTATTTTCAAAAGATAATATTAGATATATTTAATAGTGTTGAATCCATCCACTTATCGAATAACTTGTTGTTACTTCTTGAACCTCTATTTACTAGTTTAGTATATTTTGGTGAGGTTACCGTTATTGGTGGATCTATTTGAGGAGTTTTAATCCCATTTTACTTGATGTTGATCTCACAAAACAAACTCTTTTATGAGAGGTTTCGTAAATGGATCAGCTAAGTTCTCACTAGACTTAACAAATGTAAGAGAAATTACTCCGTGTTTGATTAATTTCCTCACATACTCGTGTCTTAGACTCATGTGTCTAGATTTTCCATTGTATACTTTGTTATATGCTCGAGCTAGGGTGGCTTGACTATCACACAAGATAGATATAGAAGATATATCCTTTATATCTAAAGGTATTTCATATAATAAATCTCTTAGCCACTCAACTTCTTTCCCGGTTTCAGCCAATGCTACAAACTCCGATTCCATAGTTGAATGAGTAATATAAGTTTGTTTCTTAGACTCCCAAGAAGTTGCACCACATCCAAGAGTGAATATCCAACCTGAAGTAGGTTTATTCTCTCCCACACTCGATATCCAACTTACATTGGTATATCCTTCCCAGATTTTAGGAAATTTCGTATATTGTAGCCCAAGATTTTATTTTTCTTTAGATAACCAAGAACCCTACTGATGGCTTTCCAATGTTCTGAACTTGGATTACTAGTAAATCTACTTAGTTTACTTACAACAAATGCTACATCAGGTCTTGTACATTGTGATGCATACATAAGACTTCCAATTGCACTTGCGTACTCCATTTGTGCAATTGCTCTGCCTTCATTTTTTATCAATTTAATATTTGGATTTATAGGAGTGTTAGCCTCCTTAACATTCAAATGTTTGAATTTGTTTATCACACTCTCAACATAGTGTGATTGGCTTAATGTAAAAATCCCACTATCCCTTTTAACTTTGATACCAAGGATAGTATCAACTTCTTCAAGATCTTTCATTTTGAAAGTAGATGATAAAAACAATTTTGTTTCTTTGATCCCGTCTATATAATTGCTAATGATTAGCATGTCATCAACATAGAGACATACTAATGTGAATATATTTTCATTGACTTTCGTGTAGAGGTATTTATCTACTGAATTGTGATTAAATCCATTTGACATTATTTTAGAGTCAAATTTCTCATGCCACTTTTTGGGAGCTTGCTTTAGTCAATATAAGAATTTAATTAATTTGCACACTTTATGTTCATTTCCCAGTAGAACGAACCCTTCTGGTTGTTCCATGTAGACCTCTTCTTCGAGATCTCCATTTAGGAACGCCGTCTTGACGTCCATTTGATGAACATGTAGATCATAAATGGATGCTAACGCAAATAAGATCCTAATCGAAGTTATCCTAGCTACGGGTACATACGTATCAAAGTAATCAACTTCTTCTCTTTGACGATACTTTTTAGCCACTAATCTAGCTTTATAGGTATTAAGTGATCCATCGGAATTGTATTTCTTCCTAAATACCCACTTGCAACCAATAGCCTTAGATCCTGCTGGCAAGTCAACTATTTTCCAAGTGTTATTTGAAACAATAGAATCCATTTCGTTGTTTATGACATCTTTCCAGAACATACAATCTCTAGATTGCACCGCTTCCTTATAAGTCTTAGGATCACTTTCCACTTGAAAAACAAAGAGAATTGTTCTTACAACATCCTTTCTATCTCTTTCTACTAAAAAAGAAATAAGTTGGGGAACTATTTCATCTGATCCTAAGTTATTTTCTTTTCTAGTTCTTTTACTTCTTCGAGGCTCAATTTCAACATCCTTTATGGATGTCTCTTCTGGTGAGCTTCTAAAGATTGAAATATCATTATCATTATTTTTTGATTTTCTAACTACCATTACATTCTCGAAGAATTCCACATCTCTTGATTCTATTATAACATCTGTTTCTAGATATAATAATCTATAGGCTTTGCTATTGAGAGCATATCCCACAAAAGTACACTTGATACCTCTAGGACCTAACTTGGTTATCTGAGGATCCATATTCTTACAATATGCGAGGCACCTCCACACTTAAAATAACTGATATTTGGTTTTCTATTTTTTCAAATTTCATATGGAGAAATTTTATTCTTTTTCATAGGGATCCTAATTGTTATATGACAAGCACTAAGTAGGGCTTCACCCTATAGATTAAAGGGTGATTTAGAATTTAACAACATTGCATTTATCATTTCTAAAAGAGTTCTATTCTTTCTTTTTACTAATCCATTTTGTTCCGGTGCTCTAGATGCAGAAGATTGATGTATTATTCCATTTTGTTCATAAAATATGTTAAATTCATTAGAAAAATATTCCCCACCTCTATCACTTCTTAAAGTCTTTAATTTTCTTCCTAATTGATTTTCAACTTCAATCTTATAGGTCTTAAAGGCACTAAAGGTTTCATCATTATGTTTTAACAAGTATACATAGATATATCTAGAACAATCATCAATAAAAGTAATAAAATATTTATTACCGCCTCTAGTTAACATTCCATTCAATTCACATATGTTGGAATGAACAAGTTCAAGTAATGTTGTTGTTCTTACTACGCTATGAAATGGTTTCTTAATCATTTTTTATTTAATACATGCTTCACATTTTTCTAAGTTGTCAATTTCACATTGTATTAATCCACATTTAATCATTCTTTTCATAGTATTAACTCATATATGTGCTAATCTACCATGCCATAAATTAAATGAATCAGTAACATACGCAAAAAGATTTAATTTATTTGAGTTATCCTCAATAGTACATAGTTTGATCATTCCTTCGGTGGAATAGCCCTTTCCAACAAAGTGCTCATTATGGGTTAATACAAGCTTTCCAGATTAAAAAATAATTTAATTCCAAGTTTTTCGAAGAGTACACCACTTGCTAAATTTCTATTCATTTTCGGTACATGCAAGACATTTGTCAAAGTGATTTTCTTTCTCGAAGAGAAAATGAGTTCCACATTTCCTTTGCCAATCACTTTTGATCTTCCTTCATTTCCCATTTGTATCTCTTGATTGTTTTCAATGTCATGATAGGTTTTGAAGAGAGACTTATCATAACATATATGAATTGTAGCGCATGTATCGTACCACCAGCCCGGAACTTTGCCTTGAATTGCATTGATTTCGCTCACCGTGGCGATAATCTCATCAACGGAGTTCACTTCTCTTCTTTTGTTGTTTCCTATGTTTACAATCCTTGACATAGTGTCCCGATTTTTCACAAACATAGCAATATCCTTTGACTTTGTTTTTGAACTTTCCTTGATCCTTTCTAGAACCAAGAAATCTTCCTTTCTTTTTAAATTTGTTGGAGTTGTCCATATTGTCCATGACATTAGCCTTTGAAAGGCCTTCATAAAAATTTTCAATCTTATCTCTTGCCCTTTATTCTTTCTCAATATGAAGATGTTTTTGTATATCTTCCAAATAAAAGTCTTCGAAATTGTGAAGAATCTTCTTTTTATATCCTTTCCAAAAACCAGGAAGTTTAGCAATAATTGCTCTCACTTGGAAAGTTTCAAAAAGTTCGATTTTCACCACTTTCAGTTTGTTTATAATTATTTGTAACTCATGTACTTGAGACAATAATGGTATATTATCCAAAAATTTGATATCAAAATACTTAGATATTAGAACTTTTTGGTACCTTCCTCCCCGGCTTTGTATTTGCTTTCTAACGCGTACTAGATTTCTTTTACCGATGTAGTGTTGGTGTAGAGATCATAGAGGCGATCGGATAATGCATTTAGAATATGGCCACGACATATCAATTCGTCCTCTTCCTGTTTCTTTCTTTCTACACAAATTTCTTCGGTATCCTTGTCAGTTGCATCAGGAATGAGCTCCAATTTTGGATCAAGTACATAGAAGATCTTCAAGGCCTTTAATAGAAATTTAAGTTTGTCTTGCCTTCTTGTGAAATTTGCACCATCGAATCTGTCCAAGCGTACCAGGTCTTGATTCATCATTTTGATAGTAGCAAGTGTAGATTCCGTCTCCATTGCAATAATAGTAACATATAATGTTTGACATTGTTAGAAAAATAATGGCAATGGAGAAGAAAATTATAAAAATATATCAATAAAAGTTTGAACATGAAATTAATCTTGCTGTCCTCAAACGTTATTTGCCTTATTTCCAATGCTTTTTAAGGATTTCTGACAAATAGTTTGTATGATTAAACAAGCCTTGACAAGAAGAACACCAAAAAGCAAAGGTGTTTCTTCACAATGAACAAGTGAAAATGGAAGGATTATGTGATAAATTTTCTTAATATTGCAAGTGTATTTGGGGATAAATTTTAATAGAACTCAATATATTTTTCTTACACTTGGATCACCTATTTAAAGGCCTTGACAAGTTTTTTTACAAAATGGTACAAAACAAGGATGTAAAGTCACCAATTTCAAATAAAAACGGTCAAAAAACTAATATAACGGTTAGTTTTTTATATGCGGTCGTATGGTTAAGCCCCTTTATTTTTATTTTTATTTTCTTTTGATTTTGAACAACAAACGAATAAATTTCCAACATTTAGTAAATTTCTTGCTGGATATTCTGGTCTTCTTAAATCTACAATCTCTATACCTATATTGCTGTATGAACGTGCATGGATTGACTGGGAGAAGTTGCAATAGCTAACTGGATATTTTCTAAACGAGTAAATGGAAGAATTGTGACTCGGGGATCTAATGGATAATAATTTGATAGACGTTTTAAAAAATTTCAGCTAGTCTCCTGTACAAAAAATATATGTACATCTATAAATTAATCTATACAAATATTTTTGTGAAGCATTTAAGTTTTCTGTGGTGCTAATGAAATAGAAATATTGTCTCTATTGTAAGAGTGGGCTCAATTCATATGGCACCATGGAATGCATCTCATGTACACAGTCTCTTCACCCTTAGGGATTTTTTGATGTACTTTTCTTAAAATTGATGAAAAATTATGTCAGGATTGTATACTTAAAAAAAAGGTTGAGTCCCAACTTTGAGGGTCCCCATCACTTCGTCTCTAAAATTTTGTGAGAGAGATAAATCCTGAGATGTACCCCAACAAGTCAGGGAACAAAAGTTACTTGTACATTATGTTTACAAGGAGTTCAATTTCATGTCTCAAGAATCGAACCCCCACAGTTCTGCTGCCAACAAGACGTGAAATAACCTCACTCTTGTCCTTTGTATCACTGAACTATGTCCCGAAAGGCCAATCAGGATTGGATACTTATCCACTACAAGAGTGTGTCAAGAATTTCTCTCTCTCTCTCTCTCACTCAAAGCATTAATAGTCATTTTCTTCCTTTCTAGAGCAATCCTGTTCATTATTAAAAAATCTCCAGAATCTCACATTAATTGTCTTCTCTCGTTATATTCGTTGTGTGCAAGTCTTTTACGTTAACCGAGGCTGCAGAAACTCACCTGCTAATTGAGCCCCATTATACCCCATTATTTGGGTTTATAATGGGAAAATAATATATATTTTTTAAAATAAATAGTTGTAAAAAAATAAAAAAAATTCAGTTTGTTTGTAATATTATTTTATTGAAAATAAAATAGAGAAAAATTTAAATTAAATCGAAGAATTTAAAGTGGCAAATCGGAAAGATTCTCCTCCTGGATCCATGATGTGTTTTTATGTAGTCTTAACCTCTGTTAATACCAGTAAATAATCGGTAGAGGTGATTCTGTTTGTTATGTAATGCAACATTCCTCTGTTTTTTCTTCACAAGAAATGCCTTTTCTTTTCAAGTGGGGTTTAACTGAAACGATGTTAGTAATGTGTATTGATCATACATTTTCTTTCAATTATACAATACACTTAAATAAACAGTGAACATCAATTAAGATGCTTACTAATTAGGTGTTGACACATAAAAATTCAGTCCAAATCGAATGGCCCAAGGAATGAAGCCCAATTGGAGAATCCCCAAATCAGATAGCCCAAAAAACGAAACCCAATCAAACAATTCAAGATGAAGGCCCAAATAGAGAGGCCCAAGAACGTGGTAATGCCAACGCCCAAGATTGCAAGTCGCCCAGAATATGAGCGAATGGAGTACCATGCAGTCGCCCAGAGCTATTACTCTATTCCCGTCAAAACCTTCAAGTCGCCCAAAGTCTTAACAAATATAAAGCGTTGTGGTTATCAAGAAGTGCAGTTATCAAAGCAGCCCCACCACGTTCCACGATTCAAGGAATTCAATCAAAAATGGTTGAACGACGAAGAGTAATGACAACAGTTAAATAAGACAGTTTTCATGACAAGCTGGCCATTATGAGGAAAGTGGGCAGTTGTAGAACGATTAAGCAGTTTTTAGGCGGTTGATCACAAAGAGATCGCCCATGAAGTTTAAAAGAGAAAAAAGACATAGAGTAAAGGACCGAATAAAAAACTCTCGAACAGAGAACATGTAATTTTAATTTCCTTAGTTTTAGACTTAAACACTTTTTTCAGTAACTCGTGTACTTGCGCCCCTTGGAGGCATTTTGTTTTTGATTTCCAATTGTCAAGTCATCGCAATAAAACAACACCCCTTTTTGGGACTTTGTCTCAAGAGGTTTGTCCCTTACACAATCGTCTGATCCCTTTTAATTGTTAGTGACTAACCCGCGCGAAACAATTTGGCACGCCCGGTGGGACAGTGGTGTTTGGTGTTGAAAATACAAAAGGTGAAACAATATGCCTCAGAGATTCGATAAGGAAGCAGCAAGTCAGGGAGGAATCCAGTCTGTGATCGAGCGATATGAGGAGCAGCATGCCTCTCCACGAACAGATGGCCAGAATCAGAGTAGTAACGGTCGTTACGAACCAATGATAGAGTTGAGTCCTCGAACCATGCGTGCATTACTTGGGGAACTCACACAAGACGTTGTTGAACAGGTAAATTTTCGAAGTATTCATAATATGGAAAGATTTACCCAAAATGGGAATGCACACTATGACAACATGACCAAACAACTAAACACTTTGAACGAAACATTGAATAAGTTAGTAGGCCAAATATATCAACCGGTTATACCTCTTGCAAATCACTTTCAAACTAGGACAATTGTGGGACATAATCCCTCAGTCCTAAATCCGAATCAAGGGGTAGAACCACTTTCTGGTCCCTCTACTTCAAACCAAGGGGGTACTGCAGTGCCAAATCAGAACAATGGTAGTGGTACGCCTAACTTGGGGGTAATCCAAGTATAAGAGATAATGTCTTAAACAATGGACAGAATACCCCACGTTTTAATGAGGGAATAGATGTTCAGGCTAATGGTAATGACCCTAATCATGGTAACTTTGTTGCCAATCAAGGACCAAACATCAGGCCTCATGCAAATCAACCGGTTAACCAGCCTGTAGGAATTTCATATGACCCCAACGTCATGTTGAGGAATCAGATTATGGAAATCGTATAGGATCAGATGGCTTTTGGGGTACGCCCCGTCATTAGGCCGACGTACACAAAGCCATATCCTGATTGGGTAGATCAAGCATATCCATGGCCTAGAGGGTACAAAGTGCCAGAATTCTCACTGTTTATCGGTTTAGAAGAGGTGTATACTCTAGAACACATAGGGCGATTCACATTGCAAAGTGGTGATGTAACCGATTACCATAAAATGAGGCTTTTCCCTAGTTCGTTAACAGGAGTAACTTTCTCCTGGTTCATCAACCTGCCAGCGAACTCTGTTCAAACATGGCAATAATTGGAACAGTTATTTCACGCTCAGTTTTATAAAACTGAGTCTGAAGTCACTTTGGCTGATTTGGCGAATCTACGTCAAATGCCAAACGAATGGTAGAAAGTTTTCTCCAAATGTTCAAGACAGCAAGAAGCAAGTGTTTTGTACCTCTCCCCGAAAAAGAATTTGTCAAAATCGCTCAAGGCTGCTTGAGCTTTGATTTAAAAAAGAAATTCCAGGACAAGGAATTTCCTGACCTTTTCCAGTTAAGTGCGAATGTGATTAGGTATGAACGACTGATAAGAGAGGAAGAACAGATGAAAAATTCTAGTAAAGGGACTTATTACAAAGACCCAAATTTTGATGTTCATACCATCAGTGATGAGTCATACGACCAGGCTGAAATGTGTTTGATTGAATTGGTCAAAGGAGATACATATACTTGTCCCATAATGACCAAGTCTAAACCATCGGGCAAAGATGAGCCCATAAAAGATGGAAACATAAAGGCTAGAACGTTCTCGTTCGACGTAACCAAAGTTGACCTTATATTTGATAAATTATATAGGGATAAGTAGATAAAGTTGAGCGATAAGCAGAAATTGCCAAACCCTGAACAAATTAAGGGTAAAAAATATTGTAAGTGGCATAATGCATGGTCACATTTGACTAACAATTGCTTGATTTTTCGTCATGTATTGCAGGATACCATTGAATCAGGACGAATTACGTTCGACGATAAGAAGAAGATGGCAGTGGATGAAAATTCTTTTCCACAGCCACTTGGAGTGAACATGGTGACATCTGGATTCAAAAACAAGTTGCCAAAATTCAAACTGGTCGTAGATGATGGAGAAGAGGATCCTAGACCACATCCCAGTGTCTTTGAACGAATCAAGGGGAAAGAACCAAAAAAGGACGAAGACGTCCTGTGTGCAAGATGTAAAAGAGAAATAAATGGCAATACGGAGAAACCAGGGATATGACAGCATCCCCATCGCCCTACCTTCTTCCCAAACACTCAGTCTGGTAGAGGACGAGGTACATCATTCTATAGAGGACCGCCTTTTGAGAGGCAGTTCAGGCCAGCAGATAATGGAAGAACATTCAGACCGCAACCTCGCAGGCCAAATGTATGGTATTCATTCCAGTATAATGCAGGAAGGGCAATACCCTTCGATGAGATGACTAGAACCCAACAAAGGCGTTTTCAACGAAACTATGGATGGATGATGAGGCAGCAACAGGGAGTGTCACATCCTAAAGCGCCTAAACTATTCAAAGTAGCCAATCAAAATGTCCTCAAAGATAGTGAAGAGACCGGTACAGGTGAATCAATGAAGGAACTGTCAGAAACTTCTTCTGGGAGATCAAAGTTTGAGCGGGACAAAAGGGATGGAGAAGATTCAGATTAGCCCCTTACCATTCAGTTCGGTACGTTACCTCCTGTCGTGGCCAATAATTACTTACTGGTCAATGAATTCAAGAATAAAGAAAAAGAAGAAGAGATGGAGAGTAGCGAAGGAGAAGCTTGCGTGCTGGTATGTGAAGAAGGTCAGACTTCTAGAGAGGCCTACAACAATGAAGAGGACGACGGGATGACAGACATTGAAGAAGAAATCGACCTAGAAGCAGAAGGAAGAAAGAGAGGAGTATCGCGCAATACTCTGTTGAAGCAACTACATCGAGAGGGAGTTCACGAAATAGACTTGTTGGGAGAACTATCTGGGCGTCCTTTCGATTTCTACGTACTGTACGGGACACCCAAAAGGAAGAAGAGAGTGTCTCGCTCTGAAAAGTATGGGTCACCTCCAAGAATAATGGCCCCCTCCCACAGGTTGGGTAACTGATGAGGAAGCATTAGAAAAAAGTAGAAAGGAAGTTCAGGAGACAGAGGATCAGCGCGATATACTGCACGTCGACTTATCACAGGGGGATAATTCGACAGAAAACAAGCAGGAAGTAGAAATAGAAGTTGTCGAAAAGGTTATTTTTAAACGGCCAGCTATGAAATTGACTAAACACTTGAGGCCGTTGTACGTTAAAGCTCTAGTTAACGACATCCCAGTGGCAAAAGTGCTTGTCGACAATAGAGCAGCTATAAACACCATTCCATCTAGGATGATGAGGAAGTTCACAAAGACAGAGGGTGATATGATTCCTACAGAAGTCATCCTCACGAGCTTCAATGGAGGAGCAACTTCAGCTAAGGGAGTTATGCCATTGGACATAACTATAGGGACGACTACTAGGACCACTGTCTTCTTTGTAATAGATGGTCCTACTAGTTACAATGTGCTACTAGGAAGAGACTGGATACACGGAAGTCGCTGTATACCCTCATCGCTCCATCAATGCCTGATCTTTTGGAATAACAAAGGCGAAGCAGAGGTGGTACAGGCTGATCACAGGCCTTTTGTCGCAGAAGCAAACTCGGTGGAAAAGTTCATGTACGAAGGAAACTATGGACCTGTCAGGGTAGTACAGGATGGGGAAGAAACTCAAGTTGTCACGCAAAGCGAAGAACCATTCTCAGTGGACGCACTCACTGAAATGTTCAAACAGATGAGGCCAAATATGGTGGCCCTAGAAGAGCCAGTAATTGGCAAAAGAATAATCAAGGAGTCTTGAATGGATTCTAAGTTATAAAAGCAAATGGCCGACATTCAGGTCTTCAAAGCCAGACTAATGGCTTTCAATAAGGAATGCAATGACAAGGCGAAAGAAGAGACAGCCCTAAAAGCGCTGAAGGACAAACTGACAGTATTCGAGTTAGAACAAAGCATTGGCCAAGAAGTCAACAAGGTGGATTGTTTAGAAGAAGATGTACTTACAAGGGAACTGGACGACGAAGTAATGCGGATCGTCAAACCTGGATACGCTCAAGCACAAGACCCTCTGATCAAAGTAAACATTGGCAATGAAAGAGAAGATCGTCCAACATTCATCAGCCAGATGCTCGATCAAGAGGTTAGTAATAAATTAATCGCTTTGCTAAAAGAGTACAAAGATTGTTTTACTTGGGAATATGAACAAATGCCTGGTTTAAATAGAGACTTGGTGGAATATAGGTTACCAACTAAGCCTAACTTTAAACCTCATAGGCAGCCTCCTAGACGTTTTGTTCCCAATGTATTCCCTGAAATCAAGAAAGAGATAGAGCGATTATTGAAAGCAGGTTTTATTAGAACAGCCAGATATGTCGAATGGTTGTCCAATATCGTGCCAGTACTAAAAAAGAATGGTAAACTAAGGGTATGTATAGACTTTAGGAATTTAAACATAGCTACACCCAAATATGAGTATCTAATGCCCACGGTGGATTCTTTAGTAGACTCGACTGCCGAACATGTCATGTATTCTTTCATGGATGGGTATTCAGGATACAATCAAATTTATATAGTTGAAGAAGATATACACAAAACTGCCTTTAGATGCCCTGGATCTCTAGGATGTTTTGAATGGGTGGTTATGCCTTTCGGCCTAAAAAATGCAGGGGCAACTTATCAACGGGCAATGAATTTAATCTTTCATGATATAATAGGCAAGTTTGTTGAAGTGTATGTAGATGACATAGTAGTCAAGTCCATTAAAGAAGAGGACCATTTCGAACAGTTAAGATGTTCGTTTGAGCGAATGAAGCAACATACTTGGTTTGGTGTTAATGCAGGGAATTTTCTTGGTTTCTTAGTACACAAGAGAGGGATTGAACTTGATAAAAATAAAGCGAAAGCTATTTTAGAGGCCAAACCACCTAACAACAAAAAAGAATTGCAAAGGTTTCTAGGCCAAGTAAACTTTTTAAGACGCTTTATTTCTAACTGTGTAGGGCGAACTAAAGTCTTTTCGCCGCTTTTAAAGCTGAAAAATCAGGACGAATTCGTCTGGAAAGAAGAACATCAAAAGGCTTTCGAAAGCCTAAAGACATATTTATCAAGTCCACCAGTGTTGGTGTCACCAATCCAAGGACGGCCAATGAAAGTGTACGTATCGGCTGAAAAAGAATCAATAACTGGAATGGTCGCATAGGAAGACCAATTTGGTGAAGAAAGGGCAATTTACTACTTAAGTAGACGGTTAACGAAATGTGAATGTAATTACTCTGCTATCGAAAAATTATGTCTTGCATTATATTTCACATGTACAAAATTAAGGGCTTATTTACGGCCCGTAACCGTTTATTTTATTTCTAAAGTAAATTTAGTTAAGTATATGTTCTCGCGCCCTATTTTACACCAAAGGGTAGGCCTTTGGACACTAGCTTTATTAGAATTCGAGATACAATATATACCTCAAAAGGCAGTCAAAAATCAGGCTTTGGCTAATTTTCTAGCCGATCATCCATGCCTTGACATGCCTGAAGAAATTGAACTAGAAACCAATTCGTTCCAGTTAAAACCTTGGGTGTTGTATTTCGATGGGTCAAAAACCTCTAAAGGTGCAGGAGTAGGAGTAACATTGATTAATCTTTTAGGGATTTGCTACAAGTTCGCATTCACGTTAGACAGAATGTGCACCAACAATCAGGCCGAATATGAAGCTTTAATTGTAGGCCTAGAACTAATGATAGATATGGGAGTAAGAAATATGATTGTTAGGGGCGATTCTCAATTAGTAATCCACCAATTGATTGGTGATTTTAAATGCCAAAGTGATTCCATTATAAGTCAATATGAGATCGCCCAAGAGTTGTTGGAGGAATTCGACCAAGTAGAACTTCAATGCGTTAATAGGATATATAATGACGTGGCAAATGAGTTAGCCCAAATGGCCTCAGGATACTCAAAGGTTTTGAATTGAAAGTCTACTTGTGAGTATGGAATCATATTGCCCGGACTCAAAGAAGAGCGAAAAAGATTGAACTTCACTGCATACAAAATGGAGATGCAATGGATTGGAGGATAGATATTAAAAGGTTCCTTAAGGAACCTAATGGAGGGATTAGTAGGAGAATGAAGCTGTGTTTGCTGAACTATACACTAATAGATAAAGAGTTGTTT
Source organism: Olea europaea var. sylvestris (assembly GCF_002742605.1). Lineage (NCBI taxonomy): Eukaryota > Viridiplantae > Streptophyta > Magnoliopsida > Lamiales > Oleaceae > Olea > Olea europaea. The sequence continues at coordinate 14,091,055 of NC_036253.1, read as the reverse complement.
AAGAAACGCTCTGATGGTGTATTACTAAAGTGTGTAAGTTTGCAAGAAGCCAAGACGATCATGGTTGAGGTGCACGAAGGGATATGTGGAGCTCATCAAACTGGCCAAAGAATGAGATGGTTAATTATTAGGAGTGGATATTTTTGACCAAAGATGGGAGAATTATGCGTTCAGTATGCAAAGAGTTGTTTAGCATGCCAAAAGCATGGTCCAATACAAAGGGCGCCAGCGCGAGAGATGACACCTATTATTAAATTTTGACCGTTCAAGGGTTGGGCGATAGACTTGATAGGGAAGATTTATCCCCCATCGTCCAAGCAACATACTTTTGTTATAGTTGCAACCGACTATTTCACCAAATGGGTAGAAACGGTACCTTTGAAAGAGATCACCCAGAAAAACGTTATAGAGTTTATCCATAATCACATCATTTATAGGTTTGGAATTCCACAAACGTTGATGGTAGATCACGGAACATCTTTGAATGGGGATCAAGTGAACAAATTTCTGAGCGAGTTTGGAGTTAAATTAGTAAACTCCACACCATACTATGCTCAATCCAACGGACAAGCGGAATCTTCTAATAAGATTCTAAAAAATATCATCAGAAAAGATGATAGATGAAAATGCCATAAGTTGGCACGAATGTCTGAACAAAGCCTTATGGGCTTATAGAACATCACCTCGATCAAGTACCAAGGTTACTCCTTTCCAACTTGTTTATGGGCAGGAGGCTGTTTTGCCTATGGAAATCAACGTGCAATCGATTAGAGTGTGCTTGTAGCATAAGTTAAATGATGATGAGTATGCCGAATCACTAGTTCAAAATTTATTTGGGTTAGACGAATTAAAGTTGGACGTCTTAGATAGATTGCAAGTTCAAAAACAAAGAATGACTAAGTTTTATAATAAAAAAGTCATAGCCAAGTCGTTCAGCCTGGATGAACTAGTTTGGAAGACGATACTCCCTTTGGATAGCAAGGATCCAAAGTAGGGGAAGTGGTCGCCCAATTGGGAAGGACCATACAAAATAAACAGTGTGTTGCCCAATGGAGCGTATCACTTGGAAGATTTAGATGGCACCAAGCACGTGAGATTCATTAACGGCAAATATTTGAAAAAATATGTTCCTTCTTTATGGGAATGTGAGTAGATAAAAGTATAATCAAAATATGTTGAACGATTAAGGATAACAAAGTCAGAGCGAAATACGTTCAAATAAAGTCCTTTATTATCAAACGTTCATTACAAAGATGCGAAAATACAAATAATGGATGCTCTGCAAATTACAATCAAAAGTAAGCTAATCTCCCGGTTGATCGATTAGCAAGAGGGTGGACTAACCTCACACCGCCTTCCTAAATGCATCGCTGCAATGGTGGGATCGCCGAGTAAGAGGGTGGGCTGGCCTCACCACCTTCCTAAATGCATCGCTGCAATGGCGGGCAAAGAGGCTGAAAAGCACTCTCAGCAAACAATGTGGCCAGCAAGCATCCCAAAAATTACCTTCTATCATCGACTCCTTGTAAAGGATAAAGAGACGATGGGAAGATCTTCGATGGTAAAAATTTTGCTGCTGGCCAAAAAATATTTCCTGTACCTCCCACACCGAAGGTGACATCAATGCAAATAGTAAAATGGGCAGACTAAACAATCCATTTTTATAGAAAAAACGAAGGTTTTGGATTAGATTGATTGTCGGAGTGCCAAACAATGGCAGCAAATTGGTTTCGAAGAAGAAAATGAAGATGAAGATGGAAGAAAATGTGAAGCATCCGTGCATTTATAAGGGGGTGGAGATGAAGAGACAGAATATGAGCAGCCACATTCTGCTTAATAAATGGAATTAAATAGCCCAAAGTTTTGAGAAAAGTGGTGAAAATATCAAAAGAAAATCGGCAAGATTTTTAGCACAAAGCAGTTAAATGCTTGAAGAATTGACGACTAAAAAACAAACGTCAAATAAATACACAAGAAATTAATATATATGTTCATTAATGATGAACAAAGTTAAAAAGGGAAAATCAAATTACAAAAGAAAAAGGCATCATATGTCTTAATTACAGTCCACCCCACACTGAACGAATTCGTTCCCTAAGTTTTTCCCAATCCTCGTTCTGCCGAGAGAAAGTGATGTTAAACTCGGCCACGACATCATCATCAACTTCTAACTTCTTGTACTGCTCAACCAAGGACTTAGTTCGCTCAATTCCCTGGGAGACGTCGCGCTTTTTAGCAGCCATTCTCGCCTTGCAGTCGTCCATTTTGGCTTGAAGTTCCTTCATCTGAGCAGCCAAGTTAACCATCAAAGGGTCTTCAACCATGACTTCGGAAGAGATTTCTTTCAACTCGTCCTCAGCCTTGTTGATCTCCATACGCAAAGACTCTTTCTCAGATACGGCTCGAAGATATTGAGTACTTTTGTCCTTTAGTTCAGCATTCTTGGCCAGCAAAGAAAGGATCTCGGAGTGGATAACCTTCAACGTCGCTTTAAAATCGGCAGAAAGATTAAGCGACGGAAGCATCAGTGCTTGCTCCAACTTCGCATTCAAATGCTCAAGTTTATCCTTGTGTCTAGCAGCACTAACTCTTCCAATGTCCATATCCATGAAGGACACGTACTCAAATATCGACTGCTTGAGGAACTTCAAATCTTCCTCTGAAGAAGCAGTAGGACGGTCAGATGGAGCAGGGCGAGACGTCTTGACTTGCCCCCAAGAAGCGAACAAGTCTTGGATAGAACGCACAATCTTGTTAGCATCCTGCAAAGAAAATTGCCAATATTAAAGATTCACACTACAACGAACAAGATAGAAATAAAAGTGAAGCAAAGATTACCTCATCAACAATCGTGGAAGATGGCATGTTCTCAGCCAAGTCTGCCACCAACGACTCCTCCATTCATGAGGACTTCCCCTTGTCTGAGCGAGAAGATGTTGCCACAACGGGCAGACTCATAGGAGTATCTACAAAACTCAAGAGCAACAAATCAGAAACCAATAGCACAAGCAAAGGTAAGGCATCAAAAAACTGAATTACCTTCTACTTCGATGTTTTGGGAGTTATAAGGGTTTGCAAAACGACGCACCTTTTCAAGTTATGGAAGAAAACAATGATTGAAATTCTTGAAAATCTCGAATGTTGCTGGAAACACAAAGTGAATATGGCAAAATTTAATAATTGTTATTAATTCTGCCATATTGGGGGGTAATTGTTGACATATAAAAATTCAGCCCAAATCGAATGGTCCAAGGAATGAAGCCCAATTGGAGAATCCCCAAATCAGATAGCCCAAAGAACGAAGCCCAATCAAACAATTCAAGATGAAGGCCCAAATAAGGAGGCCCAAGAACGTGGTAATGTCATCGCCCAAGATTGCAAGTCGCCCAGAATCAGAGCGAATGGAGTACCATGCAGTCGCTCAGAGCTATTACTCTATTCTCGCCAAAACCTTCAAGTCGCCCAAAGTCTTAACAAATATAAAGCGTTGTGGTTAGCAAGAAGTGCAATTATCAAAGCAGTCCCATCACGTTCCACGATTCAAGGAATTCAATCGAAAACGGTTGAACGACGAAGAGTAATGACAACAGTTAAATAAGACAGTTTTCATGACAAGTTGGCCATTATGAGGAAAGTGGGCAGTTGCAGAACGATCAAATAGTTTTTAGGCGGTTGATCACAAAGAAATCGTCCATGAAATATAAAAGGGAAAAAAGACATAGAGCAAAGGACCGATCAAAAACTCTCGAACAGAGAACATGTAATTTTAATTTCCTTAGTTTTAGACTTAAACACTTTTTTCAGTAACTCGTGTGCTTGCGCTGCTTGGAGACATTTTATTTTTGATTTCCAATTGTAAAGTCATCGCCAATAAAACAACACCCCTTTTTGGGACTTTGTCTCAAGAGATTTGTCCTTTACACAATCGTCTGATCTCTTTTAATTGTTAGCGACTAACCCGCACGAAACATTAGGTTTTTAAGGTTTGTTAATTAATTTATTAAATTAAGTTGCAGCTATGGAAAATTCATGTTGTTGGCCATTGCCAATAATCCAATTCAAAATCATGGCTAATCGAACTTCGATAATAAATAATCTTTTTGAGAGATTTTGAGGGGTTAATTTGGTCGTCCAAACAAATATGATCAAACAGATAGTAAGATTCCTAAGAAAAATATGAAATCGTCTGGAGATTCGAGCTCCTCTTCAAGTTCTTCTACTAGTTCAAAAGGAAGTGGTGGAAGTAGTAAAAATTGAGTAGCCCAGTTGAGTGAATTGGAGCATCTCCAACAAATTCTTTAAACATGATATGCTTTCAATTTTAAAGAGCCAACTTCTGCAATCCTGTTCCGAGAAACTATTCAAATTAATATTTTTAATTTAAAGAGTCAGCTAAAATGCATTCAAAGTGCTTCAATTTTCAATGTAAAAAAAAAAATTTAAAAAAAGTTAGCTAAAATAAAACATAAAGAAAAATAATAAATTTCTTTTGAAAAAAGAAAAATTAATTGTTCAATATTAAAGAACTTGTTAGAATATTTCAAAATTTTAAATTCTTAAGTTTGTAAATGCTTCCCAAATGATAAAATATAATAAAAAAAATCTCTTAAAAATGCTCTTATTTCAAGAGAAGAGTTACCATTTCCATTTGAGATAAGAGTTTTTCATTTCCATTTCCCTCAAAAGAGTGACAATTTCTATGGAAATAATAACAATCACACAACAAAAGTGGGAACAAATGACCATTTCCATGTAAAATAATAACTATTAAACATCAAAAGATGGAAAGTAACAACTTTTAAGTTAAAAATTTAATCAATCAAACAAATTTAATTAATCCCTAATAAATAAACGCTTAGCCCGATTCAATTGAACTCCATCAAGCATACCTCATTCCATACCACGTTAACACCGTTTTAATGGGCCAAGCAACTTTTATTCATCACAACACAGGAGACATACTGCATATTATACGAAATACAAACATTCATAAAAATGACGCAAAGTTCCACATGCAAAAACATCATTAAACAAACAAACGCAGAACAACAATCGAAACTTCCAGACAGTTGAAAGTAATGCTCTTTTTTCACCCAGTGATTTCAATAGTCTTCGCTTCAGTTTTCTTCACCTCCTGCTTAGGAACAGTTACAGTAAGAACACCATTCTCCATAGTTGCCTTCACTTCATCGGTTTTCGTATTTTCCGGCAAATAGAACCTCCTGAGAAACTTGCCTCTTCCCCTCTCCATCCGATGCCATATATCATTCTTATCTTCCTTTTCCGCCGCCCTCTCACCGCTGATTTGCAGAACCCTACCCTCCTCCACCTCTACTTTCACCTCTTCTTTCTTCAGCCCCGGAAGATCGGCTTTGAAAACATGGGCCTCCGGCGTCTCCTTCCAGTCTATCCGTGCGTTGGCTGAGGCAGAAATTTCATTGGTTGATTGAAATTGTGGGAAAACTTCGCTCAGAATTTGAGGAACCAAAGACATTTTTCCTTTTTTTTTCTTATTAATTTGATCGTGGGATTCTTTATGAAATGGTGACGTGAATTTTGCTCATATTTATAACGAGTGAGAATGAGGCCATGAAGTTTCAGGGTTCTTCTACAATGCAAAAGAACATAAAAAGTTTATCAGATATTTACAATAATTAGCATTTTCTAGAGAATGCTTTCAATGTCACTGGTATATTATAAATATAATAAGGAAAAACAAAAAGTAAAGCGGGAGCAAACGAGAAGTTTCTGCAACAGGGACTTCGAGAACATCCTCTAGAAAATGCTATTTCAAGTCGCCACGTAAGTTTAGATTTACCAGTCACAACTCGAGATACCGATTAAACCACACTGACAAAAGAATGGTAGAATCCTAGTTGGGGAGAGGTGATTTAATGAAACAGATAACCGCTTTCTAAACAACTTAATGAATATCATGTAACACTATGTCAACTATTATATGAATTATTTTGGTACTGTAGCAGTAGTATGGTTCTGGATATGTATTTGGATTAAACTTTAGAAATTCAATTACGTAGAAGTCCCCGAAACTTCATTGCCCACTCCCATGGTACCCACTATATAAAAATATGAACATAATTCAAAACCATTACACAAGTCTACCAATCGAGTTCGTCAGCTTATATAATCTGCATATTTATTCCATCTCATTTTTCCAATGAGAAATTAAGATGTCTTCGATCACTCAAATTATGAGTGAATTTTTCTAATAACACGTTTTACACAATTATATAGACTTAAAAACTTGCATTTTATGGATATATTGACTTACTTGTATTAGTACCTATTATGATCTCAATTTGAATGTCAATTGAGCATAAAGGAAGAGAATTTGGGCGTAATTGGAGCTTCAAGGATGAAATGGAAGAGTTACCTCAAAGTTTGGACTTGATTAGAAGCTTTGAAAGTACTAATTAGATGAATTCACAAGTTCTGGAGACTAGATTCGACTTTTAAGAATTTGGGACCAATGTGAAAATTCTCCAAACATTGAAGGAAAAAAATGTTTAAGGTCCAAAGTCAAATGAGTTTGGAAGCTGAAGGATCAATCTGAAAGGGAGGACCGAATCTGATTTTATTTAAAGATGGAAGGACCAAAGATGTACAAAAACTTGGAGTTGCGGAGTAAAATTGCAAAGAACCAGTGGCTAAAAGCCTAAAACTGGACGGAAACTGCAAATTAGGGTAGCATGCATAGTTACGATCGTGGCCGATGAATTTTTGGCCCCTTAAGGGCCTGTTTGCCACATGTGCTTTCTGGTCAGAACATGGATTTTTATTTTTATCCAAATTCAATAGCACTTCGGATAATTTTTATACATGACTTTCGAGACGAATTGAGGACTATATAAAGACCAAGACTAGGTCAAGAGAAAGGACCACGCAATATAGATTAATAATGTCATGGGATTAAAGATGAAAGAGAAAAATATAGAGTAGTTATCTTTGATGTTATGGATGGTCAAAACTAATATTTGGGATTCGCTTGCGCTAAGCCTCGGGAAGTAAAGTAAATAGAAGCCTTGCACGGGATAATTTCTTTAAAATGATAAATAGCGCAAATCAAAGCAAGTTGTCTTCATCCATTTCGAGTTTTCCTTGACAGCGAAGAATGTGCGAATTCGAGATCTTGAAGAAATTCATCATTGAGGCAACCATCTTTTCATCTAGATTTTTCGGGTATGAATTTTTCAACTTTCTATCTTTATTAAACCATCCATGTTCTGCTAAACTTTTTGTGGATAGAATTAACAATGAAATCGCTCATTTTTGTTTAATTCTAGTGAGTCAATTGTTTATAATTTGAGTCGTGCAACACTTGCAATAAATCCTTCACAGATTTCCAATAAGGATTTGCTTATACATTGAGCCTTATCCTCATTATTCTCTTGTTCTCTATTGAAGTTTGACCCCATTTGAACTTGTTTGTGGTTTATATTTCTTTCGAGAGATTATATATAAATTATCACATGGTAATAAAAAAGAAAATAGTCTTATAATAGATAGAGATGTATTATGCTCTATGAAATCGTTATATGATGATCTCTGTGAATTAATGCATGCTTATATGTTTGCAATTTAATTAGAGATAATTAAATTCATATATGGGTATGATTGATTATTTTTGGATCATTGATTTTTAACATGGTAAGGATTGATAATTCAATCATATATCGAAGATGAATTCGACGTCCTAGTATTTTACATGATTGAATTTTACTCTTAAAAATCTCTTTTCATGCCAAATAGGTGCTCAATTTACTTAGCAATCGTAAAATCAATGTTAAAACCATCAATTAATTGTGTATTCTTGTTAATGTTAATTACGATTAGATTAAAGTCAATAATCAATCTTCATAGGATCCGCTCATCATTATATTACTTGTTAACGATATGTTCTCCTGTGCGAGAAATTGACAAGTTTTGATGATGTTGTCAGCGATTGTTTCTTTTATATTATTGCGGAGGACGCAGAAGCTGTTTTCCACAGCTCCGTTTACCCAAAAACGCGTTGCTTTTAGTCCTTAAAGTCCATCAGAACTCACCACTTGGAAACGTCCAAGGAAAATTTACAGCTGCAGTTCTCAAAGTATACCATTCATCATGCTTAAATCCTTATTTATTATTTTTGGCATTTACCTCACAAACTATCAATTTCGCTTACTGAGTCAGGTGGTGTGAAATATGACGAAAATTTCATGTTTGATGCTCATTGATCCCTTCCAAAATCAATGAGCTTGAATTCACTCCATTCAGAAGGACCATAATCAGGGCGGCCTTGGGAATTTAGAGGCCCTAAGCGTTTAATTATTATGGGACCACTCGACACAAAATTTATTTTACAAGTCTAACAATATGTAAATATTTAAATAATTAACACTTTTATATTAGTAGATAGAATGGAGAAAAAAATGTTTCTTACACTTAAAAAACTAAAAATATTTCAAAAAATATGGAATATAATTAGAGCACGTTTATCCAAATTAAATTCGAAGAAAAAAAGAAGACATAAGATGATAAGAAAATGAACTAAATAATTTATAAGATGTACTTTCATTTTCATAATAAGATCTTCATGTAAATTAAAGTTTAAATTTTCGGTCTTTACATTTTTTTACCTTTAGACTCAGTGCTAAATAACTCAATAATTTTTTTTGCAGCTTCATTACTTTTACTTAATATGATGTAATAAGTGCTTAAGGATCAGGATTATATCCACACACAGACACGTATCCATAGAGAGATGGCAGGTTGTCAAGAATCAAAATCACAAAATGCTTGTACATAAACTTTTCAAATCCTTGTCCCAACTCCCAATCAATTGTAATGCTTTCTGTATGAATCAGTCACAGTGCCAACATTATTATTATTATTATTTTTTTTTAAGAGATAAGGCCCCCTACAATATGAGGCCCAAGGCAGTGGCCTCACTTGCCTTGGGCCAGGGCGGCATTGACCATAATTTAAGATAACGGTCTGCTTGAGCCAAATCTTTGCTTTTGCCATATTGGTTTTTGTTAGGTTTCATGACGCGAATGTTCAAATTTTCAATCGATGCTTTCTATTGGCGTCATTTCATCAAGCATTCATGCTATGTGATATACATTGGGCTTAATTTTTCCATCGGTTTTGTTTATCATTTTGATCTATCTTTTCCGTTTCTCAACTGAGTACAGTTTTTGAATGATATAATAAAATGGATCCATGTGCAACAAGTGTAAAGTTCAGGCACTGCCGGTAAAAATCTTTAAAATGATAATACGAAACTTTGACAGGTTTTGTCACCATATCCTATTCTTGGTCACTGACTCACATTCATTTATTCATTTTCTATATTTATCGAGTGTAGCACTCTCTCCTAACTGCATATAAGTAGGAGGAAATTCATAAGGAGAACCAAAACTAGAAAATGGCCTCATTTATTTATTTTGCATGTTTGGTATTCTCTCCTATAAGCATGTGAATTATCGACACCCCTACAAAATATGACATCTTTGATTTTGTCTAACTCCCATCTCGCACACAAAATTCTCTCATCTTTTCTCTTCCGCAAAATTGTCCACTTGATTCCATGAACAATAATAGTATGAACATAGATGATACGGCCACGCACATGACCTTTTTCTGGGGCAAAGATGTAGTGGTTCTGTTTGACAGGTGGCCAAACGACCGCCTTGGCATGTACATACTGGCTCTGGTCTTTGTGTTCTTGCTGGCTGTGGCTGTTGAAATCTTGGCGGCGCCACCTATAAAGCCGAGGATGAGGCCTTTGAGTGGTAGCTTGATTCAGGCGGCTGTCTATGCTGTTCGTATGGCTCTTGCTTACTTGGTCATGCTCTCTGTCATGTCCTTCAACGCCGGAATCTTCATTGCCGTGGTGGCTGGCCACGCTGTGGGGTGCTTTTTCGTCAAGTGCAGGGCGATAGCGGCCATTTATAGGGCAGAGGATGATGCCGCCGCTCCTCTAAAAGCTTAGTTCTACTGTATCTTTACAATGAAGAAATGATCAAATAAAATGTAGAGACTTTGAGGGTGTCTTCTACTTGGGAAAGGGTGATTATATTACTACCACAATAACTGTTTGACACATCACAAATTTTTTATTTACTTAAATAACTATGAGTAAAATGACATAAGTATCCTATCTATTATTCACTTGTATATTTATTAATTTCATCACCATCATCTGTGCACAACAAAAATATATAACTCCTAGTTAAGTAAACATGCAATAATTCACGCTTCAAAAGATTCAATCATACCATTGTGGTGGTTATATTACCATCACTCTAGTTTTTTACCCTAGAGTTACAACATCCAAAACTACACAAGGATTTGAAATTCTACAACCACATAAAAGAGAATCAAAGGCCCTACTCGAGATCCAAAAGCCCTAATTGCTGATACTATTCATTCTCTATCGCATACCATTTCGATATTTTTACTAGCATTATATAATTATTTTAGCGGTATAACTTGGTTTTCTCCAACAGTTCTCAGCCATTGGTTTTTTTTTGCTAGCCAAAGCAACTCCCTACCTCAATGAATGCATGAATAGCGATGCAGTAGCGGAATGTAGTTTTTGCTGAAGTTACTAAATTAATATCCATTTTGATTTTTTTTTTTTTTTGAATAAAGATTGTTTATGGCAATAGAAGAAAACGGTGGGGAGCCTTTTCTTGAGAGGGACAAGAGAGAAGGAAAATGTACACCACCTTTTTTGTTTTTAAATTGAGTTAGGTTATAAATTATAATTATAAAATTGTTTTGGGGTGTTTATGAAAAGCATATTTTGATAAGGTGTGCATAAAAAGTGGTGTAACAATAATATTTATGGAGGCAATATAATTATTCTTTTTAGTTTTTATTGGATTAAGGACTATATTTGTAAATTTGATGTAGTGTATTTATGAATAATATATTTTAATTTTGGCGTGAATATAATGTGGTGTAGGAAGTAAAATTTGTAGTGGTAATATAATTATCTCTCAGGAAAATTATCTTAACGCCATTAAATTTAGTGAAAAGACAAAATTTACCCTCAAGTTTATAAGAAAAGAACAAATACATAAAGTGTTTGTTTGTTACAGATTTTAAGTTAATTAAAATCAATTTTTTGATCGTTATTTCACTATTTCAGTCGTCATTTTTAAATTTTTCTCTCATAGATAGAACCCACTCAATCTCTAACAGTCAAAAAATCGATTATCACTACAAAATTTGTTAAGTGCACCACATTTTTAATATCTTTTTTATTTACTTAAATAGCCTCAAGTAAAATTACGAATTAGGGTCTTAATGTACTTTTAATTAATCACACCACATTATAATCACACCACAAATATAAACCTAATTTCTTTTTTACAATAAGGAATTTCTGCTTATTGAAAAGAAATTTGTGAACTGCGGTGGACTAGCACAAAAACCTATTTTTACAATAAGGAATTTCTGCTTCTTGTTTAATGAGAATAAATTAAATTTTTATTATCCGTTTCTGAATACTATCCTTATTTATAGCATTGAAACCACTCAGCCACTGAATTGATTTGCCACATCTCATTGATTTCTCTTAAACAACGTTACCTGAAGCACGGTATTCCAAGGCAGTGTTTGGTGGAACGAAGATATCTATTCGTTGTAATCATCAATTATAAGAACAAACTTACATCAATATATTTTATATCATAAAATTAAACATTAGTCGATATTTTTCATTAAAAAACTGCCAAATATTAGCACTAATATTCAAGTTAGGGATTGCCCACTGCCACTCAAAATAGAAATCCCAGAGGTAAATATTTGGACTTCTTTTGTTACAAATATACCTCACTGTAGTTCAAAATCATATTCCACTATCTTTGACACCAAATTCAAACAAATTTCAAATAAGGTCTTTTGGTCCATATACAATCTCCCACTGGATGTTAGCACCTAGAGGTGTAAGTGTTATGTCCTAGATCCAATTGATTTAGGTTGTAAACGCTTTTAATATATTTAATGCATTTGATTTTGGCGAGATCTATTATTTATTTAAATTAATTTTGTGATAAATAATATTAAATAATAGAATCCGAAGATCCAATTTTTAGGTAATCTGTTAATCACAAGGAGTTGTGATTGTGAGATACAAATTACATATAATTGGATCTTGAATAAACCATGGTCGTAAGTAATAACGAGATACGGATATCGTTAATACAATTAGACCATCACGTGTGGCATTTCTTACTTGTGAAGTAAGTAGTTGATCTCACGAGTTAAAGTGTGGTGACACTTAAATGAACACGAGGATGTTTTGTTATTGAACAAAACATTGGAGACCCGTTAAGAGATTCCACATGGATAACTATCTGAGTGTCAGTGGCTAATCTCTAACGTTCGGTAGTAGAATTGGTCCTTTGACTTGAGGTCGTCATGGTACCTCATATGAGGACAGTCATACTTTGGCGGTGTTGGATGTTGCTCTCAAAGGGCCGCAAATACGACATCGTTCGGGTACGTCAAGAATCGTATGAAAGTTGTGATTGATCAATAAAAGATTTGTCACTCTTAGGTAGTAGGAGATTATGATCTGCGTTTCATTCAATTAAGTCGATGATAAAATCTTTGGCCAATGTGTACTCATAAGTCGAAAAGGAGTTTTCGATTTATATTGACTTAATAGTGGAGTGAAAGATATGATCAATGATCGAGATTGACACAATTTCATATCTCGTAATTGATCGGATCGTAATGACGAAGGGATAATAGTTTCACGGTAAACGAACGAATTTGGTTTTGTCATACCACGTGACATTTCCCGTCACATGTATTGCCCTGACACATTGCTAGATGTCAATCAGGGACGGCGAGTGTGAATTGACGATAAATTAAAAGGGTGTATTAATTCATCAATCTTGATTAAATCAAAATAATATTTCACGACGTTAGGCATCGTGGTCGGGAACCTAATGGGTCGCACACAAAAGAGAATTGGAAGATTGCAAATTGCCAATTGGTTAATTTAACAATCGTTGGATAAATTAATTACTTGAATTTGTTATTTATATTCCCGAATTAATTAATTGGATTAATTAATTCACGAATCGGGTTTAATTAATTGGATTAATTAAATATTGGACCGGACCGGACCGGGTCCGTTTGGGTTTATATATATACATAGCTAGAGTTTGAGGTTCATAAGGTTTTCATTATTCTTGCTGGTACAAGAGAGAAACCCTAGCAGTTGCAGTCTATTCTGTGTGTGGATTTCATTTGAGGCTGGACAATTGGACAGCTGTGGGAGGCAGATTCAAGCTGCTTGAAAGGAATAACGCGAACGAGTTTGCAAATTACAAGAAAAGGTTTATTTCTTATCACAGTTTTTATCTAAATACAAAGCTGAATCCTGAATGGGAATTGAAATTTGTTAAATTCCACTGTGCATATTTAAGTAAATTCCCTACAAGAGGAACGTTAGCTGGACTGATCATGTCACAACAAAATAAATATGAGAATATAGCTAAGTAGAATGATGTCAGCAATAAAAATGAAGACAGGACGGTGAGCATTTTTTGAGTGATTATAAATATGTATAGATAATAAAAGAGTGTAAATAAAGAAAAATTTACCTAGGAAATTTGTCGAAAGCATTATCAGGAGGGCATGTTACTAGGGCTATCTTTCTAGGCAGCATCAGTCGAGTGCATATTTCAAACCCTTCTGGTACCTGATTGGAAAAAGAATCATAACTTATCAATACAAGTAACATACAGCCAAAACCAAAATAACAAACAATCAAGGTTTTCAGAAACTATATTTGGCCTTGCACAACAACGGAATGAACCGTTGCATGTTGTCACACCTGTCCTACCCACCTGGGCCAATGGCCCACTCATCCTGATCCACGTGACATTCCTGCCGAGGTGTCACATATTGTCGAGGTTGGTTGTATCTGAAGTGCATCAAGCCGAGGTCCATCTGCCGAGGCTCCGCGATCCGATGCACACGAGTCTGCCGAAGTCCAACTATCGAGGCCCACGAACCGAAGCATGGGACCTGTTGAATGTAGCTGAGGTCCTCAAGTGGAAGTATTTGTCAAATGGTTGAAGCCCCGAAGCTGATGCACGAGCCTCTTGACCACAAGGAGCTTCCTCCACAGTCACTCCTCCCAAGAGATCGCCTGCTCAGAGATCTTATTCGAATAACTGATGGAACGTTTGTCACAAGCATAAAGGTCAAGTCTTGTCACTGGTATAAAGGACCTGTGGAAGCAATAAATGCACCGTAAGCTAGCAAGTCAAGTCCCATACCTAAGAACAGACGTTTAGACTAAGGGGATGAGGCCATGTGCCACTTCGTCCAAGGGCTCCCATTTCATATGTATCACTATAAATACTCACATTGTGTAATGTCAAAGGCGAATGCAAGAATCAATACAAAGAACTACATTTACTCAACTCTCTCTCATTTTACTTGCAATACACAAATCGAGTTTATACACATTTACATATACATTTACAAGAACCGGTTGGCAATTATTATACATCCGGATTACGAACAACCCGCCGGATTCCGAACGTCACCGCCCCGCATCGTTGGGCTACTCCCACGCCCCTTTGAACCGCTCGTTTTAGACCGTCCACGTGTCTTAGCGTGTTGGACATTCGCCCACGCAAGCGCGGGTGGGACCGGCATCTGTTGGCGCACTTTTTGGGGTCAACAGATTGGCGCCGTCTGTGGAAAACCATACCATAACCACGAGCAACCTTGTGGTGGAAGCTTGCTGAAAAAATAATTGGGCAACCCCCCTTGAAAAAGGATTTGTTCTTGGAAAAGAACAGGAGGAACCCCTATCACTTGGAGAAATTTAAGTTTGACAAAAGAAAAATGAGTTCTAACGAAGATACTCCCCCAAGGAGGGTAAGAGAAAGCACGAATGTGCCTCCCCAGCCTGCTGCCCCAGCAGCTCGGACGAGGCTCCACCACCACCAAAGGAGAGGTGGAATGCGTGCGACAGCACGACTATCAAGAGAAATGACTACCATGGTAGCCAACATGAGAGATATAGCCAACCAAAACTTGGCCATGAGCCTCATGGCCCAAATGCAAGGCCAGGGAGATTTCCCCATTCCTCCATACACCTCCCACGGGCACTATCAGCAAGAGGACGAGGTCCAGAGTCATAGGGTTGCCTCGCCAGATTATGGCCGAGGTGAGAGCCCATTCGAGAGGGAAGTAGGAGCCGACATTTCCTCCAACTATGCATCTGGCCGACCCACCGAGGTCCAAATGAGTCATGATAACTTTTCACCCCCATATGAGTAAAACCCAAGACATAGGAGAGCAGAAAGTGTTTTTGACAGAATCAGCCTTGCCGAACCGAGGCTCAGTCAACAGCAGGCTGAGCAGCTTCGGACGAGGCCACAGCCTCCACCCCCGATGTCCCAGCAGCCGGAGAGAAAGCATGAGAATGCCCCCCGCGCTGTCCCGCCTAGAAGTAGGCCGCAAAGGAGGGAAGAAGAGGCTAGGAACCAGCCCGGACCCTCTAACCAACAACCGAGGTACGAGGCCAAAAACTACGATTCTGATGAGCAGCAGAGGTCCTGTGACTTGGATGATGATGATAAGAACCTGCCATTCTCAAGAGAACTGAGGAATGCCCAGGCCCCGAGCCACTATGTCATGCCAAAAATACCAAAGTATGATGGGAGAGGTGACCCAGAAAAGCACTTCAACGTTTACAAAACTCACATGAGTCTGAGGGGCGCCACCCCAGCCGTAAAGTGCAGAGCATTCCATTTAACCCTCAGTGGAGCGGCTGAAATCTGGTAAAGTAGGCTACCACCTGGGAGCATTCGAAGCTGGCCCGAGTTCAAAACTACCTTCTTGAAAAGGTTGGCAGTGAGCAAGGAAGGAGAGACCCCCATCCAGCGTCTTCAAGACATGAGATAGGCACATGGCGAGTCCCTGAAGGGTTTCCTATCTCGCTTCACCGACGAGATGACCTACTGCGTACAGGTCACCGACAGAGAGGTACTATCTGCATTAAGAGGAGGCTTGAACATGAACACCCTATTCTGGAAGGATGTGCAGAATCAAGACCCCACCACCTATGACGCCCTACTAGAAATGATGAGAAGGGAGATAATCAATGAAGAATTGATTGAGCATAGGAATAGGGCAAGCAGAGGCCTCCTACCTCCTCAAAGACAGCGAGGTAGGGGTCCGACCTCCCACCTCATGGACTACCAGATAAACCAAGCCGGAAATGAGAACTTCGGCCAAGCTTTGGCCACCACAACTCTGAACGCGGTTCCTACCTTGGCATATGAGGATGTCAACCCAACCGCTAACCCACATCAGATGGAGGCCCGACAGGGACCCCGTAGAGGAAGAGGCTGAGGCCGAGGTTTTGCACCTAGAAATAGGTCCAATCCGAACCTCCCTGGATACTGCTTGCACCACAGGACCTACGGGCATGATACCGCGGATTGCAGAGACTATGCATACCGCTCCCGGCAGGAACCCGTCAAAGAAAGACATAACTCGCCCTAGGCGAACAGGCCCCCGCCCAGGCAGGACAACCGACATGGGCGTGAGGCAGCTGCTCCTCGTCAAAGGGATGTATCCCCAAGGCGAAGAGAGCGAGACACAGAGAGGCCCAGGGAAGGGCGTAGACACCGAAGAGATAGGCAAGCTCAAGATGAGGTCCCTATCCACGAGATAGATACCATATTTGGAGGCCCTTATGTTGGCGATGAAACACGGAATGCCAAAAGAAATTATGCTAGGGAGGCTAAGCACCCCCCTCTGACGAGTTACATTGTGGATAGTAGCTCTCGAAGAAACCAAGTACACCCATTGTCTTCACCCAGGAAGACACCGAAGGAGTTCATTACCCCCACTGTAATGCGCTGGTGGTAAGGGCTGTCATAGCCCGAAATGGGCTCAAACGAATGCTAATCGACAACGGCAACTCCGTCAACATCCTATTCGGGTCCGCCTTTGACAAGATGATATTGGACCATCAGTTGACGCCCACCACCACTCTATTGTACGAATTTACTGGAGATAGCATCACTCCAAGAGGAAAGATAACACTGACAGTGGAGATGAGAAAATCTCCTCAAACTACGATGAACTTCATGGAATTCCTCGTAGTTGACAGTCGGTCGGCTTACTACGGAGTCTTGGGCAGATCGGACCTAAAGGAATTGGGAGCAGTCACCTCCATCCACCACCTATGCATGAAATTCCCAACAGAAAATGGGGTGGCAACGGTGAGAGGCGACCAGAGAGGTTCGAGAGAGTGCTATCTGAGCTCCATTAAAAAGGTAGAGCCCCGGGACGTCTACGTGATCATGGCTGATGTGGTCATGACGGATATCCCAGGTGACACTCCCACTGACCAGGAAGATGTTGATATGATCGACGCACCGCTTATTCAGGAGGTGCTAATCGTTGATGAGATAGACCCCCACATAATGGAACATGAGCCTCAAGCATCCCCTGTAGAGGAACTTGAGAGCTTCTCAGCCGACCCCCGAGATCTGTCCAAGGTGTTGAAAATAGGCAGAGGCCTATCCAACATTTTGAGAAAAAAGATTAAGGACTTCCTAGGCAAGAATATTGACGTCTTTGCTTGGAGGCATGAGGACATGGTGGGCATAGACCCCAAGATCAGCTGCCACCACTTGAAAATTGATCCTAATGTTGCCCCGCATAGGCAAAAAAGGAGAGCCCTCAACCCTAAGAGGTATGAGGCCCTAAAGGAAGAGGTTCAGAAGCTCATCCAAAATGGCTTCATCAGGGAGGCCACCTATCCGAGGTGGGTCTCCAACCCGGTCTTGGTTAAGAAACATAATGGCAAATGGAGGGCATGCATCGACTTTACCAACTTGAATAGAGCTTGCCCGAAAGACAGCTTCCCACTTCCAAGGATTGACCAATTGGTGGACTCCACGGCTGGGCACGAGTTGTTGAGCTTCATGGATGCATACTCCGGCTACAACCAAATCCCCATGCATCCGGCCGATGAAGAGCACACCTCTTTCATCACGGACCGAGGCCTCTATTGCTATAGAATGATGCCTTTCGGGTTGAAAAATGCCGGAGCAACCTACCAAAGACTCGTGAACAAAATGTTTACCGATCTCATTAGCAAGACAATGGAGGTCTACGTGGATGACATGCTGGTGAAGAGCTTAGAGGCAGAAAACCATATAGCGCACCTCAACGACACCTTCCAAATCCTGAGAAGGTACAGGATGAGGCTCAACCCCTTGAAATGTGCCTTTGGGGTGGCTTCCGGCAAGTTCTTGGGGTACATGGTCAACCAGCGAGGAATTGAAGCAAATCCCGAGAAGATTGAGGCTCTGTGCCAGATGAGGTCCCCTCAAAAGCCAAAGGAGGTGCAAAGCTTAACTGGACGAGTGGCAGCACTTAGTCACTTCGTCTCCAAAGCGACTGACAAGTGCCTCCCATTTTTCAAAGTGCTCAAGGCTGGGAAGAAATTCCAATGGACTGAGGAATGTGAAGAGGCCTTCCAAGGATTGAAAAGGCATTTGGGGTAGGCCCCACTCCTCTCCAAGCCGAAGTCCGACGACATCTTGCAACTATATCTTGCCGTCTCCAATGACGCCATCAGTTCGATTTTGATTCGAGAAGAAGGGCCCACCCAACTTCCCGTCTACTATACGAGTAAAGCGCTCCTATCGCTGGAGACCCGATACCCCGATATGAAGAAGCTTGCTTTGGCCCTAATCACGGCCTCTAGGAAGTTGAGACCCTACTTCCAAGCTCATACCATCCATGTACTTACAAGTTTTACCCTAAGGCAAGTTCTCCAAAAGCCCGAAGCCTTGGGAAGATTGTTGAAATGGGCAATGGAACTAAGTGAATTTGACTTTGTGTTCAAAGCTAGGGAAGCCATCAAAGGGCAAGCTTTAGCTGACTTTGTTGTTGAATTCGCCAACCTACCCGAGGTGGATGAAATCATGGAATCCGTTGAACCCTCCACATGGAGCCTCTTCGTCGATGGCTCAGCTGGGGAAGTCGACTCAGGCACCGGGGTTGTCCTCATTAGCCCCGAGGGTCACAAACTCACCTCGACCGTGAGGTTCGAATTCAAAGCCACCAACAATGTTGCAGAGTATAAAGCACTCCTTGCGGGCCTCAGACTGGCCAAGGAAATGCAAGTAAAGAAGCTACTCGTCAGTAGTGACTCCCAGCTGGTTGTTAGCCAAGTCAATGGCAATTTCTCAGCCAAAGACAAAACAATGGCCTCCTATCTGAAAATGGTGATGGACCTCATCCCATCCTTTGAAAAGTTTGAGTTAACCCAGATTTCCCGCATCGAAAATGCTCATGTGGATGCACTCTCGAAGCTGGCTAGTAGCAAAGACTCAGAGCTACTCACTGTAGTGCCTATTGAACACCTCCTACTGCCTTCTACCGAGGCCCCTAATGTCATGTGGGTCAGTGAAACTCCCACCTGGATGCAACCAATTATAGCATATCTGAAAGACCAGGCGCTGCCCACCAACAAGAATGAGGCTTATAAGCTGAGAAGGAGGTCAGCCCACTTCCTCTTCATCGATGATATTCTCTACAAAAGAAGTTTCTCCTCTCCACTCTTACGATGCGTCGGAGGAGAAGAGGCTACCTACATACTAAGAGAAGTCCACGAGGGAGTGTGTGGCAACCACTCTGGAGGCCTATATCTGGCACAAAAAATACTGAGGCAAGGGTACTACTGGCCTACTCTGAAACGGGATGCTCTCGAATTTGTGCGAAAATGTGACAAGTACCAACGATTCTCTCCCGTTCAAAGACGACCATCACAGGATTTGACTGCAATCTCCAGCCCCTGGCCTTTCTCAAAGTGGGGTGTGGACCTCATAGGCCCTTTACCTAAGGGAAGAGGAGGTGCAAGTTTTGCAATAGTAGCCATTGATTACTTCACAAAGTGGGTCGAAGCTGAACCACTGGCAAAAATCACAGAAGCAAACACCTCCAAGTTCCTATGGAAGAATATCATTTGCCGGTTCGGAATTCCCTACTCGATCCTCTCAGACAATGGCAGGCAATTGGATAACAAGAAGGTTAGAGAACTGTGTGAAGAGCTTGGCATAAAGAAGCACTTCTCTACACCTCACCACCCACAAGCTAATGGCCAAGTTGAAGCCGTAAACAAGACAATCAAGCACGTCCTGAAAAGGAAGCTTGATGTATCTAAAGGAGATTGGGTTGATGAGCTGCCCCAAGTACTTTGGGCAATCCGAACCACCACCAGGACCCCAACGGGAGAGACCCCCTTTCTCATGGCTTTTGGGACTGAGGCAATGAGCCCCGTGGAAGTCGGACTCTCATCTCCACGTCGTCTGCACTTCAGCGAAGTGACCAACGACGAGCTCCGGAGGCTCGACCTCGATTTCATTGAGAAGAGAAGGGATGACTCCCAGCTGAGACTAGGCACCTATCAAAGAAAGATGATAAGATACTTCAACTCTCAAGTCAAGAAGAAGTCGTTCCGAATCAACGATCTTGTGCTCAGGAGGGTCTTCCCATCTTCAAAGGAACCTGATTCTGGTTCCCTGGGGTCGAACTGGGAAGGTCCATACAAGATCAGAGGAGAAATCCGACCTGGAACCTACTGGATTGAAGACTTGGACGGCAAGGAGCAACCCCGTCCATGGAACATTGAACACCTCAGAATCTTTTATCAATGAATTGTATCATGCTGGATGACTTTTCCAGCCTTTGTAATATTTCTATGGCTCAATAAAATGCATTAATTAAACCGTCTGGGATGCATCATCACCTCGGAGGAGAGGATCGGGACCCACCTCCGGGCCACCTCGCTCGAGCTCAGAGGAGCTAGCACATGACTCCTTTTGGCCCTGATGAACGTCAAGGGGAGAAGCCTCAACATGACTGCACCATCCACCATGTCTGGGATGTATCGTCACCTCGGAGGAGAGGATCGGGACCCACCTCCGGGCCACCTCGCTCGAGCTTCAAGGCGCTAGCACATGACTCCCTTTGGCCCTGCTGAACGCCAAGGGGAGAAGCCTCAATATGGCTGCACCATCCACCATGTCTGGGATTCGTCGTCACCTCGGAGGAGAGGCTCGTGACCCACCTCCGGGTCACCTCGCTTGAACTCCGAGGCGCTAGCACATGCCTCCCTTCGGCCTTGCTGAACGCCAAGGGGAGAAGCCACGACCCTAAAATTCGAGGCTCGCACTGTTTATGTGCTTAAGTCCGAGGTTCATACAGCTTATCTCCTTAAGTCACATTTATGTGCTTAAGTCTGAGGTTCACACTGTTCATCTCCTTAAGTTATGTTAATTTGCTCAAGTCCGAGGTTCGTACAGTTTATCTTCCAATGTTAATTTGCTCAAGTCCGAGGTTCGTACAGTTCATCTTCCAATGTTAATTTGCTTAAGTCCGAGGTTCGTACAGTTCAACCACTCAAGTTATGTACATTGATTTAGTTCATGCTTCTATCAAGTTCCAGTAAATATGTTTAAACGAGGTATAAAAACTTGGGGCAAAAAGCAACAATGAAAGAAGAAAGACATTGTATTGATATTTCAAAGCAGGTTACAAAGGAGGGCCTCTGGCCATTACATCCAAATTACTAAAAAAATAAAATCTAGTCTATGCCTGGCTAGATGACGGAGGAGCCTCGGCATTGGGGCCTTCAGCAACTTGGGCATCAGTAGTTGTTTTCTCTGCCTCAGCACTAGGGGCCTCGACACCAACTTCTTCATCACCCTAGACCTCCTCAGCAGGGGTCTGAGGTACCTCATCCACAAATTCGGACCTAAGTTGAGCCAGGTCCAAGTTGGGATAGAGCTCCTCTGCCCTCTCCAGCACTTCGGCATAGGCGAAGTTCCTCCAGTATGCGCTGAAGCTTTTATACTCCTCTGTAGTGTGGAAATTGGCGATGTATTTCTTCACCGCCTCTTCCCCTGCAGTTCGGGCCTCTTCTCTGGCAACAGAGGCGTCATTCATGTACCACTTCGCTTGGCCTTCAAGAAACTGATAAGCATCTCGAGCACCAGCCAAGGAGAGGTTCGCCTTCTCGAGGGCCTCAGCAGTCACCTTTTGGTGCTCATTGGAGACCTCCACCTTCTTTGTTAAGGAGGCCACCTCGCACTGTGACTCATACACTTCCTTCTTCAAGGCCTCAATTTGGGCTAACGCAGACTCCAGTTTCGCCGTCTCTTCAACTTTCTGGGATTTGGCTTCTTCGGCCTCGGCCTTAGCAGCTTTGACCTCCTCTGCAAGGGAGGCAGCTTTCCCTTCCGAGGTATGGGTCCTTATCTGGAATTCGCTTAACGCCTCCCTGCATTCGAGCGCGAGGCCAAAGGTCCGGGCGCTTTGGCTCACCAGTGCTCTTGTGAGGTCAGTGGCATCACAAGATGATGCATGAAGCTGCCACCTCTCTGTCCAGAACTTGTAAAAGCTCTCGGTGGCACTTCTGATTTCCTCAGGGAGAGCCTCCACCAAGGCTGGGGCCAGCTCATCCTCCCTCCCAACTAGGAAGTTTGGAGACTTTCCCTTCTCCCGAACCGACTTCTCCTTTACCGCCTCCTCTTCGACGGCTTCAGCAGCTCGCTTTGTAGCCTCTTCTCTGGCCTCTTCAGCCTCTACCTCTCTTACCATCTCCATTTTGTTGGCTTTAGAGGCTGTAGCAAGGAGCTTCGGCTCTCCAGTTTGTTCGGCCCTATGGGACACTGAGGTCCCAAACTTGCCAGCTGAGCTGGAGATGTGCACCAGCTTCCTCTTCTTAGTCTCCTCAGAGACTTTCTCTTTGCCCCGAGGCTCCTTAGGCTTCTCTGGCCTCTGAGTAGTTGCCTCCTCCGAGGCCCTGGGAGTGCAGTCCTTGGACAGGCGCTCAACCCTGCCTCGGACTTCCTTTGCCCCACTGGACCCCGGCTTCAGGGGCCTCGCCTTCGCTGTAGAAGTGGCCTTCAAGATAGAGGCCATGTCCGGAGGTGGGTACTCCCTCTTCTTGAATTTGTCTGCACAATATGTCAGATCAGCATCAACATAAGAAATAAATAAGGATAAAAACATGTGTTGGGGCCTCGTACCTCTGGATGCCATCAGCTCGAAGTCCAAAAAGTATCTGCTTCTATCAATCAGGTGATCGAAGTGCCGAAGCTTCAGAGGCCTCTTGTAAATGTCATCTATCACCTTGAATTCCTCCCTGCTGAGCTCGAACCTCGTACTACTATCTGCAAAGGAACCTCCAACAGTTAGATGAATTCATATTCTGACTTCAAAAGACAAGCAGAGGTCGGGAGACTCACGAGCTTCGTAGTACTGGGTCGACGCTGTGCATGACAGGGCTTTGTCACCCTCCACTGCTTGTCATTTACCTCGCACCCAGAACCAGGACTCCTTCCACCCCTTGATAGAGGAAGGAAGTCCCATCACAAAGGGTGCGTGAGCCCCCCAAGGCGTGAGGTAGTACCACCCCCTTGACTCCTTCCCAATTACCCGGGGCTGGAACAGGGTCAGGAATACATGAAGAGGCATGTCCTCCCCAAGTGACACTTCCTTCCATAGGAAGTATGAGCCGACCAGCTGGCTCCACCCATTCGGCAGAACCTGGGTCGGCGACAGGATGAATTTCCTAAGCACCTCCCTAAAGAAAGGGTGCAGAGGAAGACGCATACCTGCCTTGAACAGGTATTCACTCACGGCCCCCCAGCAGGGCCTCGGATAGCAGGCCCGCTCTTTCGGTTCGGGCACTAACATTTCTATGTTATGGGGTACACTGTACCTCTCCCTAAGTTCCCCCAACCTCTTCCCTGTCATATTCGAGGGCACTCTAGAAGCCCCCCACTCCTGGGTATAATCCACAGCCTCCTCGACCATGGCATACCTATCCACCTCGAACATCCCCCCATGACCGACCCCATAGTCTAAAGACGCCACTGTAACAAGCTCCCTACCCGAAGTGGACTCCATTTTTCAGTACAAAGACAGTAACAAGGGTTTTTTATGCAAATAATACCTAAACGAGTTCGACACAAACGGAGACTGGTCGGGAGTTAATATCGTAGACAACCTCGACGCCGGAAAATTGGAGATTTGAGAGAGTTTCAGAGTGCAAAGTGTTCAAAAATCTTGAAAATTAGGATTTTCCCGCCTTTTATAAAGGTCCAAGATGAACCCCAGCCGTCAGATCAAATCTCAGTCAATCCGAGCCCTCCATTTCAGATCCAATCTGAGGCGTTGAATTCAAACAGTTTTTGAATCCTACGCCTCTGATTTATGCGTGCCTCCCACGCACCTCTCCAACGCGTCGGCTTCCAGAAACGCCAGCTGCCCTTATAATTACATTTTTAATTCGACGGCAGCAACGCCTTGGAAGTCGTAATGGTTCAGCCACCTTTCCTCAAAAATGAGCACAAAACATCAAATCATTGGCACAGCAACCAGCGCACAATCATTACCACTGGACCTCGGCTTCCTCCTTACCATTCAGCATTCAAGCCTCGCAGGTTTGGTTCCTCAACAACCTCGGCTTCCTCCTTACCATTCAGCATTCAAGCCTCGCAGGTTCGGTTCCTCAACCACCTCGGCTTCCTCCTCGCCAATCAGCATTCAAGCCTCGCAGGTTCGATTCCTCAACCACCTCGTCTTCCTCCTTACCATTCAGCATTCAAGCCTCGCAGGTTCGGTTCCTCAACCACCTCGGCCTCCTCTTCACCATTCAGCATCAAGCCTCGCAGGTTCGGTTCCTCAACCACCTCGACTTCCTCCTCGCCAATCAACACTCAAGCCTCGCAGGTTCGGTTCCTCAACCACCTCGGCTTCCTCTTCACCATTCAGCTTCAAAGCCTCGCAGGTTCGGCTACTCAACCACCTCGGCTCATCTTCAGAATTCAAACACCATGCCTACTTCATCGCTCACCCAAACCAACACTCCTCAAACTCCAACCATGATATAAATATCTATACTTGCACTTGGGGGACTATTATTCGGGGTTCAAAAATTCTTTCAATCCATTAAAGTCCTCGCATTACATTAATGATTATACTTGGACTTGGGGGACTATTGTTGCGTGTTGTCACACCTGTCCTACCCACCTGGGCCAATGGCCCACTCATCCTGATCCACGTGGCATTCCTGTCGAGGTGTCACATATTGTCGAGGTTGGTTGTATCCGAAGTGCATCAAGCCGAGGTCCATCTGTCGAGGCTCCGTGATCCAATGTACACGAGTCTGCCGAAGTCCAACTACCGAGGCCCACGAACCGAAGCATGGGACCTATTGAATGTAGCTGAGGTCCTCAAGTGGAAGTATTTGTCAAATGGTTGAAGCCCCGAAGCTGATGCACGAGCCTCTTGACCACAAGAAGCTTCCTCCACAGTCACTCCTCCCAAGAGATCGCCTGCTCAGAGATCTTATTCGAATGACTGATGGAACGTTTGTCACAAGCATAAAGGTCAAGTCTTGTCACTGGAATAAAGGACCTGTGGAAGCAATAAATGCACCGTAAGTTAGCAAGTCAAGTCCCATACCTAAGAACAGACGTTTAGACTAAGGGGATGAGGCCACGTGCCATTTCATCCAAGGGCTTCCATTTCATATGTATCACTATAAATACTCACATTGTGTAATGTCAAAGGCGAATGCAAGAATCAATACAAAGAACTACATTTACTCAACTCTCTCTCATTTTACTTGTAATACACAAATCGAGTTTATACACATTTACATATACATTTACGAGAACCGGCTGGTAATTATTGTACATTCGGATTACGAACAACCCGTCGGATTCCGAACGTCACCGTCTCGCGTCGTTGGGCTACTCCCACGTCCCTTTGAACCGCTCATTTTAGACTGTCCACGTGTCTTAGCGTGTTGGACATTCGCCCACGCAAGCGCGGGTGAAACCGACATCTGTTGGCGCACTTTTTAGGGTTAACATGAACAATTTTAAAATGAAAAGAATGCAATACGAAGGATGAGAAATGGTAATATGCAAAAACATTTTAAGATGTGCTTTCAGGGCATAAAAATTGGCTTACAAGCCCTTCTCCTGATCTGAACTCCAGAGGCTGACCATTGTTATCAACTTTTGTATCGTAGAAGATAGTTTTTTCTGCATTGAGAAGCATCCCCTTGCAATGGACATGTAGGAGACTGTCACGAAGCGGGCAATCCATAGGAAATTCACCTAATTATGTCAAAAAATTTAGTGTGCATAAAACAACAAATTTTGGTAGAACAAATCGCAATATTAGGCTGTAAACTAGAGTTTGAAAACACCTATTCCATCACGAATCCGACATTTTATGAGGCGTCCATCTCCAAGCATGTCCCGCACTTGTATATCAATGATAAGAAATTTCAAAGGAACTAAAAGCAAAGAGATCAATGTGGTTCTAGGGATAAATAAGGAAAGATGACATGGATAGAACTATTTTACCCTTTGCAATATTTTTCTAGTAAGAAGTTTTGGCACTAACTTATTGACCAATTAATTATTTTAGATTTTGTCAAGACTCGGTGGTCCCAGGTGATTTTGCTTCATCATTTTTTCCCCACTATGCATCTACTGAATAAGTATGAAAAACCCCATGAATAATTATACACAAAGACGTATGTTTAGGATAACTTGTGTAAAGGTTAAAAGAGATGCAAATACAACCAGTATTTATGAGAAATTAAAGCACGGAAACCATATTGCACCTATGTATGACATGTTATATATTTATGGTATAAATATAAAATGTGAAAGAAATAATCAAATTAGATAAAGTGTCAAAGTGGTGGAAAATGTGACATATGTGTGGGACGTCAGGGGTTCGAATCACTCCCCAAGCAGATATTAAAATGTCTTGATTGAGGCCTTGGGGCTTCCTTGACTAAAATAAATATTTTTTTTCTTTATTATTTAATGGGTAAAACTAGCCAGTATTTTATGACTGTTTGTTTTTGTAACAACCCACTAACTGCCATTAAAACACCCACTACTCAGTCATTGAAATTCTGCATTAACATAGTGAAGACTATTACTACCATCTTGCCTATATAAACCCATATCTCGTTTTGGGAAAAGACACACAAAAAGAAAATAGAAAAATCATCTTGCATCAATCACTCTTTTCATATTGTGAATTTCTTATATTCGGGTTTTATATCTATTCTGGAGTACAATTGAGAGTTCTAGAAAAATCATTCGTGATTGCTACACAAGTGGTTTACGATCGTTGTATCATGGGAGTGATTGTCCACGGAGGTCGCAACAATTATTGACAGGCAATTTCACTTTAGGACATCGTGCTGTCACGAGACACGATCGGACGATAAGTTTTATATTTCTGCATTATATTGTTCTGATCACTACTGCAACTAATTATTTTTTCCAACAATCTAAAGTGAAATTATTTTATAATTAGTTGCCATGTATGCTGTAGAGGTAGATGTTCCTAAGTATTCTGAAAAACCTGAATTGTTTGATGGAAAGAATTTTAAGAGATGGCAAATGAAACTACGATTTTATTTGACAACACTTAAAGTCCTTGATGCTATTGAATCAGATAAACCCGGTTTTGTAATTGCTGATAATCCCACTGATAAGGAAACAGAGGATTTAGCTAATTGGGAATATAAGGATTATATGTGCAGGAATTATATTCTGAATTGTTTGACTTTAGATCTGTATGATGTTTACTACTCGTGTAAATCTGCAAAAGAGTTATGGAATTCATTAGAAAAGAAATATGCTACAGAAGATGCTGGAACCAAGAAATTTGTTGTGGGAAAGTTTTTAGATTTTAAAATGAATGATGTTAGAACGGTGGTTAGTCAGGTTGAAGAATTGCAGATTATAATTCACGAAATTATTGCTGAAGGATATAAAATCTGTGAGGGCTTTCAAGTGTCAGCTATAATTGAAAAATTGCCACCTACTTGAAAAAAGCATAAAAATAGTTTGAAGCATAAGAGAAAAGAAATGTCCTTAGAGGATCTGATTATCAGGATTAGAATTGAGGAGGACAATAGAATGGCAGAACGTAAGGAAAGGCCAGATTTTGATACCAAGGCTAATCTTATTGAAGGAAGTTCTGGGACTAAGAAACCAATTGGAAATTTTACAAGGGGTCAGAACTTTAAAGGTAGAAATAAGGGAAAACAATTTGTAGGAATGAACAATCGGTCTAAGCCCCAATTTAAAAATAAAATTGTTGGTGACTGTTTTGTTTGTGGCAAACCAGGTCACTTTGCAAAGGATTGCAGAAATAGGAAAGGAAAAGCTGTGAAGCATCAGGCACATGTGGTAGAGGATGGGAATTTCTCTGCTATGGTGACAGAAGTGAATCTAGTAAGCAACATGACAGACTGGTGGGTAGATTCTGGAGCTACCAAGCATATTTGCTGCACGAGAGGTGCATTTTCTTCATTCACTCCCGCTAGTGATGGAGAATGTCTGTTCATGGGCAATGCTTCCTCCTCCAAAATCGAGGGAAAAGGAACTGTGACGCTTAAATTTACTTCTGGAAATATCCTTAATTTGAAGGATGTCCTTTATGTACCTGATATTAGGAAAAATCTAGTATCTGGATCTATCTTAGTAAAAAAGGGTTTTAAGATTGTATTTGAAAGTGGTCAAGTTGTACTGTCTAAAGGTGGTTCTTTTGTTGGGAAAGGGTATGCAGATGAGAGTCTGTTTAAACTCAATGTTTCTGTGATTA
Organism: Olea europaea var. sylvestris; assembly: GCF_002742605.1. Taxonomy (NCBI): domain Eukaryota; kingdom Viridiplantae; phylum Streptophyta; class Magnoliopsida; order Lamiales; family Oleaceae; genus Olea; species Olea europaea. The sequence continues at coordinate 14,062,321 of NC_036253.1, read as the reverse complement.
ACAATAAAGCATCTAGCTCTTCCGTTTACTTGTTGGATTCTTATGATTTGTGGCATGCTAGACTTGGACACGTTAATAAAACTTCTATTAAAAAATTAATGACTTTGGGAAACATTCCCAAAATCGATAATTGTCCAAATTCAAAATGTGAAACGTGTGTTGAATCTAAATATTCTAGAAAATCATTTCCTCGTGTTGATAGGACTATTTCGGTCTTAAGTTTGATACATTCTGATTTATGTGACTTAAAAGGATATGTTACTCGTGGTGGAAATAAATATTTCTTAACTTTCATTGATGATTATTCTCGATATTGTTATATTTATCTACTTAAGAGTAAGGATGAAAGCTATTCAAAATTTACTTCCTATAAAACTGAAGTAGAAAATCATCTAGACAAAACTATTAAAGTTTTAAGATCTGATAGGGGAGGAGAATATACAGGAGATTTTGATAAATTTTGTGTTGAGAATGGTATTATTCATGAGACTACTCCACCTTATTCTCCACAATCTAATAGTGTAGCTGAAAGGAAAAATCGAACCCTTAAGGATATGGTCATATCAATACTAAGCTCTTCTGGATTACCTTTTAACATGTGGGGGGAAGCACTTCTTACTGCATGTTATATTCTTAACAGAATTCCTAGTAAGAAAAATAATAAGTCTCCTTATGAAATGTGGAAGGACAGAACACCTTCATATAAATATCTTAAAGTGTGAGGGTGTTTAGCTAAAGCTTCTATTCCAGCACCTAAGAGAACTAAACTTGGTCCGAAAACTGTTGATTGTGTTTTTATAGGGTATGCTTTTCATAGTAATGCCTACAGATTTTTAGTCGTTGACTCTAAAAATAATTTGATTGAAAAGAACACAATATTTGAAATTAGAGATGCTGAATTTTTTGAAAATAGATTTCCGTTTAAAGAAAAGTCTGAAGGATCAAGCAGTTCTTTTAGTATTCCTCCTAGTGTTAGAGAGGAGCCATCTGAATTAGAAGAAGCTGAAATTAGGAGAAGCAAAAGACCTAGGACCACTACTTCTTTCGGTCCTGACTTTATAACCTACTTAGTAGAGGATGATCCTAGTACTTTTGGTGAGGCTATATTTTCACTAGATTCTATATTTTGGAAGGAAGCTGTAAATAGTGAATATGATTCAATTATGTCTAATAATACTTGGGAGTTAGTGGACTTACCTCAAGGATGTAAGACAATTGGGTGCAGATGGTTGTTTAAGAAAAAACTTAAACCTGATGGTTTAATTGATAAGTATAAAGCAAGACTTGTAGCTAAAGGCTACAAACAAAAGGAAGGAGTTGACTTCTTTGATACGTATTCACCCGTTACTAGGATTACCTCTATTAGGATGTTAATTGCAATTGCCTCACTGTATGATCTTATTATACATCAAATGGATGTCAAATCTGCATTTTTAAATGGAGACTTAGAAGAGGAGATTTATATGGATCAGCCTGAAGGATTTGTTCTAGAAAGCCTTGAGGATAAAGTATGTAGACTTAAAAAATCCCTTTATGGCCTTAAACAAGCTCCTAAACAATGGCACGAAAAATTTGATACAGTTTTGACATCAAGTGGTTATGTGATAAATGAAGCAGATAAATGCATATATAGCAAATTTGAAAATAATTGTGGTGTGATAATTTGCTTATATGTTGATGATATGCTGATTATGGGAACTAGTTTAGATGTGGTTAATAAAACTAAGCGGTTTCTGAACAAGCACTTTGAAATGAAAGATTTGGGTGTTGCTGATGTTATTCTAGGAATCAAAATAGTAAAATATTCTGAAGGAATTATTTTGACCCAATCACATTATGTAGAAAAAGTGCTTAAAAAGTTTAATCAATACAACTGTATTCTTGCTAAAACACCTTATGATGCAAGCCGTCATTTGAGAAAACATTCAAGTCCTAGTGTTTCCGCTTTAGAGTATGCTAAAGTAATCGGCAGTCTCATGTATCTCATGAACTGTACAAGACCTGATATAGCATATGCTATCGGTAGACTTAGCAGGTATACTAGTAATCCTAACAGTGAACATTGGGATGCTCTTATTTGAGTCTTGAGGTATTTGAGATACAATCTAGACTGGGGAATACATTATACCAAATTCCCTGCTATACTTGAGGGATATTGTGATGCTAATTGGATTTCCGATACCAATGAAAGTAAATCTACAAGTGGATATGTATTTAGATTAGCAGGCGGAGGTGTCTCCTGAAAATCCACTAAGCAAACCTGCATTGCTAGATCTACTATGGAATCTGAGTTCATAGCTTTAGATAAGGCAAGTGAGGAGGCTGAATGGTTAAGGAATTTTCTTATGGATGTTTCTTTGTGGTCTAAACCATTTCCAACTATTTCAATACATTGTGACAATCAAGCAGCTATCTCAAGAGCTCAAAATCCATCCTACAATGGAAAGTCTAGACATATTCGTAGGAGGCACAATACTGTGCGTCAGCTGCTTAAGGATGGGATTATAGCTATTGACTATGTGAAGTCAAGTGATAACATTGCTGACCCATTAAACAAAGGATTAGCTAGAGAGCTAATTCAACAAATATCGAGGGGGATGGGGCCAAAGCCTATTATGTATTAGATCACCTATAATGGAAACCCAACCTTGCAATTGGAGATCCCATGGTCAAGGTTCAATGGGACAACAAAGTTATTGGAGTGGTCTGTAGGGGTACTACATTGGATTTATTCCAAACCCCTCCCTATGATGCGTAGTACCAACTGTATTGATTAGAGGATGAGCTAATACTCTTAATGCTTACTATAGCTGATATTCAGTGGGGTGTTTAAATACAGTACACCCTTGATAGTAGCACCTATTTGAGTGTGGAAGTGGGGCCGCTTCCTATGAGAATTGAGGCGAATTCTCTAGAGCACTCAAAGAGACTGGGAAAGTTCACGGCCGAAATGAACACAACCACGAGAACTCAATGACTATTCTAGAAATCATGTGTGTGTTCTATAGTCTCAGTTTGCAACTATAATTGTAGAGTTCAAGACATAGTTCACTCTACAGTTAGTAAGCTCGATAGAATATACAAAGCCAAGGTTCAAGTCGATAGACACCTAAGCCTGCATGATTTCTACCGTACTCCAGAGTAATATTTTCATTTATCTTATTTCTTTCATGTGGGGGATTGTTATATATTTATGGTATAAATATAAAATGTGAAAGAAATAATCAAATTAGATAAAGTGCCAAAGTGGTGGGAAATGTGACATTTGTGTGGGACGTCAGGGGTTCGAATCACTCCCCACGCAGATATTAAAATGTCTTGATTAGGGCCTTGGGCTTCCTTGACTAAAATAAATATTTTTTTTCTTTATTATTTAATGGGTAAAACTAGCCAGTATTTTATGACTGTTTATTTTTGTAATAACCCACTAACTGCCATTAAAACACCCACTACTCAGTCATTGAAATTCTGCATTAACATAGTGAAGACTATTACTACCATCTTGTCTATACAAACCCATATCTCGTTTTGGGAAAAGACACACAAAAAGAAAATAGAAAAATCATCTTGCATCAATCACGCTTTTCATATTGTGAATTTCTTATATTCGGGTTTTATATCTATTCTGGAGTACAATTGAGAGTTCTAGAAAAACCATTCGTGATTGCTGCACAAGTGGTTTACGATCGTTGTATCATGGGAGTGATTGTCCACAGAGGTCGCAGCAATTATTGACGGGCAATTTCACTTTAGGACATCGTGCTGTCACGAGACATGATCGGATGATAAGTTTTATATTTCTGCATTATATTGTTCTGATCACTACTGCAACTAATTATTTTTTCCAACATGACATGACAACTTGAACAAGAGGACCGTATTATCATCAATCCTACAAATTACTTAAACGAATATCTTTACGATTTTACATTTACAAGAAAATTGTGTATGATACCAAAAGTTGAGGTACGAGACGAAAAACAAGAGTGATGAGAAATACAAAACACTCGAGGGGAAAAAAAAAGGCTACATGCTAGAATGTAGGAGAGATTGTTGACAGATTTATGGTCCATATACATTTTCTCAGCCGTGAGTTCACGGAACCCCTACCGACACCTCACATTTAGGGGGTGGGTGGGTAATTTTTTGACATTATTTATTCATGCGGGGCCCACGCCATTGTGAGACATCTGTATTTCTTCTGTAAAATATTTTTCTGTACACCAAGCATTAATCTCATTTTCTCAACTTGGGATTGTATAGTTACTCGCGTACTTTTATGTTATGCCTACATGGTTTCAAATTCATTCGATCGCTGAAATGGAATTACTTTTTGGCTTCCATTTTATTCATTTTACATTAATTGTGGAGTACTTCTGTTATTTTTACTCTATAATGGTGGTGCCAATTGGTCCTGCACTCCTGCATCAATGGAGGGAAAGTAGAAACTAAGAAGTCGTAGAGCAACAAAATAGTACATTATCAAGAAATAATTAATAAATCCACGATGACAGTGTCCTCTGTCATGCCTTTCAGAAAATGACATCAAAATTACTATCAAGAGTAGGGGTGTAAGCGGTCCGATTTTACTAGTTTTTTTACAGATTTTCAAACCAAACCGTTTAAAACGGTTTGAGAAAAACTCAAACTTAAACCAAACCATTTTGAACGGTTTGAAAAAAAAATCAAACCTAAATCTAACGGTTTGGTCCGATTTTAAACCGTCGGTTTCACCATATATTTTTTTGTCCATCTACTTTTATATCATTAATTCATTGAATTCAATATATATTTATATCTTACTAGTAATAAATCTAAAACAAAATAAGCTCCTATTTCAACCAAATTTTTGGAATGAAAAAATAAAAATTTGGATCGTTATCCCACAAGTCCAACCGCCTTTGTTGACCTGCTATTTCATGTGTGGGACCCAGTCTCCTCTCTAACAGTCAATTTTCTCATTATGATGATATGGAAAATATGGCTCAAACATGAGCTAAATATATCTACTATAAATTTAAATACTAACTAAATCAAATTGAAATCACAATAAACTAAAACATAGTTTTTTTTCATTTTTTTTTACCTTTTTAGGCTAATGACGATACAATAAAAGTCTACTAAACTAGATATAAGGCCCAAAAAAATAATTATATCCAATAAGATTTCGTGATCATCATATCTGAAAAAAGGATACTAATTAAATAAAGAGAATAACCAACCACAATAATAAAACAATATTTTATAATATCTAACCATAACAATTACACCAGTTTACGTTTGTATGATGTTACGAAATGCATTTAATTTTAGATTTTTACCTTAATTTGCTCCAAAAAAAATTATTGATCTGAAACTTTATTCGTAGCAAATATTATCACCGAAGGTCTAGAATCTTTTTGTCTCCGATTTGATATAATGGACTTTAATTCAACTTTGAAAAGGCATAAAAAATCTAAAAAAGAAGTGTGTAGTGCCGATGACTCAAGAGTGTGTTAGGAGTCGACTGGAGTTCATCTAAATTCTGAAGAGGAAAAAAACTTTTGATAGATTATATTAGTCTTGAAATTATTAGATATATATTAGGATTATTGGATAATAATAATAATAATAATAATAATAATAATAATAATAATAATAATAATAATATATGTATTAGAAAATTAGAAATTGACAAAAATGCCCACAAATGACAAAACTATTGAATTTTACATATTTGAATGAATTTCAAAAAATTTCATTTTTTCATTTTTTTATTTTTATATATTTTTTTGTCGGTCCGGTTTGATTTTAAACCGCAATTAAATTTCTCAAACCTAAACCAAACCATTTTGACCGGTTTGGTTTGGGTCAAAACCATTTCGTCGACCGGGTCCACGTGATACCAAACCAACAGTTTCTAAAATGTGATTTCGATTCGATTTTCCAATTTTACGATTTTTGCTTATAGTCCTAATCAAGAGGATAAGGACAAGGAAGATAAAAGCATTAATGTGATTTGATGCTGTAAAATTAGTAAAGTAAAACCTGTTACAGAAGTTACCCATATATAAGGCAGTATTTCTTCTAGAATTATTGACTTCGTTAATCACATTAAATGGTAACAATTTCTTTTCCACATAAACAGAGCAACCTGAGTCTTGAGACACCGATAACTCTAGTGGAGAAGAACTTGTTACCTGAACGAAATGTACCAGCTCTACCTCAAAATGGACTTCTTCAATACCTTCTACCGTGGCTGACCTCAGACTTCCCAAAAGTAAAAAAAAAAAACATAAAAGTGGTCCTCCTTGAGTATGTGATGCAAGCAATTTTCCATTACCCGTCTCTGCCAGAATCCTTTTAGCAATCAAATATAACATAGATTTGTATTGAGTATGCATGGTTGAAAGGCTTATCATAATGAACACAAAGAACAGAAGGCGAGAATGAGTTCGGACCTAGCATTATGGAAAGAATTAAAACAAAAAGAAACAAGATAAGAAAATAAAGAAAAATTTATACAAAGCTTTTAATAATTTCGTATGGTTCTTGTTGACCCCAAAAATTGGTCCTTCCACGTGGCCAACTGAAAGCTACTCCACGTGTTCCTCCCTGCGCACAATCAGCGAATAGTCAGGCGCACACGGTCGGAACCAGTGGGGGTGGTGGCAGCCGTATATACTCCGACGGTCAAGTTAAGTTTAAGTGATCGGAACAGTACCCAGGGGCTATGCAAATCAATGATAAAGGGGGAGGAGAAAATATATAAACTTGTTATGGAGTGCTATGTAGTAAGAGTTTCATTATCTTTGCCTCTTACCAAACCTTGGGTATTTATAGGTGGTATGAAACGTTGGATGTGGAACGCGTGTATACATCTGAAGGTATGAAGCGTCCGCTCATAGGCGTCAATCAGCCGCGTTTGTAGAGTGGGCGGACAGTTTGTTTCTTCTGAGTTGAATTGACATAAAGTTGATAATTCACATCAACTAACCTCATGGAGACGTCTAATCAATTTAAACTTTAGGTGCAGGACAAATCTCAAATTGGCGGCGGATCTTCTAACCGGGGTCCACTTGATCTCGACCTCGGAGGCGAGATGCTTCGGCAGATCAGTAGTAGGAATCGTTATATCACTTCGGAAGGGTCGTTTTCAGGTCGGAATATGTGGTGCTGCGCGGGGTCCACTTGATCTCGACCTCGGAGGCGAGATGCATCTATATCACTTCGGAAGGGTCATTTTCAGGTCGGAATATGTGGTGCTGTGAGTCCGAGGCGTGTAAGATCAGAGCGTAACAGTGGTCACCCAAGTCCGGGGATGAATATTTATATCATGCGTGGACTTGCTTTCCTGATCGGACCGCAAATCATGGGAGTTTTGGGGGTTGATCTGTTGCAGCAATCAAGGTTATGATAACAAGCAGACGTGCCAAAGTTTCGTTATTGTGCATAACGTACGAGGCGGTCAACCAGCATGGAACTTTGCGTAAGGTGCATCGAAGCTTCGCGAATATGGTGTGCTGACCCCACAAATCGACGCGTTGGGAGATGGCTGAAACTTTGTAAAGCACGGGAGGTAACGCATCGTCCGAGGTGATAACCCAAAAGGGGCCTTCGTGTCAGGTGCGTCCAAGCATTGTAAAGTTGGAGGAGGAGCTCATCTGCCATCGGTGCACTGACCGAAAAGGCCGACGCGTTGGAGGATGGCTGAAACTTTGTAAAGCATGGGAGGAAATGCAGCGTCCGAGGCGATGACCCAAAAGGGTCTTCGCGTCAGGTGCGTCCAAGCCTTGTAAAGTTGGAGAAGGAGCTCACCTACCACCGGTGCGCTGATCCAAAAGGCCGATTTGTTGGGAGATGGTTGAAACTTTGTAAAGCATGGGAGGAAACGCAGCGTCCGAGGCGATGACCCAAAAAGGCCTTCGCGTCAGGTACGTCCAAGCTTTGTAAAGTTGGAGGAGGAGCTCAATCCAAGGCGATTGAAACGTCAAATGATTTGACAACTGTTGCGTGTTTTCAAGGTGACAATTGGGTGCCATGCCCATTCTCCTAAAAGGCTGCTGCAACTACTAATTATTATTAACGGCTGGTTGTAACCGAGGTGACGCGTTTCAAGCAAGCGTGAAAGTCACAACGACATCTTGGGCGTAGATCAAATCTGGTGTTTCATTTCAATGGCCTAGATTGAGGATGCGACGAACGGCTTAGATTGATCGCATTTGAACTCAACGGTGGAGATCGGATTTGTTTTTCCATAAAAGGAGGACTCTGAGGTTTTCTCAGGCTTTCTACCCTTGCGAAACTAACGCTATATTTTGCTCTCGAGTTATTGGCAATTTCTAGCGTTTTGTAAGCAATTCCGACGAGAAAACTAGACTTCCGGCGACCTTACACCATTTTCGGCTAGGAAAACCTCCAAACCCGTAAGTTTTAGTACCTATTTAGGCTTTTAAATTTTGAAAGAATGGCCTCAGAGGGGAGTTCTGGTTCGGGGAGGGGTTTAGAAATGGTGAGGGTGGACGAGCCCATTGTGTCGACCTCCTCAGAAATAGTCAAGGCAATAATGGGGGGAAGAATATATGGAAACGATCGGATAGTCGACCAGATACCTCTGTGCATTGGGGGCGTCGGACTACCCATCAAAATTAAAGGAGGCCGACCTGGGGAAACTTAGGACAGAGTATAGGATCCCTGATAGCGTAGATTTGATCCTCCCCAGGCCGGAAGAGAGAGCCTGCTACACTAGGCCGGGCTGTGTGGCCATTAGTGAGGCAATCCTTAGGGCCGGACTTAGGCTGCCCGTTCACCCATTCTTTAGGATGGTGCTTAGATCCTATAGGCTAGCCCCGACGCAGCTCAATCCGAACTCCTGGAGCCAGATGGTGGGCTCCTAGATGTTGTGGAAAGAGGCGTCATTAGTGGTGGAGATGCCCCTTTCCGTTTTCCAAACCCTTTTTATTCCTAAGGTTACTACCGTGGGGGATAAGACTCGGGGATGGTATTACCTCACGTCATGGGGTTCCCACATTCCATTCGTGGTCGATCTACCGAGCTCCATCAAAGAATGGAAGAGCTCATGGTGCTGGGCAGCATGGCGATGGGACACGATGGATGGGGACCCCCTGGCGCCTTTTACAGTTCCAACGAAGTATTCAACACTTAGTGAGTATAGTAGTAGTTGCTCCTTATATTTCTCTTCGGTTCGAATTGTGTCTAACAGTTACATTTCCTTTGTAGGTGCTCTTCCTCAGTGCGAATTGTCAACCGAGGACTTCGACACCATCTGGGTCATTTATTAGCTGCCTCAAAAGAAGAGGTCCTACCACAGGCAGATCCGAAAAAACATCCATTTTATTACTCACGATTTAATGGCATCCCAAGGTAACTGGACCGAAGTCTTTACTTTTTATTCCGAACTCCCAAGACTTGTATTAATTCCTTACTTGCTTCTTTGCAGACAACTTTAATAAGAAGCTGTCAGTGTACCCCGACTTCAAGACCATCCAGAAGATGATGGCAGAGGCACGGGCGTTGAAGGTCTCCTCCTCCTCGTACAAAAAGCAAATGGAGGAGTTGGTGGAGGCCAGTAAGAGGCTCCAGCCCCCGACGGAGGAGGAAGTACCGGAGGACCCGAAGGCTGACCTCCGAAGGAAGGGCAAGAAGAGTGCCGTCCCTCCAAGACGCCCAACTGTGGCGAGGCCACCCCTAGCTTTGAGGTAGACCACAATTCCCATGGGGTGGCCCTCCCAGAGAGAAGGCCCGCTCCCACTGAGCCCGTCGCTGCCCCGAGCACAACACCCCTCGCTGCAGTGCCAATTGATCAAGCGATGGGGTAGCAGAAGAGAACAAGACCCTGTCCCTCTAAGGAGGTCGACTTTCTGGGCACCAATTCTGAAGAGCCCGTAAGGGAAGTGTTGGAGGCTCTTCCTCTCGAAACAGCTGCGGTGGCAGTGGTCCACAATAAATACTAGACGGAAGAGTGGAGGGACCACACTGCCTCCTGCACGGCTGAGGATTTGGTGGCCGTGAACAGTGCCTGTGTGGCTCGGGCCCTAAGCACAAACATCCAGCTTGAGGGCTTGGTGAAGGATCTGAACTCTAAAAGGGAGGACCTCACCAAGCGCCTCGAGGAGGGGAAGAAAGGCGCTGCCTCATCAGGCCAAAGCTACGTCGGTAGAGGAGGGGAAGAAAGATGCTGAGGCCCAGCTTACTGCTGTGAAAGCAGAAGTGGAACGGCTGAAGAAGGAGCTGTATGAGGTGGAATGCCAAGTGGCTGCTGTGACTCGGCGACTTGATCATGCCAATGAGCACCACAAGCTCACCACCGATGCTCTAGAGGCCTCCAACAAAGAAAAGGCAGAGCTGAGGCAGAAGGCAGAGGTTCAGTCAGAAGAGATTGCCTCTTTGAAGGAGGAGTTGAAGTCTGCGGGGAAGGTGGCAGTCCAGAACTTCATTGACCACTTCGAAGACCATCCCCTGTATGACGACTTCGCCAACTTCTGGGCCTCATGGAGTGCCCAAAGCTTACTGAGTCGACTGAAGGAGGTGCATCCCACTCTGGACATCTCTTCATTGGAGGCAGAGTTTGGGGGACCAACTGGAGGTCGGCCTGATAGGGTTGTCGAGGGGGCTCCGGAGGCCCAGGAGGCGGCCAATGTAGAAGTCCCTCCAGCAGATTAGGGTTATCTCTTGTAATGAATTCGGCCCCTTTGTACTTAAATTTATTAAATGAAATGAAAATTTTTGTTAAGTATTTGGGCTTCTGCTTCTTTATATTTTCTATCTGTTTATACTTGTATGAACGACAAACGTCAGACTAATTGCCTCGCGACAATAACCAGTTAATAACTGCGGAGCGGACCGCTCAAGTTAATATAAGTTTAAACACTTAAGCGAGTATGAAGCGACTCTTAATGCCAACTTGTTAATAATTTGAGATCAGACCACTTAAGCAAACATGAAGAGCCGCTTGATGTTAATCAGCTAATAATTGACGATCGGATCGCTTAAATGAACCTTCCGAAGTACTGAGGAAACTATTCAATAACCGATGTGGCTCGGAACAGAAGATTCATTACTAAGATAAATTACATCACCCTTTACAAAGGCGATTCCATCACTTAGGGAATTTTACAACTGAGATCAGATCAGGACAATCGATTCACTATAACATATTGAGATCGGATCGAAACACAGTCTCATTATTGGTAGTACTTCCTCAAGTGTTCGATGTTCCACTGATGAGGCAACGCCTTTCCTGATATATCTTCGATTTCGAAGGTACCAGGTCGGGATTCCCAACGGATACGGTAAGGGCCTTTCCAGTTTGGGCCGAACATTCCTAACCCGATTGGTTTTGAAGGTTAGAACACTCTTCTGAGGACGAGGTCGCCCAAACGGAATCTGACCTTGGAGTTGTAATAGCAGGTCATCTTTCGATGATATTTTGCCAAGATCACTTGGGAGGCATCTCTCTTTTCCTCAAGGAGGTGTAGTTCGCTTATTCGGGCCTCGTCGTTGCTGATCTCATTGAAATGTATCCGTCGATATGATGGGACCCCAACTTCGACCGGACTCATTGCCTCGACTCCGTAGGTCATGGAAAATGGGGTTTTACCGATTGCAGTCCGGCAAGTAGTCCTGATAGCCCAGAGGACGTGGGGGAGTTCGTCAACCCAGGCCCCTTTTAAGGTATCCAGTTTCCTTTACAGGGTGTGTTTGATAGTCTTGTTCACTGCTTCAACTTGCCCATTCGCCTGGGGGTGATGAGGTGTCGAGAAGTCCTTCTTTATGCCCAATTCGTCGCATAAGTCTCGCATCTTCCTATTGTCGAACTGCCGTCCTTTATCAGAGACTAAGGAGTGGGGGATGCCGAATCTACAAATGATATTTTTCCAAACGAACTTGGTAGTATTAGCCTCGGTAATTCGGGCAAGGGGTTCTGCCTCGACCCACTTAATGAAGTAGTCAATGGCGACAATAGCGAAAGTTGCGCTTCCTCTCTCTTTTAGGAGTGGACCAATGAAGTCAATGCCCCACTTGGCGAATGGCCAAGGGCTGGTTACTACAGAGAGGCTTTGAGCAGGTTGTCTTTGTATGTTCGAGAAGCACTGGCACTTGTCACATTTCTGGACAAATTGGCAAGCATCCCTTTTCAGGGTCGGCCAGAAGTAGCTTTGACGAAGAACCTTTTGTGCCAGAACCGTTCCTCAAAAGTGGTTTCCACAGATTCCTTCATGGATTTCCCTGAGTATGTATGTGACCTCTTCGCCGCCTACGCATCGAAGAAGAGGCGAAGCGAAGCCTCTCTTGTAAAGGGTATCTTCTTGCAGGACGAAGTGTGCAGCCCTTCTCCTTCATTTCCTCGCCTCGCCTCAGGAAGCAAGCAGTGTTTGCTCCTTCAGGTACGCGATGATGGGTTGCATCCATAATGGGGTGCCTTCTATCCACAGTACCTCTTCGCCTTCGGAGGTGGAGGGCTTCGATAAGTGCTCAATAGGGACGATGTTTAGCAGCTCTGAGTCTATGCTGCTGGCTAATTTTGAAAGGGCGTCTGCATGTGCATTTTCTAGATGGGGGACTTGAGTCAGTTCGAACCTTTCAAAATAAGGAATTATGTCCAGAACCAACTTCAAGTACGCAAGCATGTTACCATCTTTGGCTGCGAAATTCCCATTTACCTGATTTACTATGAGCTGAGAGTCACTGCTCGCTAGGAGCTTTCTGACCTGCATCTCCTTAGCGAGTCTTAGACCTGCCAGAAGGGCCTCGTATTTGGCTGCGTTGTTCGAGGCTTTGAAGCCGAACCTTACCGTACAATTTAGCTTATGGCCTTCCAGGCTCTCCAATACGATCCCTGCCCCTGCGCCAGCCTCTCCTGATGACCCATCTACGAATAGTTTCCATGTGGGGGGGCTCGGCTATTTCCATTATCGCCTCCATTTCTAGGACTTTGGTAAACTCAACTATAAAATCAGCAAGGGCCTGGCCCTTGACGGCGTGTCGAGGTCGGAACGTTAGATCGAACTCGCTGAGCTCGATTGCCCATTTTAGCAGGCGCCCTGACGCGTCTGTTTTCTGCATTACTTGTTTTACAGGAAAATTGGTGAGAACTTGTATTGAGTGGGCTTGGAAATATGGCCTCAGCTTTCTTGAGGCTGTGATAAGGGCGAGTGCCAATTTTTCCATGTCTGGGTAGCGTGTTTCAGCTGGGAGAAGTGCTTTGCTGATATAGTACACTGGCAATTGGCGCTCATTTTCTTCCCTGATTAGGACTGCACTGACTGCCACGTCCGAAACCGCTAGATACAGTAGTAGAGATTCATCCGGTTGAGGTTTTGACAAGAGGGACGCTTCCCCAAGGTGCTTCTTCAGAGCCTCGAAAGCTTTTTCGCACTCCGAAGTCCATTGGAATTTCTTTCCTTACTTCAGCACATTGAAGAAAGGCGAGCTTTTATCAGTGGCTCTGGAGATGAAGCGACTGAGTGCGGCGATCCGACCATTGAGACTTTGGACCTCCTTCGGTTTTTGAGGTGACCTCATTTCTAGTAAGGCCGTTACTTTCACCGGATTCGCCTCAATTCCTCTCTGATTTACAATATACCCCAAGAATTGGCTCGATGCCACTCCAAAGGTGCACTTGAGGGGATTCAATTTCATATTATACTTTCTAAGTATCTGAAAGGTTTGGTCGATGTGACTCACGTGTTCGGTTGCCTGGAGGCTTTTGACCAACATGTCGTCTACGTAGACTTCCATAGTTTTGCCAATGAGTTCGGCAAACATCATGTTGACTAACCTCTAGTATGTGGCTCCGACATTTTTCAATCCGAAGGGCATGACTTTGTAGCAATACAGGCCCCTGTCCGTAATGAATGATATAGCTTCCTCGTCAGGTCGGAACATGGGTATCTGGTTATACCTTGAGTATGCATCCATGAAACTCAATAGTTCATGCCCAGCAGTAGAGTCCACAAGTTGATCTATTCTTGGAAGTGGGAAGCTGTCTTTGGGGCACGCCTTATTTAGGTTTGTGAAGTCCACGCATACCCTCCATTTTTCGCTGGGCTTTTTCACCAGAACCGGGTTGGATATCCACCTCGGATAGATGGCCTCTCTTATGAAACCATTGCGGCTAAGTTTGCTTACTTCGTCTTTCAGTGCCTCGTACCATTCCGGGTTTAAGGCACGCCTCTTCTGTCTATGGGGGAGATAGGAGGGGTTGATGTTAAGGTGATGGCAACTGATCCTAGGATCTATTCCCACCATATCTTCATGTTTCCATTCGAAGATATCCAGGTTTCCTTTCAGGAAGCGTATCATCTCAGTTTTTGCTTCAGGTGATAATGACTTCCCCATACGTAAGACCTGACTGGGGTCTTCCGGGTTGACGGGAAAAGTCTCCAATTCTTCCATTGGGATCGCATAGTTCACAGTCAATTATTCGGGGGTTTAACTCATCAAGAGGGTGTCCTTGTTCAGGGGCCTATTCCATGTCGACGTCTCCCTCTTGTTCCGGGGCATCGAGCATTTCTACATCCGTACCGACTTTAGCGGGTACCTCAGCTAGGATTACATTAACAGTTCGAGGCTCGAACTTTCACAGCGAGTTTAGGTAGCATGCCCTGGAGCCCATCTGATCGCCTCGAACTGTTGCAATCCCATGTTCGGTTGGAAATTTCATGCACAAATAGTGAATGGACGTCACAGCCCAAAGATCTTTCAGAGCGGGTCTGCCCAATACTCCATGATAAGTCGATCTATGATCTACCACCAGAAATTTCATGAAGTGCTGGGCTACTAGAGGTGCCGACATTTCGACAGGCAGGGTGATCTGCCCTCGTGGGATGATGCTGTCCCCAGTGAATCCGAATAGTGGGTCGGTCATGGGGATCAACCCATGTTTAATTTGTATTTTGTCAAAAGTGGAGCTGAACAATATGTTCACGGAACTGCCATTGTCAACGAGCATGCGTTTTAATCCGTTTCTAGCTACCACGACTCTTACAACCAAAGCATCACAATGGGGGTCGTGAACTCCCTCTGAGTCTTCCTGGGAAAAAAAATTAAAACATTTTTTTAAAACATTTTTTATTTTATTTTATTTTTTAAGTAACGATTTTATAAAATAAATTTTTTATTTTATTTTTTTTAAGTAACTTTCTTTTAAATAAGTTTTAGTTTATTATATTTTTAAAAATTATACTATATATATTGCAAAGTTACTGATTTACCTCTTTCAAAATTAGGGTGTGTTTGATACACCCAAATTTTCCATGAAAAATGGAACTTCAACAATATTTTCCAACTTTTAAGGTGTTTGATGGGTATATTTTTCCATGGAATTCAAGTTCTTATTTAGTGTTACTATGATCATTCAATTTTATTTTATTTTACTTTGATTACCCTGTTGACCCCAAAAAGTGTTGCCAACAGATGCCGGTGCCACCCGCACACACGTGGGAGAATGTCCAACACGCTATGACACGTGGACGATCTACAACGAGCGATTCAAAGGGCATGGGAGTAGCCCAACAATGCAGGACGGTGACGTCGAAATCCGACGGGTTGTTCGTGATCCGATTGTACAATAATTACCAACCGGTGTTCGTAGATGTATATGTAAATATGTGTAAACTCGATTTGTGTATTGCAAGTAAATAAGAGAGAGAGAGAGAGAGAGAGAGTTGAGTAAAGTGTAGTTCTTTGAATTGATTCTTGCATTAGTCCTTTGATGTTACACAAGGAAAGTATTTATAGTGATACATGTGAAATGGGAGCCCTTGGATGAGGTGGCACGTGGCCTCATCTCTTTGATTCAAACATCTTATCCTAGGCAGGGGCTTGACTTGCTAGCTTACTGCGCATTTATTGTTTGTGTAGAGCCTCCATGCTAGTGACAAGACTTGACCTTTATGCTTATGACAAACGTTCCATCAATCATTCGAATGAGATCTTTGTGTAGACGATCTCTTGGGAAAAGTGACCATGGAGGACGCTCCCATGTGGTTCGGAGGCTCCTGCATTAGCTTCGGGGCTTCGGCCATTTCATACAATACTCCCACTTGAGGGCTTCGGCTAACTTCAACTAGCTTCCGCATCATGGCGTCGGCCATAGGCCTCAGCATGTGGACCTCGGTTGTGATTATAGGCCTCGGTGAAAGGGCATGCCTCGGATTGGAGGGCTTCGGCCATAGCCCACCTCGGCAATATATACCGCCTCGACTGGAATGCCACGTGGTTCGGCATAAGTGGGCCATTGGCCCAGGTAGGTTGGCTAAGTATGACAATACGCGACAATAGTCCCCCAAGTCCAAGTATAGATATTTATGTGATGGTTGGAGTTTGAGATGTGCTGCTGTAAGCAAATGATGAAGAGACCAAGGCTGTGTTGAGGTGGAAGTCGAGGTAGTTGGGAAATCGAACCTGCGAGGCTTGTAGGCCGATCGTTGAAGTCGAAGCCGAGGTGGGTGGGAAACCGAACCTGCGAGGCTTGTAGGCTGATCGTTGAAGTTGAAGCCGAGGTTCGATGGGAATGATTGTGCATCGATAGCTGCGCAATGATTTCATGTTTTGTGCTTGTTTTCGAGGAAATACGACTGACCCGTATGACTTCCAAGGCACCTGCTGCCGTCGAATTAAAAACACAATTATGAGGACAGCTGGAGGTTCTAGAAGCAGACGCATTGGATGGGGTGCGTGGGAGGCACACTTGAATCTGAGGCATAGGTTTGAAAACCAGTTTGAATTCAATGCCTCGGATTTATTCTTCAAGGGAGGGTTCAGATTGACTGAGATTCGATCTGACGGCTGGGGTTCATCCTGGACCTCTATAAAAGGTAAGAGAATCCCATTTTTTAGGACTTTTGAAAATTTGCAATTTGGTTCTCTCTCAAAATCTCGAACTTTTCGACGTCAAGGCTGCCTGTTATTTGATTTTTTAGCCTGTCTGCATTCGCGTAGTGTTCTTTCCTTAGGTATTATTCGCAGAAAATCCCTTTTTGTTGTGTTAATTCTGTGAAATGGAGTCCACCTCGGGTAGGGAAGTGGTGACTGTAGCGTCGTTAGATTATGGGGTCAGTCAGAGGAGGGGATGCCGAGGCTAATAGTTATGCCATGGCCGAAGACCCAGTAGATTATACTGAAGAGTGGGAGGCGTCTAGGGTGCCCTCAAGTATGACGTGGAAAAGGTTAGGGGAGATCAGGGAGAGATACAGTGTCCCCCATACCATAGAAATGCTAGTACCCGAGCCAAATGAGCGAGCCTGCTATCCGAGGCCCGGATGCGTGGCAGTCAGTGAATACCTGTTTAAAGCAGGTATGCGTCTTCCTCTACACCCCTTCTTTAGGGAGGTGTTGAGGAACGTTATGTTGTCGCTGACCCAGGTTCTGCCAAATGGGTGGAGTCAGTTGGTCGGCTCGTACTTCCTGTGGAAGGAGGTGTCACTTGAGGAGGACATGCCTCTCCATGTATTCATGTCCCTTTTTCAGCCCTGGATCATAGGGAAGGAGTCCAGGGGGTGGTATTACCTTACACCTTGGGGGGCTCACGTACCCTTTGTGGTGGGACTGCCTTCCTCCATTAAGGGGTGGAAGGAGTCCTGGTTCTAGGTACGGGGAAAATGGCAGGTAGTGGAGGGGGACAAGGCCCTTTCTTGCACAGTGCTGACCCAGTACTATGAAGCTCGTGAGTCTCCCAGCCCCTGCTTGTACTTCTGAATTGAACATTTAGAAAATTTCTAACTGTTGGGGCTTCCATTACAGATTGTAGTACGAGGTTCGAGCTCAGCAGAGAAGAGTTCGAGGTGATAGAGGACATCTACAAGAGGCCTCTGAAGCTCCGCCACTTTGACCATCTGATTGACAGGAGTCGCTACTTCCTAGATTTTGGACTGATGGCATCCAGAGGTACGAGGCTCCCATAGTTGTAAATTTCCTTGTCCTTTTGATTGGATACTGATGTGCTGACCTGACGTTCTTATGCAGATAAATTCAAGAGGAAGGAGTACCCGGCTCCACATATGGCTACAATTCTGAAGGCCACCACCACCGTCAAGGCTAGGGCCTTGAAGTCGGGGTCTAGTGGCTCCAAGGAGGACCGAGGCAGGGTGGAACACCTTTCCAAGGACAGTACTCCAAAAGCTTCCAAAGAGGGGGCTTCCCAGAGGCAGGAGAGGCCAAAAGAGCCTCGGAGGAAAGAGAAGGTCCTAGAGGAGGCGGAGAGGAGGAAGCTGGTGCACGTTACTAGCTCGTCCGGGAGATTTGGGACATCAGTGTCCCACGAGGCCAAATCAACAGGCGAGCCAAAGCTGCTCGCATCCGCCTCTAAAGCCATCAAGTTAAAAATGGTCAGAGAGGCTGAGGCTGAGGAGGCCAGAGAGGAGGCTGCGAGGAGGGCTGCTGAGGCTGCCGAGGAGGAGGTGGCTAAACAAAAGCCTGTTCGGGAAAAGGGGAAGTCTCCAAGCTTCCTAGCTGGAAGGGAGGAGACCTTGGCCCCAGCCTTGGTGGAGGCTCTTCCCCAGGAGGTCCGAAGCGCCACAGAGAACTTTTACCGTTTCTGGACGGACATGTAGCAGCTGCATACCTCCTTCTGCAATGCCACCGACTTGACGAGAGCTTTGGTGAGCCAAAGCGTCAAAACTTTTGGCCTCACTCTTGAATGCAAGGAGGCCTTGAATGATTTTCAAACAAGGACCCAGTTTTCAGAGGAGAAGATGGCCTCCCTTGCAAAGGAGTTAAAGGTGGCTAGGGCCGAGGCGGAAGAAGCCAAGGCCCAAAAACTTGAAGAAAAGGCCAAGCTTGAGTCTGCCTTGGCCCAGATTGAGGCCTTGAAGAAGGAAGTCCATGAGTCACAGTGCGAGGTGGCCTCCTAGACAAAAAAGTTAGAGGTCTCCAATGAGTACTAGAAAGTGACCATCGAGGCCCTGGAGAAGGCAAATCTCTCCTTGGTAGGTGCCCAAGAAGCTAACCAGTTCTTGAAAACCCAACTCAAATGATATGTGGATGATGCCTCCCACGCTAGGGAGGAGGCTCAGCAGGCTAGAGAGGAGGCGGTATGGGAGTACGTCGCCAACTTCCATAATACAGAGGAGTATAAGAGCTTTAGTGCGTACTGGAGAAACTTTGCCGATGCGGAGGTGATGGAGCGGGCAGAGGAGCTGTATCCCAATTTGGATCTGACTCAACTCAGGTCTAAATTCGTGGATGAAGTACCTCAGACCCCTGCTGAGGAGGTTCAGGGAAATGACGCAGCTGAGGTAGAGGAGACCAATGCAATGCTCAACCTGTCGAGGCTCCAAGTACTGAAGTGCCTCCCCCATCTACCCAGGCTTAGATTAGTTTTCTTTTCAGTCTTTCGAATGTAATGGCCTGAGGTCCACTTTTGTAATCCTTATTGAAGATTAATGTAATGCCTTTTTCCTTCATTGTTGTTTCATTGTTGTTTCTTTGTCCAAGTATACGCGCCTCGTTAAGCAAATGAACTTAAAAGTAGATAGAAGCATTAACAAAATAACATTAACTTGGTACCTTAACTTCAATCACTTAACTGGATTGGACAACTGTATGAGCCTCGGACTTAAGCAAACGAACTTTACTTAAGCGTAATAACTGTATGAGCCTCGGACTTAGGCAAATGAACTTTACTTAAGCGTAATAACTGTATGAGCCTCAGACTTAGGCGAATGAACTTTACTTAAGCGTAAAAACTGTATAAGCCTTGGACTTAGGCAAATGAACAATTCCATGAGTCTGGGACTGTATGAGCCTCGGACTTAAGCAAATGAACTTTACCCAGGCATAATAACTGTATGAGCCTCAGACTGTATGAGCTCTGGAATGCGAGTGAGGAGGCTTCTCTCCTTGGCGTTTAGCCTGGCCAAAGGAAGTCGTGTGCTAGCGCCTCGGATTTCAAGCGAGGTGGCCCAGAGGTGTGACGCGAGCCTCTCCTCTGAGGTGACGACGCATCCCAGACATGGTGGATGGTGCAGCCATGTTGAGGCTTCTCCCCTTGGCATTCAGCCTGGCCAAAGGGAGGCATGTGCTAGCGCCTCGGAGATCAAGCAAGGTGGCCCAGAGGTGGGACGCGAGCCTCTCCTCCGAGGTGACGATGCATCCCAGACATGGTGGATGGTGCAGCCATGTTGAAGCTTCTTCCCTTGGCGTTCAGCCTGACCAAAGAGGGGCATGTGCTAGAGCCTCGGAGATCAAGCGAGGTGGCCCAGAGGTGGGACGTGTGCCTCTCCTCCGAGGTGACGACGCATCCCAGACATGATGGATGGTACAGCCATGTTGAGACTTCTCCCCTTGGCGTTCAGCCTGACCAAAGGGACGCATGTGCTAGCGCCTTGGAGATCAAGCGAGGTGGCCCAAAGGTGGAACGTGTGCCTCTCCTCCGATGTGACAATGCATCCCAGACATGGTGGATGGTACAGCCATGTTGAGGTTTCTCCCCTTCGTGTTCAGCCTGGTCAAAAGGAGGCATGAGCTAGCGCCCTGGAGATCAAGTGAGGTGGCCCGGAAGTGGGACGTGATCCTCTTCTCCGAGGTGTCGAAGTAGTACAGCACGTCAATTTAATTATTAAATTTTATTGAGTCATACAAATGCTACAAAGGCTGGGAAAAGTCATCCAGCAAGATAGTACATTTATTGGTAATAGATTCTGAGGTGTTCAATGTTCCATGGACGGGGTTGTGCCTTGCTGTTCCTGTCTTCTATCCAGTAAGTCCGAGGTCAAACCTCTTCTCTGATTTTGTATGGTACTTCCCAGTTCGGGCCTAGGGAATCGGAACCAGGTTCTTTTGAGGACAGGAAGACCCTCCTAAGTACCAGGTCGTTGATTCGGAATGACCTCTTCTTGACTTTCGAGTTAAAGTACCTTGTCATCTTTCTCTGATATGTGCCGAGTTTCAATTAGGAGTCATCTCTTCTTTCTTCAATGAAGTCAAGGTCGAACCTCTGAAGCTCGTCGTTGGTTATCTCGCTGAAGTGCAAAAGTCTCGGGGACGGAAGTTCGACTTCCACGGGGCTCATCGCCTTAGTTCCATATGCCATGAGGAAGGGCGTTTCCCGTGTTGGGGTCCTTGTGGTGGTTCGAATCGCCCAAAGGACTTGGGGCAGCTCATCAACCCAAGCCCCTTTAGACACATCAAGCTTCCTTTTCAGGACGTGCTTGATTGTCTTGTTCACAACCTCAACTTGGCCATTTGCTTGTGGGTGGCGAGGCGTGGAGAAGTGCTTCTTATTGTCGAGCTCTTCGCATAATTCTCTAACCTTCTTATTGTCAAACTGTCTGCCATTGTCAAAGACAATTGAGTAGGGAATCCCGAATCGACAAATAATATTTTTCCATAAGAACTTGGAGGTGTTGGCTTCAGTGATTTTTGCCGGTGGTTCAGCTTCGACCCACTTTGTGAAGTAATCAATAGCTACTATTGCAAAGCTTGCCCCTCCTCTGCCTTTAGGTAGGGGACCTATGAGGTCCATACCCCATTTTGAGAAAGGCTAGGGGCTGGAAACGACGATCAAATCTTGTGATGGTTGTCTCTGCACCGAAGAGAAGTACTGGCATTTATCGCATTTTCGTACAAACTCGAGGGCGTCCCGCTTTAGGGTAGGCCAATAGTATCCCTGCCTCAATATTTTTTGTGCCAGAGATAGACCTCCGAGTGGTTGCCGCAAACGCCCTCGTGGACTTCTCTTAATATGTAGGTAGCCTCTTCTCCTCCGACGCACCGTAGGAGTGGGGAGGAGAAGCTCCTCTTGTAGAGAATGTCATCAATGAAAAGAAAGTGGGCTGACCTCCTTCTTAGCTTGTAAGCCTCATTCTTGTTAGTTGGTAGTACTTGGTCTTTGAGGTATGCTATGATTGGATGCATCCAAGTGGGAGTTCCAACGATCCACATTACTGTAAGGGCCTCGATCGAAGGCAGGAGGAGGTGCTCAATAGGTACTACTGTGAATAGCTCTGAGTCCTTGCTACTAGCCAACTTCAAGAGTGCATCTGCATGTGCATTTTTGATGTGGGGGATCTGGATCAGCACAAACTTTTCGAAAGATGGGATGAGGTTCATCACCATTTTCAGATAGGAGACCATTGTTTTATCTTTGGTTGAGAAGTTACCATTGACTTGGCTAACAACCAGCTGGGAGTTACTACTGATGTGTAGCCTCTTTACTTGCATTTCTGTGGCCAGCCTGAGGCCCGTAAGAAGTGCCTCATATTCTGCTGCGTTATTAGTAGCTTTGAATCCGAACCTCACTTCTAAGGTGAGTTTGTGATCTTCGGGGCTAATGAGGACAACCCCAGCACCTGAGCCGACTTATCCAGCTGACCCATCGATGAAGAGATTTCACGTGGGGGGCTCGACGGGTTCCATGATTTCATCCACCTCGGGTAGGTTGGCGAATTCAGCCACAAAGTCAGCCAAGGTTTGCCCTTTTATGGTTGCCCTAGCCTTGAACACAAGGTCAAATTCACTTAGTTCCACTGCCCATTTCAATAACCTTCCTGAGGCATCGGGCTTTTGGAGTACCTGCCTCAGGGGAAAGTTTGTAAGTATATGGATGGTGTGAGCTTGGAAGTAAGGTCTCAATTTTCTAGAGGCCGTGATCAAGGCCAAAGCGAGCTTCTCCATATCGGGGTAACGGGTTTTCGACGATAGGAGCGCTTTACTTGTGTAGTATACGGGGAGTTGGGTAGACCCTTCTTCCCGTATCAGAACCGAGCTGATAGCCTCATTGGAGACGGCCAAATATAGTTGCAGGATATTACCGGGCTTCGGTTTGGAGAGGAGGGGGGCCTGTCCCAGGTGCATTTTCAGGCATTGGAAGGCCTCTTCACATTCCTCAGTCCACTGGAATTTCTTCCCAGCCTTCAGTACTTTGAAAAATAGGAGGCATTTGTCTGTAGCTTTGGAAACGAAGCGGCTAAGTGCGGCCACTCGCCCGGTAAGACTTTGTACCTCCTTTGGCTTTTAGGGGGACCTCATTTTGAATAGAGCCTCAATCTTTTCGGGGTTGGCTTCAATTCCTCATTGGTTGACCATATACCCCAAGAATTTTCCGGAAACTATCCCAAAGGCGCACTTGAGGGGGTTTAGTCTCATCCTATACCTTCTCAGGATTTGGAAAATGCTGTTGAGGTGCGTAATGTAGTCCTCGGCCTCCAAACTTTTTACTAGTATGTCGTCTTCGGAGACCTCAATTGTTTTGCCAATGAGGTCCATAAACATCTTGTTTACGAGTCTTTGGTAGGTTGCTCCTGCGTTTTTCAACCCGAAGGGTATCATTCTATAACAATAGAGGCCTCGGTCCGTGATGAAAGAGGTGTGCTCTTCATCGGTCGGGTGCATGGGGATTTGGTTGTAGCCGGAGTATGCATCCATGAAACTCAACAACTCGTGCCCAGCAGTAGAGTCTACTAGTTGGTCAATTCTTGGGAGTGGAAAGCTGTCTTTCGAGCAAGCTCTATTGAGGTTGGTGAAGTTGATGCACACCCTCCATTTGCCGTTGTGTTTCTTTACCAAAATCGGGTTGGAGACCCACTTCGAGTAGGTTGCCTCCCTGATGAAGCCATTTTGGATAAGCTTCTGAACTTCTTCCTTTAGGGCCTCATACCTCTCAGGATTGAGGGCTCTCCTTTTTTGCTATGTGGGGAACCTTAGGATGGATTTTTAGGTGGTGACAGCTGACCTTGGGGTCTATGCCTACTATGTCCTCATGCTTCCAGGCAAAGACATCAAGATTCTTGCTCAGGAAATCCTTAATCTTTTCCTTTAGAATGTTGGATAGGCATTTACCTACCTTCAGCACCTTTGATGGGTCTCGGGGGTCTACCGAGAAGCTCTCAAGTTCCTCTACTGGGGATGCCTGAGGCTCATGTTCCGTTATACAGGGGTCAATCTCATCAATTACTTGCACCTCCGGAATAGGTGGAGCGTCGATCATATCAACATCTTCTTGTTCAGTGGGAGCATTACATGGGACATCAGCCATGACCACGTCAGCTATGATTACATGGATGTCCCGAGGCTCTACCTTCTTGATGGAGCTTAGATAGCACTCTCTTGAGCCTTTTTGGTCGCCTCTCACCTTTGCCACCCCATTCTCTATCAGGAATTTCATGCATAGGTGGTGGATGGAGGTGATTGCTCCCAATTCCTTCTAGGTTGGCCTGCCCAAAACTCCGTGGTAAGCCGACCGGCTGTCGACAATGAGGAACTCCATGAAGTTCATCGTTGTTCATTGGGATTCTCCCATCTCCACCGCAAGTGTTATCTTTCCCCTCGGAGTGATGCTATCTCCGGTAAATCCGTACAATGGAGTGGTGGTGGGCGTCAGCTGATGATCCAATATCATTTTGTCAAAGGCTGATCCGAATAGAATGTTGACGGAGCTGCCGTTGTCAACCAACATTTGTTTGAGCCCATTCCTGGCTATGACAGCCCTCACCACAAGTGCATCGCAATGGAAGTAATGAACTCCCTCAGCGTCTTCCTGTGTAAAGACAATGGGTGGAACCTGGTTTCTTCGAGAGCTGCAACCCACAATGTACCTTGTCAAAGAGGGGTGTTTAGCCTCCCGCGAATAATTCCTTTTGGCGTTTCGTGTTTCACCGCCAACATACGGAACTCCAAATATGGTATCCACCTCGTGGATAGGGGCTTCATCTCGAGCTTGCCGATTTCTTCGGTGCCTACGCCCTTCCCTGGGCCTCTTTGCATCATGCTCCCTTCGCCATGGAGATACATCCCTTTGACGGGGAGCGGCCTCCTCACACCCACGTCGGTTGTTGTGCCTAGGCGGGGGCCTGTTCGCCTGGGGCGAATCATGTCTGTCTCTAGCGGGTTCCTGCCGAGAACGTTGTGCATAGTCTCTACAATCTGCTGTGTCTTGCCCGTAGGACCTGTGGTGTACACATTATCCTGGGGGGTTCGAATTTGGCCTATTTCTAGGTCCAGAACCTCGACCTTAGCCTCTCCCCCGACGGGGTATCTCCTGGGCCTCCATCTGATGGAGGTCAGTAATTGGGTTGACATCTTCATATGCCAAGGTGGGAACCGCATTCAAAGTGGTGGTGGCAAGTGCTTGACCAGAGTTCTCATTTCCAGCCTGGTTCATTTGGTAGCCCATCATGTGGGAGGTCGGGCCTCTACCGGGCTGTCTTTGAGGAGGTGGGAGGCCTCTACTTGCCCTATTCCTATGCTCAATCAATTCTTCATGGATGATCTCCCTTCTCATCATTTCGAGTAGGGCGTCATGGGTGGTGGGGTCTTGATTCTGCACATCTCTCCAGAATAAGGTATTCATGTTCAAACCTCCCCTCAATGCGGATAGTGCCTCTCGATCAGTGACTTGTACGCAGTATGTCATCTCATCGGTGAAGCTTGATAAGAAGCTCTTTAGGGACTCCCCATGTGCATGCCTCATGTCCTGGAGACGTTGGATGGGGGCCTCTCCTTCTTTGCTCACCGCGAACCTCTTCAAGAATGTTATCTTGAACTCGGGCCAGCTTCTAATGCTCTCAGGTGGTAATTTGCTATACCAAATTTCAACTGCTCCACTAAGCGTTAAATAGAAGGCTCTGCACTTCACGGCTGGGGTGGCGCCCCTTAGGCTCATGTGAGTTTTATAAGCATTTAGATGCTTCTCCGGGTCACCTCTTCTGTTATACTTTGGTATTTTTGACATAACATAGTGGCTCGGGACCTGGGCATTCCTTAGTTCCGTTGAGAATGGTATATTCTCATCGTCATCGTCCAAGTCGCAGGACCTCTGCTGTTCATCAGAGTCGTACTCATCAACCTCATGCCCTGGTTGTTGGTGAGAGGTTCCGGGGCGATCCCTAGCCTCTTCCCCCCTCCTCTGTTGCCTATTTCTAGGCGAAGCAAGATGGGGGGCATTTTCATGCCTTCTCTCTGCCTGCTGGGGCATTGGAGGTGGATGAGGCGGCCTTGTCCAAGGCTGTTGAGCCTGCTGTTGCCTAAACCTCGACTCGGCGGGGCTGATTCTGTCAAAAACACTTCCTGCCCTCTTATGCCTTGGATCTTGCTCATACGGAGGTGGGAAATTATCATGGCTCATTTGGACCTCGATGGGTCGGCCAGAAGCGTAGTTGGAAGAAACATCAACTTCCACTTCCCTTTCAAATGGGCTTCCACCTCGGCCATAGTCTGGCGAGGCAATTCTATGACTTTGAACTTCATCCTCTTGCAGGTAGTGCCCTTGGGGGGCGTATGGAGGAATGGGGAAGCCTCCCTGGCCCTGCATTTGGGCCATAAGCTCTCTCATAGCCAAGTTTTGGCTAGCAATATCCCTCATGTTGGCTGCCATGGCTGCCATTTCTCTTGATAGCCGTGCTGTCGCACGCATCCCACCTCTTCTTTGATGGTGGTGGAATCTTTGCCGAGCTGCTGGGGCAGCAGGTTGAGGAGGCACGTTCGTGTTTTCTCTTACCCTCCTGGGGGAAGTATCTTCATTGGAGCTCATTTTCTTTTGTCAGACTTCAGATTTCACTAAGTAATGGGGATTCCTCCTATTCTTTTCCAAGAACAAATCATTTTTCAATGGGGTTGCCCAAATGTCCTTTCAGTAAGCTTTTACCACAAGGTTGCTCGTGGTTATGGTATGGTTTCCTACAGACGACGCCAATCTGTTGACCCTAAAAAGTGTTGTCAACAGATGTCGGTCCCACCCGCACACACGTGGGCGAATGTCCAACACGCTATGACACGTGGACAGTGTACAACGAGCGATTCAAAGGGCGTGGGAGTAGCCCAACGACGCGGGACGGTGATGTTCGGAATCCGGCGGGTGTTCGTGATCCGATTGTACAATAATTACCAACCGGTGTTCGTAGATGTATATATAAATATGTGTAAATTCAATTTGTGTATTGCAAGTAAATGAGAGAGAGAGAGAGAGTTGAGTAAAGTGTAATTCTTTGTATTAATTCTTGCATTGGTCCTTTGATGTTACACAATGGAAGTATTTATAGTGATACATGTGAAATGGGAGCCCTTGGATGAGGTGGCACGTGGCCTCATCTCTTTGATTAAAACATCTTATCCTAGGCAGAGGGCTTGACTTGCTAGCTTGCTGCGCATTTATTGCTTGTGCAGAGCCTCCATGATAGTGACAAGACTTGACCTTTATGTTTATGACAAACGTTCCATCAATCATTCGAATGAGATCTTTGTGTAGACGGTCTCTTGGGAGAAGTGACCATGGAGGATGCTCCCATGTGGTTCGGAGGCTCCTGCATCAGTTTCGGGGTTTCGGCCATTTCATACAATACTCCCACTTGAGGGCTTCGGCTAACTTCAACCAGCTTCCGCATCATGGCGTCGGCCATAGGCCTCAGCATGTGGACCTCGATTACGATTACAAGCCTCGGTGAAAGGGCATGCCTCGGATTGGAGGGCTTCGGCCATAGCTCACCTCGACAATATATACCGCCTCGACTGGAATGCCACGTGGTTCGACCTGAGTGGGCCATTGGCCAAGGTAGGTTGGCTAAGTATGACAATACGCAACACACACCATTTCACAAAACGTTTCACTATGACCACCCAATTTCTTACAATGTTTTACTATCGCCATCCAACTTCTTTTTATCATTTTCACTCGATTTAAAATGGATAAAACGACAACTTTTGCATTATATATAAAATAATTTTTTAGAAAATAAAATAATAAAATAAAATCTTATTTTAAAAAATAATAAAATAAAAAATTATTTAAAAAAGTTACATAAAAAATTAAAACATTTTTTATTTTATTTTTTTAAGTTACGATTTTATAAAATAAGTTTTTTATTTTTTTTTTTTAAGTAACTTTCTTTTAAATAAGTTTTAGTTTATTATATTTTTAAAAATTATACTATATATAATGCAAAGTTACTGATTTACCTCTTTCAAAATTAGGGTGTGTTTGATACACCCAAATTTTCCATGGAAAATGGAATTTCAACAATATTTTCCAACTTTTAAGGTGTTTGATGGGTATATTTTTCCAAGGAATTCAAGTTCTTGCTTTTCTTGAATTTTGAAATTTTCTTGATTTTTAGGGAAAACTAATTCCCACCTATAATTACTGTAGCATATATATTTTTTTCGGTGCTTTTTTTTTTTTAACAAATTTTAAGAATTATTATAAAAAAATATTTCTCTTTAATTGACAATTTTCATGTAAAATAAAGCCAAACAAATATCAAAAGGTAGATGATTTTCTTGAATTTTTTTTTTTTTAACAATGGAAACAAGTATCATTTTCGATACCAATAAAATCTATCCCTTTAATTGACAATTTTCATGTAAAACAGAGTCAAACGATCACCAAAAAATACTTTTATTTCAACATTTTTCAAGTAAAAAATTATACCAATCAAACACAATAATTTACAATTCCCAAGAAAATAATTTTTAGGTAATTCAATTCCCTAGAATTTGTTTTCAATTCAATTCAATTCCATCTTTAGAATCAAACGGACCCTTAATGAAAATAGTGAAAAGACGTTAGGTGGCCACAATGAAGTATTATATGAAAATGGGTGGTCATAATGAATCGTTTTATCTAATTGGTAGCCATGGTGAAATAAAATCAAATTTGGTGGCTATGGTGACACTAAATATAAAGTTAGATAATCATGATGAAATAAAATTAAATTGGGTTACCACAATGACAATAAATACAAAATTGGATGATTATTGCTGGATTTAACCCGTAATATATTTGATGGAAGGGGTTGACAAGACAACTGCCCAATTCGTGAGTGATGAATCTGAGCCGTTGATGTTCCAATCTCTCGTTCATCCACTCCTCACCTGCCTCTTTTGTTTGTTTGTTTTACAACAGTATAAAAACAACTATAAATATATGTGTAGTTAAATATTTTCATTTTGTAGAATTTAAAGCAGTGGTTTGCAAAAAAAAAAATTACTTAATCTCCTCTCTTGAATTCAAAATACTTTATTTTTTATACTCTATTTTAATCATATATTCATATAATGTAATATATTTGATGGAAGGGGTTGACAAGACAACTGCCCAATTCGTGAGTGATGAATCTGAGCCTCTCTCGTTCATCCACTCCTCACCTGCCTCTTTTGTTTGTTTGTTTTACAACAGTATAAAAACAACTATAAATATATGTGTAGTTAAATATTTTCATTTTGTAGAATTTAAAGCAGTGCTTTGCAAAAAAAAAAAAAATTACTTAATCTCCTCTCTTGAATTCAAAATACTTTATTTTTTATACTCTATTTTAATCATATATTCATATAATAAATTATTTTTCACGTAAATCTATATTTTTTTCTTACTTTTCAATCACCCATTCTTTAAAAAAAAAAAAAACACTATTCAAAAGATCATTTTTCTCCAATTATTCTTCATAATGGCCACCAAAAATTTTAATTTAAATTAAAGTCAATAATTAATTTTAATAACATATTTTATGAAATTTATAACTTTCAACAATTTATTTCTTCAACTTTTACCTAAATCTACTAAAAAATTGATTTTAATTACTACCAAATAAGAACTTATTATTTGAATTGCAACTAGATATTCAACTTTAAAACAAATGACAAGTTACCTTCATAAGATTCCATAATTTCTTACCTCTTGTTCGAAATTGGTTTTTTAATCATGTTACTGTAATTAATTTTCAATTAAACATTTTTCAAAACAATCACTTTTCACCATAATTTTTTCTATTTTTTAATCACACATTATTTAAATTTATTTTTTATTTTTCAGCAAAATCCCTTCTCTAAAAAGTAACTTCACACACACAAGGCATTAATAAGTAAGTAAGTAATACGCCCCCAGGGCACATCTTCAAGTGGTAAAAGGGGAGAGTGGAGAAATCCAACTTTGCTTGAGCCTACTGCGTCAAGGGTTCGAATCCTGAAATATGGATTTGGCTCTTGGGTAAGTGCAACTGTACAAGCAACCTTCCACCCTGTACCCTTGGAGGCATAACCTGCGATTTACCTCCCTCACGATACTCCAAGGCAGGGGCGGTGGGGGACCCTTAAGGTTGGAGTTCAACCTTCTTCTTTTTTTTTTAAGTAAGTAAGTAATACGCCCCCCAAGGCATAATCCAGTGATACAAAGGACATAAATGAGGTTATCTCACGCTTTGCTGGCAGTCG
>NC_036253.1:14007518-14032080 GCF_002742605.1 Olea europaea var. sylvestris | reverse complement strand
TAATGAAGACGAGTGGGGACAGCGCGTGGTCCATTTTTAGTATTGAACCACGACCTTTTAACGGAATTACCATAATGACTTTTGGAGTATTTTGACAAGCTGTTGTTGGAATGATAACATGTGAATAGGAATACTTATGGGCACTTCAATAAGGACTTTTGACACTCTTGTCTATATTAATTGACAATATCATCCCTTGCCAATTGCCATCTCAATATTTATCATCATAAAACTAGATTTAATGGCTTGTTTATAATGGGATTTTAACGAAGAGAATAATGGATCTCACGAAGTATATAGATAATAAATGAATGAATGTTTAATCAAGATTAATGTTTGACTCGATCAATTAAGAGCTTATAATTTATTTATTTTTTTAAATAAATGGAAAGCATGCCATCTTCTCTTTAGGATTATTATAGAATTGCTGATAACTCCAAGTTTTGATCCATCTAAATGAGTTGATTATGAATAATAAATTTTGTTTCTAAGTAAAAATATAATTCATCATTTTTCATTGTTAATCTCGTCGTAAAAATTTGAAGGCGTGAAAAATTGTTGATCTCTATAATAACTTAACTCTAGAAAACTTCACCAATGCACAACAATAGTTGAAGTAAGATGTGTGCAAATTGACTCAACTTTCCATGCGAGTTGTGCTAGGTTAGGCATAAGGATTCTTTAGCTCGTACATGTCAATTGATATTTAAATTTTTTTCAAAGTAAAATTATAGAATTATGAATATGAGTTGTCCATAATGATAGAGATGAAGATGCGAAGTAAATAATAATAATAATAATAATAATAATAATAATAATAATAATAATAATAATAATAATAATAATACTTCGTTATGTATTTAACTAGATCACTATTTTTTTATGGCCTTATTAATTATTAAATGATTGATATTTTGATATTTTAGCTATTTTTTTACTCATGATCGTATCCCATGATGCAAAAGCTCAAAGAAAGTTAAAATTTTCTTTGAAGAGTTTTTAAATTGCGTGTATTGTTGTATGCTAGACTCTGATACCCAACTTATAGAAGAAATTAATGTTATTTACAGTCGCTCATTACCATAGTCATCATATGTAACATAGATGTGATGGTTAGTGATTTGATACATTTCTCATTCATGTATCATTTTATCTCTATGTGTGTTTCTATTGACAATCCCATAAAAGAACTATTGGAAATATTTCGAATTTCTTTTTCATTATTTATTGGAAATTAGAGTAAAACGATTTTCAAAACCTAAGCGTAATAGAAAATGAAAGGTTAGAGAATTAAATACTAGTAACGTTATTTGGAATCGTTCACTACCGTAGTCGTCTTACATGATATACATATGATGACTAATGTTTTAATACATGATAATGAGCCACTGCAAGTAGCACTACTATATTTAATTCTCCAACCTTTCATTTTCTATTACACATAGGTTTTGAGATCGTTTTATCCTGACTTTCCAATAAAAAATGAAAAAAGAAAACCGGAGTATTGCCAATAGTTCTTTTATGGGTTGTCAATAGACAAACACACACAGAGAGAGAAAAAGGATAAATGATGAGAAATGAAAGACAAAATAGAGAGGGAAGACCGGAAGAAAGGCCAGGAAGAAGCTTTTCCTTTTCTCACTTTGCTTTGCAAAAAGCATACATACACCTCCCTTTATAGATAATCTATCTTTCTCTCTCTAGTCTAAATTCTTTGAAGAACAGATGAACATGTACCATTTCTAACTGCAATATTCTCTGCATTGTCTTGTATTATTCTGTAAGTGGCGTTTCTTCTTCGTCTGGGCCTTTTTTTTTTTTGCATAAAATATATCTGGGCCGTCTACCATTTTTTTCTCTGAATTTTTTCGAATCTTGAAAGTTCAGTTTTGCTGTTGCTTTAGTCATGGGGAATGGGATCGATGCATGTTTAAGATTGGCAATTACTAGCACATTTCTCGCGGTAGTTAGATTTCTTGATTACTCATTCAAGGTTTTGAAAAGGTTTTCCTTTTGTTTGATTGTTGAACTAAGAGTATTTTTTCTGTTCTTTAATACTAAATTACTTTTCCAGACTGAGAAAATCATTAACTGGAATTTTTTTCTTTTTCTTTTAAGGTTTAGTAGTTAAAGACTCATACTCTTGTACTTTATTGACCCGTTAGCCTTTTTTCTCCTTCTTTTAAGCTCAGTTCTTCAATACTTTTCTCCTTCAAGTACACTGGAGCTCGCGAAATTACAGTTGTAAATTTCGAAGTATTCTAATTGTTTATTTTTCTTGTAGTATCAGAAATTGTGTAATTCAGTTGATAGATGTGATGAGTAACACGAATATTCATCTTAGCATTGACTAATTTAGTACCATTTTGAAGTGATTTGGATTCAATCTAGAATGCATTGTTGATTTTTCTGAGAAAATGTTTTGTTTGCTTTTATGAGAACAGAACATAAAACTGGACAATGACAAGGGTAAGTCCAGAGTTTGGGGATCAGGAGCAAGTCTATCTTCCGGTGTCAAACGATGTGAGCTTTTCATCTAATCAATTTCCGAAATATAAGTTAGGACCTGATAATGAGATCTTAGACGAGGTCAAAGAGGATTTTAAGGGTCCATTCCTGAAGGAGGTAGTTGTTGAAGAAACGAACCAGCTAACAGAACAGCACAAGCGACTTTCTGTTCGGGACCTGGCTAGCAAATTTGACAAGAATTTATCTGCTGCTGCAAAATTGTCTGAAGAGGTCTTAATGAAGTTCTATTTTTGAATTTATATTGCCGTTCAAGCTCTAAAATCACATATGCAGAAATTGATGTCTGTAATAGCTAATTGTCAGTGTTTTTATACTCATTGAATCAAGACAGTTGCTAGAAAGATAGGAACTTCTCAGAAACTGGGATTCTATTTCTCCTGTCTATTCCTTTTTATCCTATCCATTTTTATTTATTTATTTATTTTTTGGGATGACTCAGTGAATTGCTAAAGTTTTTTGGACTTTAGGCTAAACTGAGGGAGGTGCCTTCGTTAGAGGGACATGTTCTTCTAAAGAAGCTCAGGGATGCATTGGAATGTTTGAAAGGACGATTGGCAGGACAAAACAAAGAAGATGTGGAAAAAGCTATTTCAATGGTTAGCATCTTGTGATAAAAACCAAAGTTTTTAAAGTGATTTTGTTATGTTCCTTACTGCCCTTTGTTCATGATGTGCCCAATTCCGAAAGCATTTGCTACATTGAACATGTTTTATGCATAAATATTGTATGTAGTAATTGGGAAAGCCCAAGAATGAATTTCATCTATTCGAACATATTTCAAATTAAAGAAAAATTTAGCAGTTTGTTTTGCCTTGTTAGATGTCCTTTGGCTCTTTGCAACCTTTGCCAAGCAAAGATGCATCATAATTTTACTTATTCGTGTTTTGACTGTTCGGTTTTGCAGGTCGAAGCTTTAGCAGTGAAGTTGACTCAAAAAGAAGGAGAGCTAATTCAAGAGAAGTTTGAAGTGAAAAAGCTGGCGAACTTTCTCAAGCAGGTAATGCAGATTTATCACTCTCTTCAGTTTCATTTCATTCTCTGCTTGGACACTCACGGACATTGTAAATTTCTTTCCTCTTGCTGCATCTGTACCCTGATCATTTGGAGACGTAGCGTGGTGGTGGTAAAATTGTGCAGGATCTACTTATTGTTACATTAAGAATTTGTTGTGGTTTTCAAATTGAAGAAGGCTAAAGTTTATTTGAACTATATGAAGTTATATAGGTTGCATGCCCCATATTCAATCCTTTTAACTGTCCCCACTTCTGTGTTAATGCTGATGGTAACTTCTTTGCATCTAACCCTGCCCTCCCGTGTACATAATTTTTTCACTTATTATCTATTTTCTCAGATTACACAACATATAATTTTCTCTATTGATTACCTAGTACATGTGTCACTTTACTACGATCACGCACGTCTCTTTCTGTTTGCCCCTTTGCTTCTCCTCCTTTTCACTGTGGTTTCTCTGTGTTTTCCAGAGAACTGAATCTGCTTTCCTTTTACAGGCTTCCGAAGATGCTAAAAAATTGGTTAACCAAGAAAAGTCTTATGCTTGTGCTGAAATTGAGAGTGCTAGAGCAGTTGTACAAAGGATTGGAGAGGCCCTTGATGAACAAGAAAGAACCTCTCAAACTTCAGGGAAGCAGGTTGCATTTTGCTTTGTATCTTTAACTTTTTAACATGATTTAAATATCTTAAGCATGCACACATACACTCTCATGCTCATCTATTTGAGTGGATTTTTTTGCAATAGAGCATCTTGTAAATGATCAATACTGAAGGATATTTTCCTTCCTAGATAGGGTGTCAACATAAACTTTATTCCTTTGTTGCTTAACATCCATAGGTTCAAAGTTTTGAGGAGTGCTATATTACTCCTACGTAATGCAGAAGTTTGACTGATTTTCTTGTGCTCTTAGGAAACGGAAGAACTAATTGAGGAGGTTCAAGAGGCCAGAAGAATTAAATTACTGCATCAGCCCCTGAAGGTGCACTATAGTTTGTGTTTCTATTTCTACATCTGCATTTAGGTTCATTTGGTTGTATCTTTGCAAGCTCGTTATTATCAAAAGTAATTCAAGGTTTTGGACCCTTTTTTCTTTCCTGTTTTCTACTTCAAAAACTCATTACTTGTGTATAATTTATAACAGTGCCTGACTAGCCTATGATTCTTATGGTAAAATTCTCCAATTCCGTGGATATTATGCTACTTGGATGCTGGTAGTCCCAAATTCAAACAGATTTGTAGTTTGTGCATCAAGAACGTTTGCCCCTCTAATGAAATTACAACTTTAGACATAGTTCCTTGAGTCCTTGAAAAGGATCATTTTCAGCTGGGTGACTATGAATTGTAAACTGTCATGTTACGTTCTTCAGACTTCTTTGTGTTTTTCGCTATTATTATTTTCAATTCTAAATGTATTTTTCTCTCCAGACTTCTTTGTGTCTTTCGCTATGATTATTTTCAATTCTAAACATATTTTGTCTGTAAAAAATTGCAGTATGTATTTCAGATCTTGTCTCGACATTTTTCCCCCCATTTCAAGTATTTATCTCTTTTGATAGGAGAACTTTCTTTGTATGTGTAGGTGATGGACATGGAACATGAACTACGAGAACTAAGAATTCAAATTAGAGAGAAGTGTAAAATTTCATTCGACATTAGAAAAGAGGTTTGCTATGTCTCTCTTCTTTACCTTCTTTTGCAGATTGAATTAATTACTTGTGTAATAAATATAGGCTTCATAAAATGAGACAGAATGTAAAGGATTTCAGAAAAGAAAGTATATCTTCACATTTTCAAACAATTACTCGATACGTAGATCATTCATTTCCTCTATTGCAGTTCTGACTTCTCTTATAGAAAGCCGAAGTTTAAAGTTGTAGGCCACTTGCCTTTGTTTCTTTACCCCATCTAAAAAGTCCTATCCCCTTTTAATAGGTGCACAGTTGTTACTGTGACACAAGTAAATGAAATGATCTGCACCACGAGTTTCTCTTTTCTTGCAAGACTTATTTCCTTGTCATTTACAGTTGGCAATGAACAAGAGAGAGGAAAACAAATCCCAATTTTATGAGCTAAGTGGCTCCGAAAGTTTAGGTTCAATATTACGGATTCAACCTTCCTCAGATGAAGCAACAGACCTTTCTAAATGTTTGATTCAATGGTATCGTCTGTCTTCTGAATGCAGCCGAAGGGAAGCTATTTTAGGTATCATTTTCCTTCTGCATAAGTTAATACCGTACACTTTCTGCATTTGGTAAGGAAATGTAATTTGTTCCTACTTCATCCTTTTTTCTCGATTATTTGCAACTTTATCTCATGAAGTCTATAATCTTCTTTACCAGGTGCAAATAAATTCATATATGCTCCCGAACCAATAGATGTTGGACGAGTTTTGCAAGCTGATATCATCTCAAATGGCCAGAAGGAATCAGTCATTACTAATGGTCCAATAGATAAAGGTTGTTAACTATCTAGTAATTGTTAATACCATGATAGGAGGTTCCATTATAACTCTTATGCTACTTTATAAATCCTTTTCATATGGGAAAAAAAAAAAAATTAAAATGGTCTTTACTAAGTTGTTTCTTTATTTCATACAGCTGCAGAATTAGACAGCTATGTGGAGGCACTTTTCCGGAAATCAAACTATGAATTCAGTGTATGTGATCTTGTTTCTTGCTAGTTCTCTCACTATGAGCACTTAAATCGCCAATGACTAATCCTTATAAACTTTGAAAATCATATGCCCAAAATTTGCACAATCTGTTTAAGTTTTTGCCATCTCTGTCAGAGTTAGTACAAGTGGACTGCTGAAAATAAGTCCTAGAAAAGGTTCATCTTTATTGTAATTGTAATACATTTTGCTCTGCAGGTAGTTATCTCCCAGATGAATGGACGGAATTATTCATCGCATTCAGCACACTTATTTCAAGTTGGGAAAACAAGGATGAAGCTTAGTAGAGGATGGATCACCAAGGCTAGAGATTCTTATTCCAAATCTATGCAGGTATTCCTTGTGGCTGCTCTCTTATTCCGATTCTCAATGAGCATTATGTGTTATTTGAGAATTTTACTCATCCCACATTCTATATAAGACGGTTATTATTGAACCACTCATCTAGAAGTGCTTTAGGTGTTGGCAAGGGGCATAACTGATTTATTTAAAGAAAAAATTCTCTTCACATACCCCATCGTGTGCTACATTATGATTTTATCAAAGGCTTGATAAGTGCACAGTTTTAATAAATGGATGGCGACTTCACGAATCTCTCATCATTGCTGCTGGTCTTATATTCTGAATATGTTTACAAAGACTTGTAATAGGAATATATTCTTTTTCCATACCACGAAATAGAGATCTTAGATGTAGAGCAATAATTTATTCTTTTTAGGTTGTAAACTTGCAATATCTAAGTCGATCAAAATAGTATCTCTTGCTCTTTCAAGGGGATTTCGCTCCCATTGATAAACAGATTGATGGCTTCACTCTGTAATCATCATTGACATGATATTATAGAAGTTATCTGTTGAAGATGTCTATAACTTATCCTTTACGTGGTTATAAGTGAAAAACTGGTTCTTCAATTTTTCATCACTGCTTTGGATCTTTTAGACAACTAATATTCTGAGACATCTTTTAAGAATAGCATTACTGACAAACATTATCCCGTCCTCAGTTCTGTGGATTTAGAGGAGGTGGCAACTCTGCAGCCAAGTCCTTATTTTGGCAAGCAAGGAAAGGACAATCTTTTGTGCTAGTTTTCGAATCTGAGAGAGAACGAAATGGCGCCCTTATTCTTGCAAGGAAGTACGCCCTCGACTGTAATGTAAGTAGCTTTTGTTTTTCCTATATCTAAACCCTTTTTAGCTTCAGATGTTCACTATTTTCACATCAAATATAGTTTTATTCTCATAAAACATCATATTTTCAGCATTGTAACATAAACTTGTTAATGGCAGGTTTTGCTTGCTGGACCAGACGACGATGCTTTACTGTAAACTAGGCTGACTTGTGAGTTTCATGCTGATATGAGAGTATAACGGGGTTTTCAAGTGTGATTTTTTCATTTTTTGTTTGGTGTTTGGAGATCTAATCAAACTTCCACTGATTATTCATGTGTGTTCTAGGCATGGTTTTGTTTTGCCAAATCATTAGTGATTACAATTTTCTTCTAATCATTTGATTGTTCTTTGCTGATTTGCATTTTGTATTCCTTTTTGTTTGTGTTAATGAAAACGTCTTTGGGTAAAAGGCAGTTGTAAATGTCACGAAATTTCCCTCTTTTGGGATATCATCGGCAATGAGTATGTAGGACTCGTTTAGAAAAAATGAAAAACCTACGCTGTTTTTCTATAGGAAATGCGTTCGACCTTCTCTTAATAAATTGAACATAAGAAACACTATTGAAATTCTAAAAAATGACATCGAGAACAATTTTAACCAGTTGGAGGGAAAGATATAGAGTATGTGATGCGGACATCTCGGCCCAGCTTGGCCTATTTATTTTTACTTCATGTTATTTAATTATGTCTTTTTCACTTTATTGGACTTATTTAGTGGGTCTAGTCCAAGCTAATGAATGTTAGGTCTTATTCTACTATTTATATGATTTTCAGTTGTAATTACAGACAGACAATGATGGAATGAAATATTATTATGTTTGGCTTGCAGTCGTTTCCTCCCTTGCTTCCCTCTCCCTTCCCTTGGTTTTCTTCTCCGATCTTCCCCCTTTCTCTCCAGTCTTCTCTCCCCTTTTTTGCTGCCTTCTTCTCCTTCTCCTTCATGAAACTCTTCTTCTAGTCCCTTCTTCCATCCTGCATTAAAGTGGTATCAGAGCTAAACCTGGACAACAATTTACACAGCACCAACATTCAAAAACATCACAAGTCACCTTAGCCTCCTTCGCCTATAATTATTCATTCAATTTCTCCTCCATCGCCTCCACCTCCCCAATCGCCATATAGTACACCTATTTATCCAACTCGTCCACAGCAACTATAACCTGCAACAAACCCCCACATCATATTCTCCACACTTCAAACCGGCTACTGCAAAATTCAAAATCGCCTCCTGCCCGTAGCTGCTGAATATCAACTGTACCACGACACCTATATAAACTGCTACAAACAGTAACCACCCCACACACAATCTACTAAGCCACCACTGCTACCATTTATCACCAGAAACTACCACCAACTATCAACGCTATAATCTTCCCAAACCTACGACCTGCAGTTCGCACCACCGCCATTGCTCCATAATAGGCAGCAATCACACCACAATCACACAAATTCCGAGTCTTCTTCCACTTCGTCGACTCGTCTGCCATCGCTATAGCCAATCGACACCTGTGACGACATCCCCGCCGTCCCAAATCGGGTTGCATCTCGCCGGCAGCCCCAATCATTGCCACCATAACAGCCCAACACCGACAACACGCAAAAGTGACCGATCACTCCTCACAGCGCCAACTCCCGTAACTCACGCTTCAAGAGGAAGAACCAAGAAGATGAAGAAAAAGAAGACTCGGTGGAGAGCAAAAGGCGTTGAGTCAATTTGGGTTGTCTTTTGTAATTTCAACATTTTGCTTGGGCTTTAGTCTATAGTCCTCTTTTGTTTTGTTTTGGGCTTTCCTCTTACCTTTTTGGTTGGGCCTTCATCTTTTATTTGGTTGGTCTATTCATATTGTAATAGATTAGTGCTAAAAAAAAAAGTGAGAAAAAAAAAAGAAAAAAGAAAAAGAAACGTCTTTTCTATTATTTACAGATACATCTTTTATTCTGGTTGATCTGGCTTGGCTACTTCGACGAACGAAAGGGAAGTTCTTGCTTTTATTTATTGTTAGTTTATATTACTGTTTCATTTTGAAACTGAATCAATTAAATTTTTGTACTGCTACTAATCTATTTTTATCTAAATTCACGTAATTAGATTCATTAACCTCGTTAAATCTCACTTTAACCTGCTTATTTTACGTGATTAGATTTTGACAAGTTGATTTATTATTTTACATATACCAGCAGTACTAGTTTGTTGTATATAATTTTAATCTCAAAATTTATTAAAAAAAGGGGGGGAGGGGGCTCAAATTTTCATTTTCCATTACTTGCACTTTTTGTTCATTGATCTTTCTATTGCATGTCATTAAGCTGCTATTATAGTGCAGATAGTTACATATTGGTCGTCTTGACTTCTAGCTCCAGTACCTTAAACATGAACCCCTCACAATTCGATTGACTCACCCGACAAATAGTTACTATTCAAACCCAAATGATCGCTACTCTTGAAGAGAGTAAGACCCTATCTGCTAGTTTGAAAAATTTTAAACAAATCCCTCATTCGATTGATGTCCATAAATCTAAAGTGTCCCATAATAGACATTATCATTATCAACATCATGGTAAAAAATGCTTTAGACACGATGGCGGGGGTAGGGGTCAAATTCGTGAGCAAGAACGAGATAATTTTGAAATTCTTACTCAATGGAATGCCCTTACACAAGGAAATCAACTAGTGACTGAGTATATCGCACAATTTGAGAAATTTCAATCCAAATGTCATTTAATTGAGGATGAGACCACAACTTTGAGTAGGTTTAGCCAAGGTCTCAGAGATGATCTTAGGCGTGAGCTTTTCCTTCGAGGTGTCACTACTCTTTATCACACTTACTCTTTAGCTCGAGATTATGAGTTGATTATTAGTACTCCATATAAAAAGCGTGGTCATCGTCGTTCACCCATCTCATTAGTGTCGCCTCATCA
Organism: Olea europaea var. sylvestris; assembly: GCF_002742605.1. Classification (NCBI taxonomy): domain Eukaryota; kingdom Viridiplantae; phylum Streptophyta; class Magnoliopsida; order Lamiales; family Oleaceae; genus Olea; species Olea europaea. The sequence continues at coordinate 14,021,780 of NC_036253.1, read as the reverse complement.
TAAGTCTATCATAAAACCTTCTCCGTCTAATGTTCCTCCCATTTGGAAAAATAATTGTAAAGGTCGTGATAGTCCAAAACCTTCTTCTCCATGTAGAAAGCATATTGACAATCATCCTTTGGTTTCAATGGCTCCACATCCTCCCGTTAAGTCCCTTCTAGGACCTCCCCCTTCTAATGGTTCTCCAATCTTGGGAAATAAGGGTAGAATTTCTGAAACTCCAAGGTCTTCTTCTCACTCTCTGTGCATTAGTTGTAAGGTCTTTGGCCACATTTCTTCCAAATGTCTTAATCGAACCTTAGTCATGAAAGAACGAGAGAATGTAATAGATGAGCAGTTAGAAGATCTAGTTTGTGAACCTAAACTTGAAGATTTTGATGACTTGGATGATAGTGAGGACACTTCCTTAGGTGGAATCCAGACTCTTCCCGAGATTTTAGATACTATATCCCTTATCTCCGGCAATTCTCGATCACATGTTATATGTCATACCCTTACCCAAGTTAAAGAGCTTGATGATGTCACTAGTCACCCTTGGAGAATCCAGTCGCCTGTGGTTAGCACTACATCGAAATTCTCCACTACTGACTAACCTCAAACTGATGGTCAAAACAAAATTGCTAACCAAAATCTTGTCAATTTATTACAGTCTCTAGTCCGGAAAAATCTTGGGAATTGGGACTTGATCCCACCAACCGTTCAAGTTGCATATAACAATCCTGTGAATTGGTCTTTAGGTCTAAATTTGAAGTCAACCATGGTTGTGAATTTAGGAAACCTTTAGACCTTATTCCCATGCACCGACATGTTTGTGTGTCTATGTTAGTCGAGGTAGTTGTATCACATTTTCTTAGCTTGCATATTGAGATCAATAAACAATTTGAAGCAAGTAAAACATTATATAAACCTCAAGTTGATTGGCATAAACAACGTTTTGAATTTAATATTGGAGAATATGTTATATTACAAGTCTGTAATGCTCATTTTAAAATTTCAAAGCATGTTGGTCTAAATGCATATGTCAATGCCTTTTTATCACATTATGACCACCACCCTATTTTATTTGTTATGGACTTGGATACTTACAAAGACTATTTTAGCCCCTCTGATGACCTGTTTCTACTTCCACGTGAGAATTTCCACACTGAATCTTTTGCCATGTCTGCTTCAATCCTACCTATCACAGCACACAAAAATAAAATTGATGTTATTTTAGATGAAGAGATTGTGTCAACCAATAATAGAGAGATTCAGTGCTTTCTTGTTCATTGGATGGATCGACTTGATTCTGATGATACATGGATTCCCAAAGAGAGACGTCAACAACGCGAGCCAGATTCTTTGGAGCTTTATAAGAGTCAACAAAATCCTCAGTCGCCTAGGTTATCTTGGTCAGCTCATATTTTTGCGAATAATCTACAACTGACGTCATCATCATTTGTGGAGTTTCGATATTTGATTCGTCGGAAAGATCGTCCTCCATCGAATGTCTTGAAGCATTTTTGGTATCAGATCGGTTGCAGCCTTCAGTGATTTGACCACTCGATAGAGTCGAATTTTTCTCCCATTCCGAGAGAGTTGATGCGGACATCTCGGCCCATTTCGGTCTATATATTTTTACTTCATGTTATTTAATTATGTCTTTTTTCTCTTTATTGGACTTGTCTAGCGGGTCTAGTCCAAGCCCATGAATGTTAGGTCTTATTCTACTATATATATGATTTTCAGTTGTAATTACAGACAGACAATGATGGAATGAAATGTTATTGTGTTTGGCTTGCAGCCGTTTCCTCCCTTGCTTCCCTTCCCTTCCCCTAGTTTTCTTCTCCGGTCTTCCCCCCTTTCTCTCCGGTCCCCTCTTTCTTGCTGCCTTCTTCTTCTTTTCCTTCTTGAAACTCGTCTTCTAGTCCCTTCATTCATCCTGCATCAGTATGTTTGGATGACTTTAGCTTAAGAATAAGCTCCATTTTGTGGCAAAAATAGCGTCGAATGTAATTCAGAGTTTAAAAGATAGAATAAGTTATTTAAGTGGAACTTATTTTTACTTGAAAAATTGTGGGACCCAAAATTAAAAGATGTGAACTTATTTGCTAGACATGTTCATACTAATAAAATTAAATTTATCCGGTTTGGACCTCTTTTGGACAATGGTGAGATCTAAAAATTGAAAATCACAAAAAATATTTGGAAATGATAACGAAACAAGTCTAATGAAGAAATTACATGTTGATCATGGATTATATTTGTCATTCATTTATAGGGCTCTCTTACAAGTTCACAAGAATAACTATGGAGATGCTCATATAGCATCGAAGCACTAAACTATAGACCTTATGGTAAAAAAAGTTTACAATCAACACCGTTGCATCTCCCGCTGATCCAACGGCTACAATTTCAAAAAAAATAAGACCGTTGGCTCTGCATCGCCTATTGTGCAGCTTCAAATGGGCACTCTTCCTAACTTCTCCGTGCGATTCACACACACACAGAGGCCCAGAAGAGAGGGAGATTAAGAATTGTCAAGGTTTCTTCCTCGCAATGGATTCAAGACAGAATGTTCAACAACAAAACAGAGGTATGATGATGTTTGATGTTTTTCGCATTTCAATGATTTTGATGTTTTAAGAGATTAATGCCTACTTCGTCTATTATTCAATAAAGATTATAAAAGGTTACTAATATTTCGATGAAGAGTTGAATCCATTTCTTGGGATTTCAATGAAGATTTTAGGATTAATGATATTTCGATGAAGGTTTGAAAGCAGTTCTTGCTTATTTTGATGTTTTTCGATGATTTTGATATAATAGGACATTAATGTCTACTTCTAATATTCAATAAAGAAGTTAAGATTGCTGATATTTTGATGAATGTTTGAATTCCTTCTTGGGATTTCTTTACTATTTTTCTATTTTTCGATTTTTGAGTTTTCTTGGAATGATTCTGAACATTTCTTTAAATAACTCTAATCTTGTTCGTGCTTCCTGATGAGAGGGTTTCATTTGGTGTGGAAATTTTGACATTCAATCTATAATTCTCATGTACGATTTACAGTGGCAGCAGCCGTCCCTGGGGGTGTCAAGAAGCAGAACAACATGGCTGCAGAAAGGAAAAATCGACGAGCACTTGGTGACATTGGGAATCATGTTACGATTCCTGAGATTGATGGCAAGCCACTGCCTCAAATCTGTCGCCCCGTTACAAGGTTCAGAAGTCTCTCTTTTCATTTCATTTGACACTACTAGAGGGTATTATAAAGTATCGTAGTTTAAAAAAATTTCGATGGTACTGTACTATCTCAGGAGTTTTTGTGCACAATTGCTGGCGAATGCACAGGCTGCAGCAGCTGAAAAGACCAAGGTTTTCATGTTCAGAAATCATGCTCTTCTTTTATTATTCATATTTGGAGTCCATTAATTTGTATCTATGAATTACAGAAGAATTCCATGTCAGTCAATGCAAATGGAGGCATTGCAGTAGATGGAGCAATCCCAAAAGATGTGGCGAAAAAACCAGCCCAGAAAAAAGCTATTACGAAACCAAAACCAAAACCCGAGGAGATAATCAATATTAGTTCTGACGCAGAAGAAGCTAAGAAGGAGAAGCCCGTAGTAAGCAAGGAAAAGGCTGAACAACAGTCACTGGAGAAGAAAGCTCCAACTCTTACATCAACTCTCACTGCTCGAAGCAAGGTGGATTTTCGATTTGTGCGATTCTTTAAGAATTGGTGTTTCTTTTTATGACTTAACTCTCATCTCTAATAGCTGATTTCATTTTTACAGGCTGCTTGTGGGCAGATAGTTGATATTGATGCTGCAGATGTGAATAATGATTTGGCTGTTGTGGAATATGTTGAAGAAATATATAAGTTCTATAAGCTAGTTGAGGTATAATAAAGCACTCTCCATGGTCGATTTTCATTCAGTTGAGATCTTAATAAATACCGGGCTTTGCAGAATGAAAGTCGGGTTCATGACTACATGGATTCACAACCCGAGATAAACGAGAAGATGAGAGCAATTTTGGTTGATTGGTTGATTCAAGTCCACCACAAATTCGAGCTTTCACCAGAGACTCTTTACTTGACTATCAACATTGTTGATCGCTATCTAGCGGTAAAGACAACATCGAGAAGGGAACTTCAGTTGTTAGGCATAAGCTCGATGCTTATTGCCTCTAAATACGAAGAAATTTGGGCTCCTGAGGTAGTTTACTAAAGTTCCTTTGTGTACACAAATCTTCTCTATGAACATTTGAAACTAAAAACTATACTTTTGCAGGTCAATGACTTGGTGTGCATATCAGACAGAGCCTATACCAATGAACAGGTCTTGCGTATGGAGAAACGCATACTCGGTGAATTGGAGTGGAACTTAACAGTTCCCACACCGTATGTGTTCCTTGTACGGTTCATAAAAGCTTCTTTACCTGATTCTGATGCAAGTATATCTCGACTTGGCTACGAACCATATAAGGTGGAGAACTTGGTATATTTTCTAGCAGAGCTTGGAATGATGAATTATGCCACTGTTATGCATTGTCCATCCATGATTGCTGCCTCGGCAATCTATGCTGCAAGATGCACCCTAAATAAGGTGCCAGTATGGACCAAGACGCTTAAAATCCACACAGGTTTCTCAGAGCCACAACTTATGTAAGTTCATTTTCTTGCTGATTTTCAATTCTAATTATCATCTCTTTAAGTTTTGTGTGTAGATAATAATAATAATAATATGTATTTTCGAGTAGGGAGTGCGCTAAGCTACTGGTTAGCTTCCATTCGATGGCTGCAGCTCACAAGCTGAAGGTGATCTACAAGAAATACTCGAGTCCTGAGCGAGGGGCTGTCGCGTTGCTGCCACCAGCCCAGTCTCTATTGGCTGCGTCATAAACTTCTTATGGCGTTTGAAACTTTTATTCAGTGATTCTTTCTTTCATTTACACTATCATTCTCTCTGAAATTATGAGTCAAAGTATTTGATGACTTCGAATATATTTTTCTCCTTTATTTTGACAATATCATTGCGTCGTCTGTGACTTCATCTGTGAAGAGTGCATGCAATTGTCATACAAAAAACACAAGAAGTTTTTGAGACATGTTGCAATTCAAACACGAGATTAGGGATATATACTTATTTATCTAATACAATTTAGTCCGTGCCACAAGTGTTCGTACAAGTTATTGATATTGATTGATATCTCAAATAATTTACTTTAGTAGATGCTTAATTTGGTAGGATGTCTATATAAGCATTAATTAATTAAGTTTGAAAAGGAAAATTAAAATTATATGAATTCTTAAAATGATTCCTAAACCCAAACAATACAAAAAATATTTATTGATTCTTAAAATAATTTCTTATCCCGGTACCAATCAAAACTGCTAAAAAAACAAATACATATAGGGCATGTTTGAACGTAAAATTATGTCATTTCACCATATTGATTTTATCAATCTAGTACAATTATGGTAAAATCAATCTGGTATATGCATAACTCTAAAAGTTAAAAAATCAATCTGGCAACTGGGATTGATTTTATCAGAATTGTGTCAGATTAACACTTGGTAGCATTTCATTGGTAGTTGGCCCAAAAACATTTTAGACACTGTGTTATATCCAATGTTAATTAATATAATTGTAAACACACTTAGTGCATGTTTGGACATAAGCTAATTAAACTCTATTTTTATATACTCATTTCGTAGGATTCATAAGCAAGCACATAGATTTTTTTTTTAACTTTTAATCCTATGTCGAAATAACCAATGTCGATTAATATAATTATTTTTTCTAAACCATGCCTTAAGTTTTAGCTTATTTTTAAAACTACTTAACCTCTAATCACAATTAAAACAAGGAATCTTGCAATGAAAGTCAACACCAATATCCTATCATTTGCATAAACACCCCACTACTCACATTGAGCACCCAAAAATTCCCTCCTAATCGCTGGATCTATCTAAATAATTTTGTCATAGATCGGCCTATATTTGTTTTATCTTAAAACTCGATAAAAATTCTAATCAAAATCAACAATTTAACTAAATATTTTATGGGATTCACAATTTTCATCAATTTTTCAATTATAAATTTAATCAAATTTTATCAAAATCTACTATAAATTTAGCCCTCGTTTGGTAGCAATTTTTCCCATCAAAAAATCAATTTTTTGATCATTATTTCACTATTTTAACTGTTATTTTTTACTTCTTCACTCACAGATGAGACATATTTTTCTCTCTAACGATCAAAAAATTAATTCTCATAATCACTATCGATCATACTCTTAATTTTTAGCAAAACTAAAGGTGGACTCAATGTCAAAGTCGAGTTAAAAACCAAAAGAGAATTCCACACAAAGTGACCTAACTTTGCATTTTCTTCACACTTTCCTTTTTTTTTTTTTTTTTTCGCCTTTTTGATTTAATTTATTTTCCCTCATAACAAATTTCATTCTCCGTGTAATACAAAACCTCAACCATATTACTGCCGTGCCGTACTTCTTCCCCACTTTCTCTTATAGGCCGTGTTACACGCGCCATGCCAAAATGCAACCTTAACTGCTCCAAAAGAATCTCCCATGATATTATCCAATTGGAGTCAAGCGTGTCAAGCACGCTTCTAGACATATATGTGGATTATGTATGTACGATATATACAACTTTTGTATGTATAGGTTTGTGAAATAAAAATCTTTTTAGCAGTGGACGCTCACTCTCAAGAAAAAATGCAACTTTTGCACACAAAAAACTCACAAGGAATCAACAAACAGTGAACATAATAAACGCTAAACAAGATCCACCTCGATCACCCACCAGCCCCGTCCCACCCTTCCCTTCTTCTTCCATACACTCACTGTCTCACACACAGAAGAATTTTTTCTCTCGTCTTCTCTCTGTCTACAAGTGAATCAGTTCTCGCGTCTTTCTTGATAGAGGGAGAAAGAAGAAATTTTCCTTGAAAAAATTCTCTGCAAATTCATTTAAATTTACGGTTTTGCTTCCCACTTTGAATTTTTGTATGTTTCTTGGCAAAATCTCGAAAAAGAAAATTAATATAGTGTTTGATTCCCAATAAACTGCCTATTTCAAGAAAATTTTGAGTGGAAGATGAGGGAGGAGGATTCCAATTGGTTTGCAAAATGGGAAGAGGAATTGCCATCACCAGAAGAGTTGATGCCTTTATCCCAAACCCTAATAACTCCTGATCTAGCACTGGCTTTTGATATTCGAAACCCACCACCAAATCACAACCATCAGAGCACTCCGCCGCGGCCACAGACCACCGCACACTCTTCTCAACCTAACTCTTCCGCGGAATTCGACTCGGTTGAGTTGGTTGGGTCGGAAGGGGGTGGTGATGGTGGAGTAGCCGGTGCCGGAGGTGGTGTGGGGTCGGACGAACCGGCTCGGACCCTGAAGCGGCCACGGCTTGTTTGGACTCCTCAGCTGCATAAGAGATTCGTGGATGCTGTGGCTCATTTGGGGATCAAGAATGCTGTGCCGAAGACTATAATGCAGCTGATGAGTGTGGATGGACTTACAAGAGAGAATGTTGCTAGCCATTTGCAGAAATACAGGCTTTATCTGAAGCGGATGCAGGGAATTTCCAGTAATGGGAGTGGTGGTGTTGGTGGAAGTAATGTTAGTGTGGATCCTACAGACCATTTGTTCGCAAGCTCACCTGTGCCGGCACATTTTTTGCATCCAGGCAGGCCAAATACCGACCATTTTTTGCCTTTTATGCCTGTGGCCACAATGCAGCAGCAGCATCAGATGGCGGCAGTGGTTGGTTCAGGGCCGGGGCCTGGGCCGCATCACCATCAGCAGCTGCAGCAGCAGTTTAGGCATTTTGGGACCTCACCGCCAAACGGACAATTTGAGCATCCCTTTATAAGGCAATCACAGCAGCAGGTGCAGAGAATGGGTGCGCCGGTTCATATTAGTAATGGTTCGGTGGCACCTCCATTGTATGTCGAGGATTCAGAGTCGGCCAGGGCTGGAAATGGGAGGAAAGTCCTCACCCTGTTTCCAACTGGAGATGATTGAACTTGGGGTAAATCCTGACTTTTCCTGGAAACTGCATTTTCTCCTCAATTTGTGAAAATCTGTGTTTGGATTAACATTTGGTATTTATTTTAGCAACCTATTCCTATCAGGTAGCTGTTCTTGATAGGTGGAGCTTTTGGTATTAGGCTTCTTACAATGAATTACTTAAATGCTTGTGTCCTTCATGTGTTCTTGATCTGTGTATATATAACGAGTCTTCAATCAGTCCAATTCCATGTTTTACCATAAGTGTAAACAAGTTGTAAGTAGCATTCTGTCGTGTCCATAGTGGCTTCTGGTTTACAATAGGTATTGAAAATAAGCAATCTAGATATCATTATGTTTGGAGATCCATACGGCTCCTCCAGAAAATACTACCGAACTGATCATATCCACTACCTGCAGTCCACGACTTATGATCTTGTAGAAAGAAATCTCTCCTGCTGGACGAGACAGTAACATTTTTCCTTGTGCCCTTCTCCTTGAAAACAACGCCCAACTCGCTCTTTTTAAGCATAGAGCTATATTCCTTTTGAGCCAGGATCAAAATCGTAGCTCTGATCTATTAACATGGGAAATCGATGGTTTGCCTCAACTGAGACCATCAGTATATCTAGGGGCAGACCTAGACCTTTTGTGTTGTGGGGTCAAAAATTAAAGTGTAATTTTTAAAAAAACAATATAATGTTAATGAAAATAAGTTAATATGCATTTTGATTCTTTGAAAATGTTTTATAGTTATATCATTATCCATATTGTTAAATGAATTTTGCTAGTTGTATGGTTTTGTTTACCATTTCGTTGACAGATGTTATGCTGATGACGAGTAAATCAAATTGAATGCAGGAAATAAATGAATTGAAATAAAAATCACATTTAATTTAGGAAGTAATTTAAATTTAAATTTAATGCGAAAGTAATTCAAATTACATTTAATTCATAACGATCCTATAATTTTTGACATCATATTCCATATAAATTTTCTAATAAAATAATGTAAATTAGATTGAAAAATTTATCGTACAAAAATAACAAACATTAATGAAATAATTGAAAGTTTTAAAGAAAAGATAAGTTAGATGCCTCTTTTAAGACATAGGTTTGATGCATGTTATGAGATCTACCAATTTTTATAAAACATATCTATAAAATTATTCAATTTTTGTTACGTCAAATGTACGTCTTAAAAGAGGCGAATTTTGAACATATTATCGAAATTCTTGAAATACTAGTTTGGAACGACTTACTTTGATGCATCTTAACTTTTGTTACGGTTGGTCGTTTCGAACGCCGTTAATGTGTGAACAATTAGACCATGAGTACTTCGAAATGGTATTAAGAATGCAATATTTCGATTTCATTTGGCATCCCAAAAGGAGCGTATCAAAAGAGGTTGTAAAAGAGTCAAAACAATTATTTTCTGGAAAAAAAAAAAAAAAAAATTTGTGGGGTCATTTAACCCCAAGTGGGTCTGCCCTTGAGTATATCAAAGAAGATGGTGGTGCCTGAAGAATGAAGCAAGGATTGGCTAATTCTTGATTATGTAACTATGGATGAATAATGCTGGAAATAACAATGAGATTTTAATGTCTTCAAGAAGTTGGAGATGGTGATATAGATCCATGGACTGCATAACTGCACGTTTTCTTGAAAATTTCTGGCATATTTACCTACAAGGTTTTCTGTTTCTTTAGTATACCTGGAGTATTCTTATGATTTCACTCAAGTAAGCATGGTATTCGAGTCATTTGCTCATTATTTAGGCTAATGGTAGTCTTGAATGTTTCTGTACCTTTCTGTGAACATTCAGCCGACAGAAGTATCCTTTTGCTAAGATTTAATGGTGAAATTTTTTAATTTTGAGATGGAAATTGGTAGTTGGTGTTCTTGTAGAACAAGTAAATTTTGATTTGTATTTGTGCACAATTGATAAAAAAATTACGTGTGGAATTTCAACTTATGCAAAGTCCTCAACCTTTTCTTCATAGCTTGTGGATTTTTGACCTTTTTATTTTCTTCAATGGACTCATTCTGACTATAATACAAGTTTACCTCTTGAAAAATCAAATATTTAAGTTTTGATTTTTTGTTAGTCAAATGAACGGAAATTGTCCACTATGGACCTTAGTACTATAAAAATGTGAGGCTTCAAATCTTTCTTCTGGTGCTTGTCTAGCACTTCCAAGTTGATTAGGTCATGTTTATTATTGTCATTAATGCCATCATTGTGGACAACATATTCAATGCTAAGAGTAAGCCACAACTTTTAATTTTTCTCTAGTGTTTATTGTAGTTTAGAACATCCTCAATGAAATTCACAAGTCTCCTCTCATCATAACTTTGAAATCTATAGGAATCATCATGTTTTATGAGAATTTCATCTGATGATGATATTCAAAAAGGGATGGAGAATGATGTATAAGTTGTGAAGGTCAGTTTAAATTAACATATAATAAAGCAAAAATTCAAGTAGTTGGTGCCCAGTAATGAAAAAAAATATGCACATATCGACTTTTGACGAAAAACTTAATCCAACCTACAAGTATGAAAGCATATCAAAGACGTAATTTAAACAAATATTTTTACTTTGTAATGTTTAAGTTTTTATATACATTTATAGCTGCATTTTCTAATTCAGAGAGATTGTTGGAAATGTGCACCCGCTAACATCGGCACGATTCTTGATGTTTTAAATATTCAAACAGATCACACCCACACATTATTCATGAATTACCTCATCAAAAGAGTATTGGCATGCCATATAAAATGCAAAATTCCCCACCCACATTCATCCAATCTTTACTTATAAAGTATAAAGAAAGACTTCATTAATTATCTATGAAGTCTATAATTTTATAATATCAAGAAAACATAGTGCCTAATATATGGATATAATAATATGATATAAAGCTGGCACTGAATTATTCCTTGGTATCTTTGCCTTTTAATAGACAACTAACCCCACCACATGATCCTTAAACCATGTGCTTACATTTGTTTTCTAGTATAATAAGGACATGATTGGTAGGGTTTTTTATTTTGCTTTTATTTTTTATGGAAGAGTTTCCTCATTAGGTACTTTAAATTAACTTCTTCTAAAAACTCTTCTAATTCAACAAAGTACTACTAAAAAATTATTCAAATATGTACAAAAACAACTTCTTAATCTCAAAAATAGTTTTTGATCTTTAAAAAACTCTGTCAAATGGGCCCTAAGAAACTAGTTATATTTGTTTTTGTGTGAGTTGAAGCATTAGCAACTCATCAGAATTAAAAGAAATAGCCATTAAACTTATGAATAAAAGTATAAAACGTATCGACTCTTCTTTAGAATGATAAGGTGTGAATCATCCATAGGTTCGAACCAACTTCATGCCACGCCATACTAGGCAAATCTTCGAACCCAAAACTTACTACAATATTCCTCTGGTCATTTTTTACCAAGAAAATGGAAACAATCATATGTGCAGTTGCAAGACTATAAGGGTCTAGAGAGTTGGGCAAAACATGACACACCTTCATACAGTTCGTCTACATGCAGCCAAGTGCCTCTTCGAATTTATACCTCGAGAATGTTAGCAAGGGTGCTTTGACTTAAAATTAGAGATAACACAACCTTGGCCCCTTTTTGCTTCACACTACTCACCATTGATGTAACTTTTGAAGCATGTGATAAACTTGTTTAATAAGGTAATGTTTAAGTCAGGAAAGAGTCGTTTATGTAATGTCAGTCTAGAAGTTTAAGAAAAATAAATCATTCTTTTCAGGTCTGAACCTGATTCATTTGGCCCTCCCTCAACTAATATATCCTTGGTTAATCGACATGTGAGATTATTTTAGCTATTATCTCGCAGCAAAAATGGGAGCATGACATTCAATTGTTCATTCAATTCCAAACCAGTGATAGCTTCGATATGGACCAATTCAGTTGGTCCATGGTAACTTGTAAGGTGGCCCGTTCCGAAAAAGGCCTTGAAGATGTAGTGGGCCTTTAAATGGGCCCACGGACTTGGTGTTTATCTATTTTTCTGTCCTTGATGTTTATGGCCCAATCAGGTTGTACTTGGGCCCCTTGTGGTCTCAATTGTCCAATAGGCTTCCTTGTTCTTTATATGCAATAACCCCAACTACATTGGGCCTACCAACCTTTAGAAAGACAAGGATTAAGCCCCTATTTAGTGTAGATTAAAATCATTTTTTAGTAAATTTTAATAAAAGTTAATGAAATGTATTCAAAAATTGTGAATTTCATAAAATATATTAGCTAAATTAATAAATTATAATCTGCATTAAGCATAGGCTAAATTGTGTTGATTATTAGACAAACTTCAATATTATCTTCTTTAATTAATATTACACTGTCCAAATCCGCTAATCAAACAAGTCAAAGGTCATTTAACACATTTATGTAACATATATAGGCCCTGTCTGGAGGTGATTTTGGTCCAAATTATAATCCAAAATATTACCCTTGTGGGACCCTCATTTGCAGACAGCACTGATTGCACAGGTGCATAATTATCGGAATGCCATTATGTACATTAGAATGAATTTTAAGTGGGGATCAAATTGGTAATCTTCCGCATTTTAATTAAAAAGGTTTCTGCCTCCCTGACACACCAACAATCAATTTTTTTGCTAAAAATTCATCCAAATCACTCTCAAAGACGCACATAGACTTAAATGATAGATTTAATTAAATTTAAGGATGTAGGCCCATTTAATGGAATCCATAGTGTGTTATCACTTAAATGATGTTGAACACCATTGTTCTTAGATATTATCCATATGAAATCATAGAAATACGGAAAAAAGGATAATCTATTAGTTGGTGGAAAAGAATTATGGTATCTATCATACTGCTCGTGCTAGCAGTTTAGATGTCAGGTAATGACATTATACTTTTCATATAATATCATTTAAGATTTCTAATCACTTAATTGACATACGAAAAAAGTTGATTGTATAGCATTTTTTTTTTTTACAGTTTTTTTCACAGCCTCCTCACAAAGGTGAGGTCCGCGATTATTTTAATTGCGGACCCCACCTATTGCATGTGTGTGTGTTGTAGACCATGCTATGAAAATTGATGTACCCTTGTCAATATTTTTTAATTTTTATTTATTTATTTATTTATTATTCAGGTATCCACCTTACAGTAACTAAATTTTGGAGTCTACACCTTGGCTCTTCAAACTGCAGACAGGTTAAACCGCAGGTTGTGCCCCAAACTGACCAGTGCTCAAGAGCCCCCCCAACTGATCTGTCAAAGTGCCAAGCAAGTCGTTTCCCAACTGGCAAATATGAGGGCGCTTCAAGGCTGACAAATCAGAGGTCGTGAGTTCGATTCTTAGAAGGCTCTTGGAAGGCAGATATTCTCCTAGAATGTAGAATTTATCTTGGGAGACATGAGCTCTACTGGAAGGTAAGGTGCAAAGATTGAAGCGCCCTCATGTTTCTTGACATATAGACTAGCGGTTATTAACTATCCAAATAAATAATGGATTAATCTATTTGTACAAAATTTCTGTTGAGATAAATAATGGATTATTTATTTTCTTCTGCCCAACACCCAATGAAATTCTGTCATGTGAAATTTTATCATCCCTTCTGTAAAATCTCTTGTATACATACATTGTCCAAATAATACTACTTGAACAAAAAGGGGTGAAAACCCATTATTAATTTGTTAAAGTAGGGAAAATTTCATTTTTCAGTCATCCAACTTTCACCGAAATCTCGATGATACACCCAACTTCATTTTATTACGATAATGCCACAACAAAAATTTCGATGCATAATTTGTTGCTTTGTATGAAGTTGGTAAATTTAACGGTGGAAATTTAGCCTTTATTTGACAAATATTATTTGGAAAAAAAAATATTTTGAATAGTAATTTTTAGGAGAATGCGTGGTTAAAAAATACGAAAAAATTTTGGATTTACATACACAATATTTTATTATATGACCATATTGTTAAAAATGAGTGCATAAAATAACGAGTTTTCAAATAATAATTGTCAAATAAGGACTTAATATAATGGATTGCTGATGTGGAATGTCGATAGACTGCTTTGCTCAAAATTAAAAAAGAAATAGAGAAACTAAAAATAGAACAAAAAGATAAAAAGAGGGTTCAACATCCTTCCAAAATTCTATCAGATTTATTCATTTCCGTGTCACGTGCACTATATGTCCAAAATACGGGTTTAAT
>NC_036253.1:13963459-14007192 GCF_002742605.1 Olea europaea var. sylvestris | reverse complement strand
CAATTGTCCTGGATTTTATTTTTTCAGCAAACATGAAGTAAATTAATTATTTATTCGACCAAAATGATTAATTTGTTAAATTATACCAATCAAAGATAAATGTCAAATAAATATTTATTGTATAATCAATTTGAAATCGTCATAATATATTATTGTCTTTGTTCGACAAAGTAGATATTGCAGACAAATTCATGTATTAATTATGTAATCTTTTTGAACTGACCCTATAAAATATTTGTTCATATTTATAAAAATTGAATGAATAAACTTTTACAGATTGTAAAACAAAATTAACCGCATTTATTAATAGTAGTTAATATAATTCCGTATCAGCATTATTTACTTAAAAGAAAAATATTTAGAAGGAAAATGACTTAAAAGCGTGTAACCTACACACCAATTCAACGCGTTTATCTCTGTAACTCCCCCTCTATATATAATGTGTGTCTGTATCACCCACTCGACCCCGTAAACCCTTAATTAAGCGTTGGATTGAACCCAATACGGTGGTCTTCTTCCTTGTAATGGCTGATCCGACTGTGGTCCCCGACCCTCCGCCGCCCGTTACCGGCGCGAATGATTTTGATTCCGGCCTTTCAATGCCACCCCTTGATCCTTCTTTCTTTTCCGAGCACCTGACCTCATCCTTTAACAACAACGATAACAACCGAAACGACGACGTCTTAGACATTGATTTCGATTTCTCCTTCGACGATCTTTGTCTTCCTTCATCCGATCTCGATGATCTCCTCATGGATCCCGTCCCCGACCCGATTCGGGTTCAACCTGAATCGTTTAACGGCCAACTGGGATCCGGGCCGGACGTGGAAAATCCCTACAGTGTTTTCAAGTCAACCTCTGTGGAATTACGTCATCTTTGTGATGGCGTTCATGGGGATTTCTCTGGTGATCAGAGCTTGAATGGGTCTGGGGTTTCGAATTCTGAGTTGCTGGCTGCGGAGTCTGCTCAAATTTCTGGTTACCTTAACCTACCGTCCCCGGAGTCGAATGGATCGAATCGCCGGAGCTCGGAGAATTCTGGTGGCGGCGAGAAGTGTTTGAATTGCCTTTCGCCTGAATCCTCGGGTTCGGAGAATTGTGATTCGAATGTCTCCGTGGAGTCGAATAATTATGCTCGATCGGTAAATGTTTCTCCTAATTTTGATGGTTGTTCAATTGTTGATCAGAAGATTAAATTAGATAAAACTGCTAATGTTGATGTAAGTAATTCTGCGTCGAAGAGGAAAAAAGAGAGTGAAGATTCAACTAATTCCAATATCGATTCAAGAATTAATAAATATAGGAAATCTAGCATCGACGTCGAAAATAATAATACCAATGGCTGTGAGTTGAGTGAAGAGGATGAGAAAAGGAAGGCAAGGTTGATGAGGAATAGAGAGAGTGCACAATTGTCAAGGCAAAGAAGGAAGCACCACGTCGAGGAGTTGGAGGACAAGGTGAGGTTGATGAACTCGACAATTCAAGATTTGAACGCTAAGATTTCATACTTCATGGCGGAAAATGCGACTTTAAGGCAGCAATTGGGTGGTGGCACTGGCACGGGCCTTCCTCCCCCAATTGCACCGCCACCTCCCGGAGCATACCCACATCCAGCTATGATGTATCCATGGATGCAGTATCCCCCACCTTATGTGATGAAACCACAAGGGTCACAGCCATTGGTGCCTATCCCAAGGTTGAAACCGCAACAGCCCATGGCAGCGCCAAAGCCAAGTAAGAAGGTCGATAAGAAGAAGAATGATGGGGTAAAAACTAAGAAGGTTGCTGGTGTTAGTTTTCTGGGATTGCTCTTTTTTCTAATGTTGTTTGGTGGGTTGGTACCAATGGTGAATGTAAGGTATGGTGGAGTGACGGAGTCATTTACAGGGGGAGATACTTATGCTGAGGGTGGGTTTTATGGGAAGCATCGTGGAAGGGTTTTGATAGTTAATGGAACCGAAAACGGTGATGGGAGAGATTTTAATTGTTCTAAGAGTTGTGGTTGGAGAGGTCACGGTGGTGGAGGGCAAAGTGCGGATGAATTCGCTCGTGTTGGCAATGGAAATGATCTTCTAGTGGCATCTTTGTATGTTCCCAGGAATGATAAGCTTGTTAAGATTGATGGGAACTTGATTATTCATTCTGTTCTGGCAAGCGAGAAAGCCATGGCTTCGCATAAAGATGACAGAGCCAAGACAGGTGGTGAGACTGGCCTGGCTGTTCCTCGAGATTTGGCTCCTGCTATTCCTGTTCCTGGTGTTGGTAGAAATGGTGGTAGACTTCCTCACTTAAGGGCTCTTGATTCCAGTTCCGCAGACAGAGATCTAAAGTCTAAAGCAGCTGATGGCAGGGTTCAACAGTGGTTCCGTGAAGGTCTTGCTGGTAAGCATTTTTCGTCGTTACATTTCTTGCTGTCTTTTTGATATGTTAGCTATCTTGGCAGACGTTGTTTATCTGCATGGATAGTAGATATGAGTTATGATAAAGGCTTTGCAATCTTCATGCTTGATCAACATGTTCCTGCTTTTGCTCGCATCATTTTAAGATATTTCAACTGCCTAATGCCTACTGGGGATTGTATTTGGTCGGGCCACTGTTTTGCACAATTTGAATCTGTTTCTAGGTGTTGGCGCTGATTGGGTTCTTTCCATCGCATTACAACTTGATATTGATTTCATTGTTCCAACACAACTTCTAGTTCTGGAATGGTATCACTGTTTTTCTGTTTACTAAAAGTAGACGAGGTTGAATAATCATGGAAAAAACAGCAGTATACATTTCTCTAGCCTTCGATATGTATGACTCAAATTGGCATCTGTGCATGTTCATGAAGTTCTGGTTCACATGCATGGTTCCCAAATTCTAATGCTTTATTGATTTGCTTCGTGCAGGGCCAATGTTAAGTTCTGGAATGTGTACCGAAGTGTTCCAGTTTGAAGTTTCATCAGCTTCTGCATCTGGAGCCCTAGTTAGGGCTACTATGGGGAATATTACTGCAGAAGCTAAAAAGACTCAGAATTCTACATACCACCGTAAGGGAAGGAATAGAAGAATCCTCCGTGGTTTTCCCATTCCCCTTCCTGGAACCTCGCATAACATTTCTAAAGAACATGCAGAAAGGAATTCACAGAAAGAGAACTTGAACGGAAACAATTCAATTTCTTCAATGGTCGTTTCTGTTCTTTTTGATCCTAGAGAGGCAGGTGATGTTGAAGGGGATGGCATGATGGGAGTGAAGCCCCTCTCCCGGATTTTCGTTGTTGTACTAATTGACAGTGTCAAGTATGTAACATATTCGTGCATGCTTCCTTTTAAGGGTTCGGGTCCTCATCTAGTGAGTACCTAGGAATGAGATACGAACGAAGGCCAGATGTATCTCTTGAGAAAGTTTTGTAGATATCCGAGCCATAACAGTCTTTAGAGCTTAGTTACATAACTTATATATGCCTAAGGATAACTTTGGATAGCCGCCTAATGTGGAATGTTACATTGGTTTATGGTCATTAATATGCAGTGATAAATTTATAGCTTCCAGTATGTTTGTATCGCATATTCCATTTGGATTTAGTAATTTACATTGCCGAGAGTAATCAATAATGTGAAATAAGAAAAATTAGAATAACACGCAATTTAATGTGCTTCACCAGTTCACCTTCAATGTCATAGTGATTGCATCAGGTAGCGTCGAATTTTGCTGTCTAAGAAAAGTTAGGTTCATGCGTCTATCTGTTTTCTCCAACTATGATGTACAAAATCGGGGTTCATACTAATACCATTTATACAAGAGGAAAATGTTAAAGGTGATCTAATACATGTGTCGAGAGGAAAATTGTACATAAAATTGGACATGATAAAGTAAATGCTCCTATCTTAGAAGTTGTAGTTGAATTAGAGGGAAACCAACCTGGAGAAGCTACAAATGGTAAAATACAACCCTCATCATGGAAGTTACACTTCCAATCGAAGCATATAGATCCATAAATAGAGATGTATTCATGAAAACCATAGTTTCACTAAGTTACAAATAGTTTATATCACGATGGACATACTCCATACAAATCAAAAGTTAAATAGCTTAACAGTTTTCTGGTTCCACAATGAATCAAACTTCGAAGGAATCAAGTATAGCTTGCAAAGTTTTCTGTGATGACGACCACTGCTTATCATTAGCGCTTGCCACGAAGAGGATGACTGTGTTTCCCTTTGCTGTTGCCTTAGCAAGATTGTGTGATCCTGTGAGAGCATACGGAGTCTCAAGAACGTATTTATAGTACTGCATACACAAAAACAGAATATTAACCTTTGAGCAGGAGAAAAGAGCATAGCTAAGAACATTGATTTGGAAAAATAGGACCATACGAAGAACTAAAGGTTAGAAAATCATACAGTTTGATCACCGTGTTTCTCAACAGAAGTCTCGAGGAGTTCATCAGGGTCATATGTGTTTCCAGTGACAAAAGGTCCAAGGGAAGCAATGAGCTTATCAGGACTCCCAATGTCTTCAATCGTCGCACTGGGTTTGTTCGTCAGGCGTATCAAAGGAGAGGCTACCACCTGAACCTTTCCCTGTTTTTCATCTTCAAATTTTACTTCGACCCAAGGCTCTGCACACTTAGGTTGACAATAATTTCCAGATAGTATATTGGCTACACGTAGCTGTTTCCAAGTTGGTGGAAGGATAAACTGGTAGGGCTGTACATTTCCTGCAGACAACTAGATTCAGAGTTTCATAAGCATATAGAAAACGAACACCAAATTCATTAAGACCTAGCATATAGAATCCTTCATTGCCAGTCTTTTCAATTTATTGCTAGCTACTCGAATATCTAAAGCAATTACATTTTAAGAAGCTGCATGCCGTGTTAGTTTTGGTCTATCCCTCCCTCTCATGACATGTTCAGAAGAGCATGCTTTGCACAAATGAAGAGGAGCTTCTTTAGTACCTCTTCATACACAAATTTTATAGCCCCCTTGGTGCAAGACGAATTAAAAAAATAGAAAGAAGAAGCAAAAAAGAGGGGAGAAACCGGAGAAGAAGCAGAAATTCATGGGAGAGAGGGGGAGGGAGAGGAAGGAGAAGTCATAAGCATCAAACCACCAAAATATTCTTCAATTCATCAAAACTGAAAATTATAATGCAAAATAAATTTAAATAGTAAAGCAACCCTAACGAGCTTGGGGCCAAGCCCATACAAGTCCAAATTTAAATAATAGTCCAAGAAAATAAATAAAATTTAAATAAAATAAGTAAACGTCGTCCGATATTCTCATCAACTCTCCTGAGGTGGGAGGAAAACTCGACCCTGTCGAGTTGATAGATAGTATATGCTGCAGTCAATCTGATACTCCAAATGCTTCAAGTCAAGCCATGGGAGACGATCTTTCTGACGAACCAAGTAACGAAATTCCATAATTGATAGTACTGAAAACTGTAGCTTATTCCCAAGAATATGATCTGACCAAGGGGGTGATCTTTCCTTCTAACCAAGTACTGATATTGGACTTCAAATAACCAATACTCATGCACCTCATCTTCAAAATTTTCACATAATGGTACATAATGAGGAGCATAAGAAGTACGTCGATCTACCGAAGTACTGAATTTTGCCATCATTGGTCAATACAACACGTTCATCTAAAATAACATCAATTTTATCTTTGTGTGCTGTGATAGATGGTATTAAAGTAGAAATATCAATATAGTCAAATTGGGGGTCCACAAAGTTAGGTAGAAATGGATCATCAAATGAAGTAATACGGTGTTTGTAAGTAATGAAGTTCTCAATATTTAAAGCAGAGTGGTAGCCAAAATGTGACGAAAGGGCAATGACATGTGCATTTGAACCAACATGCTTTAAAATTTTTAAAGGACCAGCACTACAAGCTTGCAATATGACATAATCCCCAATATTAAATTCAAAATATCGTTTATGCAAATCAACTTGAAGTTTATATAATGCATTACTTGCGTCATGTTGTTTATTGATCTCAATATGCAAGTCATGAAGATGATATACAAATGCTTCAGTTGACAATGATACACTAGCATGCGGGGACATGGGAATAAGATCTAACGGTCGCCTAGACTTATAATTATGAACAACTTCAAATGGATTTAGACCTAGAGACCGATTCATAGAATTGTTATATGCGATATGAACAATTGGGGGGATCGAGTCCTAATTCTCAAGATTTTTCTGGACTAGATACTGTAATAAATTGCCAAGACTTCGGTTAGCAATTTCGTTTTGACTGATCATCAGTTTGAGGTTGGTCAGTAGTGGAGAATTTTGATTTAGTGCTAAGAACAGGCGACTGGATTCTCCAAGGATGACTAGTGAAATCATCAAACTCTTTGAGTTGGGTAAGGGTGTGACATATAACATGTGATCGAGAGTTGTCGGAAACAAGGGGTATAGTTTCTAAAGTCTCGGGAAGAGTCGAGATTCCACTTAAGGAAGTGTCCTCACTATCATCCAAGTTGTTGACCCCAAAAAGTGCGTCAACAGATGCCGGTCCTACCTGCGCTTGTGTGGGCGAATGTCCAACATGCTAAGACACGTGGACGGTCTAAAACGAGTTGTTTAAAGGGGCGTGGGAGTAGCCCAACGACGCGGGACGGTAACGTTCGGAATCCGATGGGTTGTTCGTAAATTACCAATCGGTGCTCGTAAATATATATGTGAAAGTGTATAAACTCGATTTGTGTATTGAAAGTAAATGAGAGAGAGTTGAGTAAATGTAGTTTTTAGTATTGATTCTTGCATTAGCCTTTGACATTACACAATGTGAGTATTTATAGTGATACATATGAAATGGGAGCCCTTGGATGAAGTGGCACGTGGCTTCATCCCCTTAGTTCAAACGTCTGTTCTTAGGTATGGGACTTGACTTGCTAGCTTACGGCGCATTTATTGCTTGCGCAGGTCCTTTATACTAGTGACAAGACTTGACCTTTATGCTTGTGACAAACGTTCCATCAGTCATTCGAATAAGATCTCTGAGCAGGCGATCTCTTAAGAGAAGTGATAGTGGAGGAACTCCTTGTGGTTAGGGGGCTCGCGCATCAGCTTCGGGGCTTCGACCATTTGACAACTACCTCCACCTGAGGACCTCAGCTAATTTCAACAGGTTACATGCTTTGGGTCATGGGGCTCGGTAGTTGGGTTTCGGCAGAGTACGTCGGATCGTGGTGCCTCGGTGGATGGACCTCGGCTCAAGCAGTTCGGATGTAGCCCACCTCGGCAATGTGTTCCACCTCGACAAGAACGCCACGTGGATCAGGATGAGTGGGCCATTGGCCCGGGTGGGTATGACAGGTGTGATAACACCCAACACAAGTCATCAAAATCTTCAAGTTTATACTCATAGACTAGATCTTCTAACGACTCTTCTATTACATCCTTTCGTTCTTCTATGACTAAGGCTCGGTTAGGACATTTGGAAGAGATGTGGCCAAAGTCCTTACAGCTGATGCATAGCAGGTGAGAAGAAGTCCCTGGAGTTTCAAAAATTTTACACTTATTTTCTAAGATTTGAGAAACATTAGACGGGGGAGGTCCTAGAAGAAACTTAGCAGGCGGAGGTGGAGCCAATGAGATGGAAGAATGCCTTCTATAAGGAGAAGGGGGCCTTGGACTATCACGACCTTTACACTTATTTTTCCAAATGGGAGGAACACTAGATGGGGGAGGTCCTAGAAGGGACTTAACAAGAGGAAGTGGAGCCAATGAAACTGAATGATGATTGTCGTTACGCTTTCTACATGAAGAAGACGACCTTGGGCTATCACGACCTTCACGCTTGTTTTTCCAAAGGGAAGGAACACTAGATTAGGAAGGCTTTATGATAGACTTATGATGAGACGACGCTAATGAGATGGGTGAATGATGGTGATCACGCTTTTCATATGCAGTACTAATAAGTAACTCGTAGTCCCAAGCTGAAGAGTAAGCTTGATCAAGAGTAGTGATGCCTCGAAAGAAAAGCTCACGCCTAAGTTTATCTCGTAGACCTTGTATAAACCTACTTAAAGTCAGAGCCTCATCCTCAATGACATGACATTTCACTCGAAATTCCTCAAATTGAGCAATGTATTCAGTTACTAGCCGATTCTCTTGTGTAAGGGTGTTCCATTGCGTAAAAATTTCATGATCTAAGCAACCATCGAAAGTAGGAGTATCTAAGTCAATGTCTTTAAAGAAACGCTCATCATGATGGCCTTGTTCTAGCTCACGAACCTGATCCCTATTCCTACGATGGTGTCGAAAATATTTTTGATCACTTTATCCACGACGATATTGTCTATTATGAGACGCTTCAGAATTAGTGTCAATTAAACGAGGGGTTTGCTTAAAATTGCTCAACTTATCAGCTAATTTCTTTCTCTCCTCACGAATAGCAATTATATCTGATTGGATAGTCGATAGGCTAGTGGCAAGTTGCACTAATTGTATAGTGAGTGCATCAAATGGGGATGGATCCATGATCAATGTATTGGAAATAAAGACGACAAGACGACCACTACGCAACTACATGCAATGTAATACCAGTTAAATGATGTGCAATGATGAGATCAATGAACAATAAATGTAAAAAATGAAAAATAACAAACAAAGCATTTTTTTTCAAGGTTAAATAAATTCAAATAAGGCAAGCTAATACTGCTTATCTATGTAAAATAATAAAGCACGGATCAAATACTAGTAAAAAACTAATCATGTAACATAAGTAGGGTAAAATAGGGTTTTGACAAAATCAACTGATTCAGTCGCGTGACTTTAGATATATTGGTAGAATAACATCACAAAAATTTAATTAATGCAATTTTAAATGAAGCAGTATTGTAAACCAATGACAAATATAAATCAAGCACTCCCTGTTGTTTAGTGGCAGCGATGGTGCCCACGGAAGCTCAAACTTGATGGCGATGTACTTCAGGACCCAAAAAATTAGAACTGTGCCCAATTATGATTCCCCAGTTGGCACATCTCCAATAGAAAATTATAATGGAATACTCCTAAGCAGTTGAGTCGCTGAATGGAACACTAATCCTCAAGAGCTTTAAAAAGCTGTCCCAATGCAAATAATAAGCCAAATCCAATTCAACAAATCTCCCTGGCACTCTGAACTCGGAAGAAGTCCACTGACGTGAAAAGTAAAGCGAAAACTGAATTCCGAGTCGTAGGTGACAACTGGCATGGCAGTGGGTTGCTGGCAATTGGTGGTGAGGGCGGTCGCAGAAAGTGTGGTGACTGTGGGATATCGACGACGAAAGAGGAGCTTAGGGTTTGGGTTGATTGGGTATTGTAGATGTAGGCGGGGTTAAGTGTTATATATAATGGGCTAGGGTTATGGGCTGCGCGAATTTGGGACCGGTTATGGGTTGAATGGTGTTGGGTCGATTGTGATAATATGTGATAAGTGGATTGGATTTAATGTTTATTGGGCCGGAAAACAAGTAGATTGACTAAATAGATGATGAGAGATGGGCTGTGCATTTAGTGGACTTTGAGAGTAATTTGGGCCACTAGCTTATGGCCAAAGTGTTTTGATAAAAAAATATGAATGGAGTAGATTATAGAGATGGAATATATAGGCTGAAGGGCTAATTGGGCTTGAATGCTAGGGTTTGAGATTTGTGGAACAACACCACAATTATTATTTTTATTTATGAGCAGCAGTAGCTGGAAAAAAACGAGATTTTTTTTTTTTTGGGGGCATGAACACTAACTTTTTTTTTTTTTTGGAAGCTGATAATACAAAAAAATGAATTTTCGGGTGTGAATTGTACCCGTGAACAGTAACACGAATTTTTATTTTTTTCTGCTGGGGTGTGAATTGAAATTGCAGAAAAAATCTAGAGTTTGGATTGGAGATGAGAGATTACTCAAGTTTAGGATTTGATACCAAATTTGATGTAGGACGAATTAAAAAAAATAGAAAGAAGAAGCAAGAAAGAGAAGAGAACCGGAGAGAATGGAAGGAGAAATCGGAGAAGAAGCAAAAATTCATGGGGGAGAGGGAGAGGGAGAGGAAGGAGAAGTCATAGGCAACAAACCATCAAAATATTCTTCAATTCATCAAAACTGAAAATTACAATGTAAAATAGGTTTAAATAGTAAAGCAACTTTAACGAGCTTGGCCCCGAGCCCATACAAGTCCAAATTTAAATAATAGTCCAAGAAAATAAATAAAGCTTAAATAAAATAAGTAAACGTCGTCCGATGTCCTCATCACCTCTGATCCTAATTTTTGAATGAACTGATCAACAGGATATGGAGCTCAATTCTCCATTTTTATATCGGAACTTATCACAGCAAATCTCAATAGTTCAACATGAAAATCCTAGATAAATGCAAGTTCCCAACATGCATAGAACATCATTCATTAGATATATAACCTCATTTGCTGTTAGTTATGTAGTCGATATAAATGAAATCATTAAATTAAATATATTTTAATACCTAAAATCTCAGAAACAGGAAGCTAATTCTGCATGGACCTTAGCTAATGAAATTATTAAGCATCAGTCAGTGACATAATTCTAATAGTAATTATAAGAGATATTCCATAAGCAAAGAATTTGACAAACTAGAAGTAATCCACTTTTCCTTTTCCTCATTGAGAGTGAAGGAGCATTCAGATCTTTCACCGATATTTCCAAGTGGTTTTATTCTCTCCTAAAAACACAGTTTGAGTTTCCTACTTTAAAGAAGCTAGAACTTTATGATATCCAGTAATGCTTCAAAGATTGTCCCCCATATATTTGCAATATCTGAACTAGGAATTTGTGACAACCAGTCTAATATTAGACATTTGAGTCATAGCCATATCACCATTTTCTTTCTTCATAAAACAGAATTTTGCCCAAATAGAAGAACAAATATGATAGATGATGTAACATTAGCAATCGTCAGCGACCTCAATGAAAGGATGGATGAAACATGTTTAGACATGGTAAAAAAAGAAAAAAAATTTAACTTCTCTTAAATACTTCACCTTGGAGGATGAGGATCTATTCCAAAGGCTTCGTTTGCTAATACCAATACTCGGATGCTATAAAACATGATTATTAGTGAAAGTACAGGGCTAAGCGATGTCCATTTATTGCATATTCAAGTTACTTGACATGGAAGTCTATGTTTCAAACATGTATAACATTGATTGCCATGAACTGTCTCTAATACTAAAATGTGACAACTGATAAAAGAAAAGACTCTATTTAAACTGTGTAGTACTGTGAAAGTCACCCCAGCCTAAATGTTTTTGCCAAAAGGAAATTGGAAATGATACATTGGTGTTTATAAATTCTATAATTTCTGTAGATATACAATAACGGTGTTATGTATGGCAGTTTCTTTGAGTAGCAGCAAATAGCCATATACACCTATAACAAACAAAGTCTCGTTCCCAATAAATTTGGAGTTGGCTAATGAATCCTTCTTCACCACTCTGCATTGCCAGATCTAGTGAAAGCTCCAAAGCAACCAGATTCTTATAATGAATGAGCCTCTTTAGCTCTATGCAAACCATGTTCCAACCACCTAATATAGTCCTCCCTTTATTTATCCACAATCAACGTCACTTCCACATATTATCGTTTCTTATCTATTTTAGTACATCTACACATCATCTTAGCATTATATTCTCCACTACATTCATCTATGGACATTTTGTCCTTTAACAGCCCAGTACCACAAAGCACAACAGGTCTAACAACAATTCCGTCGAACCTTTTAATTAATAGGATCATCTAATTATACAGAATTCCTGTAACACTTCTCGATTTCATCCTACCCGCTATAATCTTATGCATTATATCCTTTCCATTCCTCCTTCATTATTAATAATCAACCCTAAATCCTAAACCAGTCACTTTTGCAGACAACACTCATCGTATGTATTTTGTCTAGGTTCTTGTCAACTTAAACCTTTAGATTCCAAAGTATTCCTCCATTATTCGAACTAATGATTTAACATACTTTTATTCTCAACTAACTTGGTAGTTTTTGTTGGAAAAATGAGTAAATGAGTCACTTTTGGCATAAGTTTGAGTGGGACCCATTGGTCCGATTTGAAAAATCAAAGTTGATCTGTGTTCTCTTCCGTGAGAGTATCGAAACCATATATTTACTTGCCAAAATTGATTAACGGATGAATGAGAAATTAGAGCTCAAAGTTGACCATTGGAAAATAGTTTATGTGGGAAAAGTGACATTTGTCCTACATAGGAAAATGAAAAAAGTATGAACCACTTTATATATGCCTACACTTTGGAATGGTGTTATCATGTGTAGCATAGAGGCTCTCTTCACGTGCACGCACATGGAGGGTGCAAATCTCGGACCAAAATAGCCTTCGGACCTTGAACTTGGGCGCGACCTGCTCACATGAATGTCGGACCGAACAAGGCAAAATTCACCCCTTCGGAGAGCCCAGATTTTGCAATTTTTTGCTTTCTCCAATGACTTTTGAGTTTCTAAAACTGCAAAAACTCCAATGGACTCCCAGTATGCCTATAAAAAGGCTCATTCTCCAACACACTCGAAAATCTCACCTACATTCCTGCATACACAGTTTCTTCTTTTCTGCATTCCTTGTCCAGTAAGGTCTTGTTCTTGTGGTGATATTGTTCGGATACTAGATCAGTTCGCCAGAGTAGTAACTGCGGTGCTCAGATTCTACTATATACCATTGTATTTTGGGAAACAGAAGCTTAGATTAAAACTCAAGCATGTACGGTGAGAGGGCGAATCTGTTTTAAGGACACTGTGTTTATAAAGACCTCGGGTTAAAAGTTTATATGAAGTTATAAGCATATCGTTAATTTATTTTTTTTCCCTATGAAATTTCTGTTAAATTTCAGCTTTCCCGTTTAGATTTATTAAATTGACGTATTTTAAATAACTTAATATAATTTAGTTCTAAATTAGATTAATATATTGTGGTTTATGATAATTTAGTTTATTGTGTAATTAACTAATATTATAAATCGGTATGAGAAAACTCGGTATCATTTCACCAACATAATTTCCAACAGTTTTAAATGTTAATGTTAACAAAAAGCATAGTTTTCAATTGTATATTGACATCACCACTGTACAAAGAACAATTAGTCCAAAGAAACGATGGTGCATAAAGGGCAACACTTTACAGTAAAACTTACTAACGATGTACACAATTTCCACAGTATGCACATTGGATTCCTCTTCAAAATAAACGCTCGCAATTTTTAAAAATCACAATGAGACTTGATTTTAAGACCACGCCACGTAAATCACAATATTAATATAGAATTGCAAGAATGTGTACAGACAACTGAAGAAAACATATTTCAATCAATTAACAACATGATACAAATATTACCTGCACGAAGAGCAGGGGTATCTTTAGGGGTGGCTTTGAAGAGAACAAAAGAAGGGTCGACCGGTGACTTAGGAAGGTAAGATCCCACTTCAATTTCCTTTGCCTGAGAAGGTGGGGGCGGAGATATCACTAGTGGAACTAAAGCAAGCGATCCATTCAAGAATTGTCTTCTTGAAATAGAGGTCAATTCTTTGGAACTTTGATGGGCTTTTAGAGTAAGTTTAGAAGAATTTGAGTACATAGATATGGGTTTTGAGGTTGGAGTTGCGGAGGAGAAGTTGGTAGAGACTGGTGGCGCTGAAGCTGCTGCCATTTTTTTTGATTGAGAGTGAAGAAGAGAGTGGGATTTTGTGATTTAAAGAGGTGGTTAAGACAGTTGGGCAGCTGCTTTTGTTATCCACAATTTGGATGAGATTTGGTTTGGGATAAGCCTCTTCCTAGGTGAGTTAAAGTAACATTATATTTCCTTTTTCAACTTTTCAAGGGAAGTGACTTGATCATGACTCCATTCATGGACATGAAACTATTTTAGATGAACTGATTGTAACTTAGAACTTGAATCGAGTCGTTAGTGTGGTTGCAGCCCATGTCTAACTCAAGTCCCTCGATAGGATTGTCGTAAGTTGTTTGTGGCTCGTACTATTGATTGTACGTGCATCATATGCGAGTATAATTGTCGTTTTCTAGCTAAAGTCCTATGTGTTCGTCTAAGTAGAGTTTGCTAGCCAATTAGGCGAAAGGTTTGTTGAGGGGCTTTACAAGTCTGGGTGTGAGAAATTCTTGAACGCTATTCAAATTATTAGTGTCAAGTGGTATGTTTTATATAATAAAAATAAGGATATATAGGAAAGATAATATTAGAGCCATAAAACTCATAAAACATAACTACGAACGCGGGCTACTATTTCACATGAGCTGGATATTAACTATTATTGCACACAAAAGTACCGACGCAAAATCGACAATTGAAATGAAAGCCAGAAATTAATGAATTACTGTAATGATTGTTGCTTTATTCGACTTTGTTCCAAGTCAGAATGTCTCCAATAATCCCCGTAAAACGGCAGGAATAATATTAACTGTAGCTGTACTTATCATAAAAAACATCAAAAAGAATACACAGAGAAATCTCAAACCAAAGAAAAACACCAGAAAGGTTAAGATTACACGAAAAAGGAAGATTCAAGTTCAACACACATTTTGAGTAAAGAGAATTCTTACTCTCAGCGTCTGATTACCGTAAGAATCAAGATTCTGTTCTTTCAGGTAAAAGAGTGATCTTTTATAACTTTTCTTGAATTATTCGATTCACAAATTTCTTTCTTGATGATTGTGTTGCTTGTATATTTCTATTTATATGCTGAACCCATTAAAGTATACAATCTTCTATTTTTCTGTATTTAGTTTAGTGCATATAGAGTTTTCTTGATGAAAGTGATTGATAGATTTCATCAATGAAAACCCACTTGTAAGACCATTTTTTCTTTTCTATTTTTGGATATTAATTTGGATCAAATAATGGGTATTTAAGTAGAAAATGGATCAAAAAATGTGGTTCCCAAAATCTTCTGAAAATAGGTGCTTGAAGCTTCTTTCCATAATGGGTTTTTCTGTATCGCCATTTCTTGTAGTTATTATTGTTGCTCAACGAAACCTTATATCAATCTGGGTAAGATTTTGCTTATACACTTGCATTCGATTATTTAAATACTGGGGATATACATTTTTAATCAGTTATGTGTTTTCATTTTTGATTTTGAGAGTCTTGGTTATGTTAGGAGTGTTGATTTACTGAAGTATCTTGTCTTTGATTAACACCGGGGTTTTGATTAGAAAAATGAGTGCTGAAATGAAGATGAGCGAGGCAGGCTGGTGAGGACTCTGTTCTAAGTACTATGGTCAGTAATGGGGAGGATTTGGGACCTATGGTCCGACTTGCTTTTGAGACATGGAAGCCGCCCATATGCAACGGCTTAAGAATGTAGTGAGAAAAAAAGAAGTTGAAATTGAGGAACTTTGCAAGCTCCATTATGAGGATTTTATACTTGCTGTTGATGAGCTTCGTGGTGTCTTAGTTGATGCAGAAGAGCTGAAAAGCGAGCTCGCAAATGAGAGTTTTAGGTTACAAGAGGTTGGGAGCACCCTACTTTGAAACTTGAAGAGCTCCTCGAATCTTATTTGATTAAGAATGTTGCTGAAGCCATTAAGACGTTAAAGAACTGTGTTCTCGCTTTGGATCTTTGTTTGAACTATAATAATCATAATTCAGAAGGTTGGTTTTACCCGGCTTTCAAAGCTGTTGATCAGATTGAGAAAAATTATCCACAGAATATTCCTGTAAAGGCACTCAAGATGCTTATTGAGAAGAGAAAACCATTGATAAAGTCGCACATTGAGAAGAAGGTCTGCACGAGGTTAATGAATGGTTAGTTCACAGAAGGAGCAGTGCGAAGGATATTGGGCAAACTGCTATAGAGTATGCTGCATCTGCTTGTCAGAGGGATGAGGATACGCTGGTTTGTTGAAGGAAAGCTGAGGAACAAAGTTGTTTGGGCTCAGGAGATCGCTTACACATTGGATGTTGAAGAAATTGATGAAAATTCTGTTATAAAATTCGACCTCACGCCTCTTTATCGGGCATGCCACATTCACATTTGTCTTGGAATTCAAGAGCAGTTCCTTAACTATTATTACAAAAATCGGTTTCTGCAGCTGAAGTCAGATTTGCAAATATCCTCTGCACTGAATCCCATCAGACCTTTTTTGCTCTAATTGCTGGTTGTTTTATTGTTGAAGATAGAGTCTTAAGGACTGCCAGTGGGCCGCTCTCACCAAAGCAGCTTGAGACGATGTGGGAAACGGATGCGGCTAAAATAACTTCAATCTTGGAGGAACAATTTTCGCATATGGATACAGCAAGCCATCTCTTCCTGGTGGAGGATTATGCGACTCTTCTTGGGGCAACCCCTAAAAAATACGGTTATGAAGTGGGCTCAATTCTTGAGACATTGAAACAGTAGTAGTGACAAATATCACGAGCTTCTTTTAGCAGAGTGTTGACAACAGATCACTGAAGTCCTTGCCAGTGACACTGGTCATGAAAAAGGAGTCAGACTACCACACAGATGTTCTTATATTCCATCTTCAAGCATCAGATATAATGCCGGAGACACTGGTCATGAAAAAGGAGTCAAACTACCACACAGATGTTCTTATATTCCATCTTCAAGCATCAGATATAATGCTGGCTTTCGCATACATTCCCTCATTCTCTTCTGTGCTACCTGAATGCTGTCGGATTGTTCGAGAAAGAATCAATAAAGAGATGAATTGTTTTGGCCAAGATACCAAAACAATTGTATTGATATCCCTAAATACACACGAGTTTAACAATTTATAGAAATGAAAGGAGTAATTGACTGTACAGCTAACACAAGGCTATAATTGGGGAAGGAGTGATTGACTCATTCTACAATGAAAATGGGTGATTGACTCTAATTGTGAAGGAGTGATTGACTCATTCCAGAATTAGTCAATCTAACAGTTCGATCAGTTACAAAGGACTCTGTTAATTACTTGTCTTATAGGGTGTAGATGAAATTTTTTGAAATTGTGAGGAAGTACCTGGACAAACTCTTGATTGATATCCTAAATGAATTCATACTTAACACAATGCATAGCGGCACCATCGAGGTCTCTCAGGCAATGCAGATTGCTGCCAATATAGCTATTTTGGAAATGGCATGTGATTATTTTCTTCGGCATGCTGCCAACAACGTGGGATTCCTGTCAGATCAGTTGATGGTCGTCAAGGTAGCTTAACTGCCAAGATTGTACTTAAAACTTCAAGGGATGCTGCTTATCTTGCTCTGTTGTGTCTTGTAAACTCCAAGTTAGATGAGTTTTATGTCACTTACAGAAAATGTAATTTGGACTTCTGACGATGTACCCCCAGCATGTTGTAGTTTAAGGTTTTTTTTGGTGTACTTTATTTCTTCTTGGAGAAAGCCTTTATATAGGCAGATTACATAACACAGATTGTATATCAAAGGAGTACATCAAGGTATATCAATCATTCTCCTATAATATATCTCTATCATATAGGAAGATATACTCCTTTCCATACAAATTACCTATAATTTAGCTAATCACATGCTAACATTCCCTCTCAAGTTGGTGCGTAGATGTCTTCTAAGCCTAACTTGTCCAGAGATTTATGAAGAATTTTAGCAGAAACTGCATGAGTTAGAATGTCTGCTAGCTGCTCACTTGATCGAATGAAAGGAATGTCCACCAACTTCAGATTCGGCTTCTCTTTGATGAAGCGTCGATCTACCTCAGTGTGTTTAGTTCGATCATGTTATACCGGATTATTAGCTATTTCCCGAGCTGCTTGATTGTCACAGATAATAGCATAGGTTCCTTTGGCTTGGAACCTATTTCAATAAGCAAGATCCTAAGCCATAAAAGTTCACATATCCCAAGAACCATACCTCTATATTCTGCTTCTGCTGGAGACATTGCTGTTACATTTTGTTTTTTGCCTCTCCACGTGACAAGATTTCCAGCAACAAATGTAAAGTAGCCAGAGGTGGACCTTCTGTCAGTGATGTTTCCTGCCCAATCCGCATTGGTGAATCCTTTCACTTTCATATGTACATGTCTCTTGAATGTCAGTCCTTTTCCTGGAGCTCCCTTTAGGTAACTCAAAATTCTCATTACAGCAGCCATATGATCTTTACTTAGAGCATGCATAAACTGACTTACCACACTAACGGCATAGGCAATGTCTGGACGTGTGTGGGACAAGTAAATTAATGTTGGTTGGTACTTGATCTGGGTAAATGGCAAGGCGATGATTTTGAACAATAGGAGTCTCTATTG
Source organism: Olea europaea var. sylvestris (assembly GCF_002742605.1). Taxonomy (NCBI): domain Eukaryota; kingdom Viridiplantae; phylum Streptophyta; class Magnoliopsida; order Lamiales; family Oleaceae; genus Olea; species Olea europaea. The sequence goes on along the minus strand of NC_036253.1, from coordinate 13,988,940 downwards.
GTTTACATTCCAGCATACCGATTTCGGATAAGAGATCTAGTATATACTTTCGTTGTGACAAATATATACCATCCTTGGACCTTGCAACTTCAATCCCCAAAAAATATTTCAGTCCTCCTAAATCTTTCATTTCAAATTCAGAAGACAAGCATTCTTGTAGCCTTTTCATTTCATCTGTGTCATCACCAGTTACGATCATATCGTCTACATAGATGATGAGCAATGTAACTCTACCATTCTTACGTTTGATAAATAGAGTGTGATCTGAGTCGCCTTGGTGATAACCAATTTTTTTTCGCAATCTGCAAACTTTTCCACTAGAATGTGGAGTATTGAATTCAGGTGGGAGATGCATATGCACTTCCTCTTCCAAATCTCCATGAATGAATGCGTTCTTTACATCAAATTGTTTCAAAGGCCAATTAAAATTCGTTGCCAAGGATAATAAGACTATGATGGTGTTCATTTTGGCAACTGGAGCAAAAGTTTCTTGATAGTCAATGCCGAATGACTAAGTATACCCCTTTGCTGCTAACCTCGCCTTGTACCGATCAATTGTCCCATCTGCTTTGTGCTTGAGGGTGAATATCCATTTACAACTGATGCGAACCCCGTAGCAATGAAAATTACAAAACCCGCAACGAGATTGATGCGGAACCCAAGAACGCCAATACTAACCCAATTTTGGATCTTGAACCCCAAGAATTGAACCAAGAAACCCTAGATTAGCGAAGAACCTAAAACCCCTTGATTACAATTGAAAGAAACCACAATCCGATTGATTAGAACGCCACAAGAAGTTGATTCTTGATAAGTTCCAAAATTGTTCAAGAAGAACAATAAATTGAAAGAATAAATTTCTCTCTATAATATTAATTCAAAAGTCAATAGTTCAAAGTTGTTACAATGAAAAGTAATCTCCTATTTATACTAATGAATAAAAACGTACAAAACCATCAAATTATGGTAATAATTTGATTTCATAATAATTCTATCGAAACTAGGAAATTCGGTCAAAAATAGAAAATTTGCCAATTTTTTTGGCTTGTGCGGCCGCATGGTGTAAATCCATGTGATCGCATGGTTCAACTGGAATTGGACTTTTGGTTTTCGGTATGTATGTGTGCGGCCGTATGTGGTTTTGCCTGTGCGGCCGCATGGTGTTGTCTTCAGCCTCTGCTTTCGTTGCTTGATAACAAATTGATCCAAGTTGATTCGGCCTTCGACCTGAACATGAAAGTTGCTCCATTTTGAGTCCCGAACATGGTTCCATCAATGGTTTCTTGAACAAGCAACCCATCACTTGTTTCCCTTGCTTTGCCCTTGATCGCGTCATTGGTCCGCCATCGACTATCAACGGGTCTCGTCTCGCACTTGCCTTCGTCAGACTTGACTCCTGAATCATATCATCCCCTCCCTCTTCAAAAGGATTCATCCTCGAATCTAAACCTACATCAAACAGAAAGAGATCAGATACATTAAAAGTAGCTGAAACATTATACTCATCAGGTAAATCCACTTTATATGCATTGTCATTGATCCTCTCGATGATTTGAAACGGTCCATCGCCTCGTGGTTGCAATTTTGACTTCCTCTGTTCTGGAAAACGCTCTTTTCTGAAATGCACCCAGACCCAATTTCCAGGCTCAAATGTAACGCGTCTTCTTCCTTTATTTGCTTTTGATGCAATCAGCTTTCCTTTCTCTTCGATTTGCATCCTAAACTTTTCATGGAGTGTTTTCACCATCTCGGCTTTTCGTTTCCCATCCAAGCTACCTCGTTCATGTACAGGCAAAGGCATTAAATCCATAGGTGTTAGTGGATTAAAACCATAAACAATTTCAAAAGGAGAAAACGAAGTAGTAGAATGTGTAGCTCGATTATATGCAAACTCTATAAACGGTAAACATTCTTCCCATGATTTCAAATTTTTATTGATCACTGTCCTAAATAGTTGAGTCATAGTTCGATTAACTACCTCAGTTTGTCCATCTGTTTGTGGGTGACAAGTTGTAGAAAATAATAACTTAGTTCCTAACTTACTCCACAGAACACGCCAAAAACGACTCAAAAACTTCACATCCCTATTAGACACTATACTTTTAGGTACTCCATGTAAATGTACTATTTCCCTAAAGAATAAGTCTGCAATATTAGTAGTATCGTCAGTTTTATGACATGGTATGAAGTGCGTCATCTTACTAAACCTATCAACCACTACAAATATTGAATCCCGACCCCTTTTTGTTCTAGGCAAACTAACACAAAGTCCATAGATATGTCTACCCAAGGTTCACTAGGTACAGGCAAAGGAGTATACGAACCATGGGGTTGAACCTTAGACTTAGCCTTTTTACAAGTTATGCACTTTCCACATATTTGTTCTACGTCATGTCGCATTTTAGGCCAATAAAAATGTTCCCCTAACATGTCTAAAGTCTTTTGAATCCCGAAGTGTCCCATTAGACCACCCCCATGTGCTTCTCTTACCAATAATTCACGCAAAGAACAATTAGGAATGCACAACTTATCTTCCCTAAACAAATATCCTCCCTGTAGAATTTATCAAATGTACCTTTATCACATGAAGTATAAATACTAGAAAAATCACAATCAAATTCATACATGTCTTTAATATGCTCGAAACCAAGTAATTTAGTACTTAATGAATTTAAAATCACGTACCTTTGAGACAACGCATCAGCAACTATATTTTCGTTACCTTGTTTGTACTTGATGATGTAGGGAAATGTCTCGATAAACTCCACCCATTTCGCATGTCTTTTGTTCAACTTACCTTGACCTTGCAAATGCTTTAAAGATTCATGATCGGTGTGTATCACGAATTCCTCTGGCCATAAGTAATGCTGCCAAGTCTCCAATGCTCGAACAAGTAAATACAGCTTCTTATCATATGTCGGATAATTCAATGCTACCTCACTCAACTTTTTGCTAAAGTAAGCAATAGGTCTTCTTTCCTGCATTAACACTACTCCTATACCTATTCCTGATGCATCACACTTAACCTCGAATGTTTTATCAAAATTTGGTAATGCCAAAACAAGTGCTTTATATAGCTTATCCTTAATGGTGTTAAATGCAATTTCTTGAGATTCTCCCCAATGAAAACCTACACTCTTCTTTACTATTTCAGTCAACAGTGTGGTGATGGTGCTAAAATCTCTTACAAATCGCCTATAAAAACTAGCCAATCCATGAAAACTCCTAACTTCAGTTATAGTCTTAGGTGTTGGCCATTCCTTTATAGCTTTTATCTTTTCTTCATCAACTTCCACCCTATTAGCACTAACCACAAATCCTAGGAAAACAACTCTATCCATGCAAAATGTGCACTTTTTGAAATTAGCATATAGTTGTTCCTTTCGCAATACAACAAGCACACAATTTAAATGTTCTAAATGCTCATCTAAGTTGTTGCTATAGATTAAGATATCATCAAAATAAACTATAACAAATTTCCCAATAAAAGCACGCAAAACATGGTTCATTAAACGCATAAAAGTAATCGGTGTATTAGTGAGTCCAAACGGCATAACTAACCATTCATACAATCCATACTTAGTCTTAAACGCCGTTTTTCATTCATCACCCTCCACATGCGAATTTAATGATACCCACTTTTAAAATCAATCTTACTAAAAATGCAAGTACCATGCAACTCATCAAGCATATCATCTAGCCTAGGCATTGGGTGACAATACTTTACCGTGATATTGTTGATAACTCGGCAATCCACGCACATTCTCCAAGTCTCATCCTTCTTAGGCACCAGCAAAACAGGTACAGCACATGGACTCATGCTCTCCCTGACATAACCTTTGCTCATCAACTCCTCCACTTACTTTTGAATCTCCTTCGTCTCCTCGGGATTGCTTCGGTAAGATGGTCGATTCGGTATGATAGCTCCGGGTACAAAGTCAATCTGGTGCTCGATGCCTCTGATTGGCGGCAATCCACTTGACATCTCCTCAGGAAACACATCGTCGAACTCCTACAATAAAGACTTAACCAAACTAGGGAGGGATGTGTTAGAATCCTCAAAATTGAGAAGGGACTCATTGTACACTAATAATATCATTTGTCTATTATCGCTCATAGCCTTTTTCAACTCACTCTCTTTTGCACAGAAGTTGACCTTTGGTTTTTCTCTCCGCTCAGCTGACTCTTTTTCTCTCCTCTCAACTGACTCCTTTTCTCTCCGTTCATGTGGCTTCTCTCTCTTTTCTCCACTCTCAGCCACCTCACTATTTTCTCTCTTATTGATGGTTTCACTATTGCCTCTCCTTTTTCCTGACTCTCTTATTCTCTTGTCTTCCTCACTTTTCAACTTGATTTGATCTCTATACACTTGTGCCGGTGTTAATGGCGTAAGAGTAATAGTCTTCCCATCCTTGACAAAGCTATAACGATTCCTATAACCGTCATGTGTGACCCTTCTATCATATTGCCATGGTCTTCCTTACAAGATATGACCCACATGCATAGGCACCACATCATATACTACTTTGTCACTATAACTCCCAATTGAAAAATTAATTAAAACTCTTTTATTCACCCTAACTTCCCCACTTTCATTCAACCATTGCAACTTATAAGGCCTAGGGTGTCTTAATAATGCTAGTCCTAATTTCTCAACTAAAGTTGTACTAGCTACATTCGTGCAACTCCCACCATCAATAATCATACTACATACCTTATCGTTGACGTAACAACGTGTGTGGAATATATTTTCTCGCTGCTGCTCCGAATCATCCACTTTGACTTGAGTGTTAAGAGCTCTCCTTGACATCAACGATTCCCCAACAGCAAACTCCAATTTTTCTTCTTCTTCAACGTCCTCCAATGCAGGCATGTCCTCAAACTCTCCTTCACTTTCACTCACCACCTCTCCATTATCCAACAAAACCATTACCCGTTTATTTGGGCATTTAGACGTAATGTACCCTGACCCCAAGCATCTGAAACACTTGATGTCTCGATTCCTTGATGGTTGTGAATCTGTTTTGGGTGTTGTTTTGCTAGCACTTTCTCCTTTCCCTTTCTGCCGCTCATTCCTACCTTTAGGTACAACTTTATCACCTTTGTTGTTGTTGTTCCACCCTGACTTCCAAGATGGATTAACACTCGAAGTTCCTAACGGCTACCTAGCTGCCCCTTTTCTCTTCAGTTGTCTCTCTACCTTCATAGCCACATGCAACATGTCTTCCAACTCCACATAATGTTGCAACTCCACTACATTGGCAATCTCCCTATTCAACCCATTCAAGAATCGTGCCATGGTAGCCTCCCAATCCTCCACCACATTGGCCCTAATCATGAGTATTTCCATCTCCTTATGATAGTCCTCTACACTTTTTGACCCTTGATATAGACCTTGCAGTTTTTGATGGATCTCTCGGTAATAGTGGCTAGGAACAAACCTCTTTCTCATCAATGACTTCAATTCCTCCCAAGTGCTGATTGGTCTTTCCCCACTCTTACGTTGTGAAGCAATCACTTGATCCCACCATGAAATTGCATAGTCACTGAACTCCAAAACTGCTAACTTCACCTTTTTCTCCTCCGAGTAGTTATAACACTCGAAGATCATTTCAACCTTCCTTTCCCACTCCAGGTATGCCTCGGGATCACTCCTTCCTTTGAATGAAGGAAGTGTCATTTTTATATTTCCCAAGTTTCCATCCAACTCCTCCCCGCGATCATTTCGATCCCGTCTGTCGAACCTATCGCCTCTATTCCTCATCCTTCCCATCTCAACACCGTGAAATTCATCTTCGCCCATGTCACTCCCATATCCATACTCCTCTCGCCTTTCTCTCCTAGGCTCCCATCTATCCGATCCTTTGGCATTGGATACATCCACTCGATGCCCCCAACTAAGATTAGCCACCGATGTATCTAATCTATTCATCCAAGCCTCCTACTTCTCCAACCTATCTCTCACATCTCCAAACGCCCTCTCAAACCTTTGCACTAAATACTCCGATGTATTGCTATTATTGTCTTGTCGGCTTGAGTTTGATTCTGCCCTTTCTGACATCCTAACACTAAATTTTTTATTTTACTGCCTCACCAAAAATCACTCGGAAACACACACAAGGGCTTTTACCCTCTATTATGCTCACCTCTCTACCTTTTACCACTCAATTCTTTCAATAATTGCTTCTAGGAACAATTAATGAACTCAATCAATTCGTGTAGAATTCCCCAAACCGGATGTGACTCAATAATTGTAACGAAGGATTCAAAGAAAACTTTTAAAACTTGACTTGAATTGAAGGAATGAAACGATTTAATGTGTCCAAGTAATTTAGAAATGATAATGAATAATAAAAGTTGATATTTGACGGATCAATAATATTTAACAAGTTTTTTTTACTGTACGGATGAACAGTACCGTACAAATGAACAGTAATTTTTTTTTTAGATCCGGAAATCAATAACAAAACTAACAAAGAAAACGAAAACTGATTTGGGTGAAAATTGAGCCCAGAAATGAAATTTGAAGATTTTTGATGAAACTTTTGGATCAAAGGATCCAGAAAACCTTCTGGACACAAGAACACAAGGAATTGAAAAAAAATTAGAAAATAAAGGATATAACCTGATTAAATTGGAGCCAAAGCTCTGATACCAACTGATGCGAGCCCCGTAGCAATGGAAACTACAAAACCCACAACGAGATTGATGCGGAACCCAAGAACGCCAATACTAATCCGGTTTTGGATTTTGAACTCCAAGAATTGAACCAAGAAACCCTAGATTAGCGAAGAACCTAAAACCCTTTGATTACAATTGAAAGAACCCACAATTCGATTGATTAGAACGCCACAAGAAATTGATTCTTGATAAGTTCCAAGATTGTTCAAGAAGAACAATAAATTGAAAGAATAAATTTCTCTCTATAATATTAATTCAAAAGTCAATAGTTCAAAGTTGTTATAATGAAAAGTAATCTCATATTTATACTAATGAATAAAAACGTACAAAACCTTCAAATTATGGTAATAATTTGATTTCATAAGAATTCTATCGAAATTAGGAAATTCGGCCAAAAATAGAAAATTCGCCAATTTTTTTGGCTTGTGCGGTCGCATGGTTCAACTGGAATTGGACTTTTGGTTTTCGGTATGTATGTGTGCGGCCGCATGTGGTTTTGCCTGTGCGGCCGCATGGTGTTGTCTTCAGCCTTCGCTTTCGTTGCTTGATAACAAATTGATCCAAGTTGATTCAGTCTTCGACCCGAACATGAAAGTTGCTCCATTTTAAGTCCCGAACATGGTTCCATGAAAGGTTTCTTGAACGAGCAATCCCATCGCTTATTTCACTTGCTTTGCCCTTGATCGCGTCATTGGTCCGCCATCAACTATCAACGGGTCTCGTCTCACACTTGCCTTCGTCGGGCTCGACTCCTGGATCATATCAACAACCCACTGGATTTTTTCCTTAAGGAAGTGATACAACATTCCATGTGCCATTTTTTTGGAGTGCATCCATTTCAGCTTGCATTGCCTCTGCCCATTTTTGATTTTTTAGAGCTTCCTCAACCTTTGTAGGTATTTTTATATTCTCCATCTCAGTCACAAATGCTTGGTGTTGTGGTGACAACCTATGTGTAGAGACATACTCTACGATTGCATATCTCACTTTTCCATCCGGAGAGTACCTATCAAGTGGTTTTCCACAATTTTGTCTGGGAGGCAAAGAATAAGATGGAGCAGATAATAAAGGAAGGGAAAAAACTCTTTCAGGTGTATTTACCTCAAAAATATCCATTTGATCTTAGACGTGTACTTGAGGAGAGGAAGGGGTTGCTTCATCATCGTCATCTTGTTGTTCACTAGATTCAACAGAAATATGTTCAGAGTTCTATACCATATCAGGCTTAAGGGCTGTATCTAGGTCTTGGTTTTGAGCTTAGTCTTGTCTTTGAACTCTCCCTGAACCAGATAACTCGGTGTGTTGTGGAAGATCAATCCAGTTGTAAGCCTCACATTGCTGCTCTCCCCGAAGACTAGAGGTGGAGTGATCTGTATGAAAAAAAAAAATTCTGTTTCGGAGAAGGTAACATCCATGATAACATACATGTGGTGAGCCAGAGGATGATAACATCTGTATCCCTTTTGATGAGGATGGACACCGAGAAACACACAGCGCACTGCACAAGGATCCAGTTTGGTGCGTTGGTCTTTTTGTAGGTGAACATATGCTACACATCCAAATACACATGGATCTAAGTGTAGTAAGGATGGAGTCTGAACATGTTGAGTAAATACATGTAGGGGACTGCGAAACGAGAGGACTAGTGATGGCATCCGGTTCATGAGATAAACTGCATAGGTTACAGCATCCGCCCAATAATTTTGAGGAACGCCAACACCAATAAGAAGAGCTCTAGTGGTTTCAAGTATATGCCTATTTTTACGCTCTGCAACACCATTTTGTTGTGGAGTACGTGGGCAGGTAGTCTCATGGAGAATACCATTGTTTTGAAAAAAAAAAATTGGAGAGTTCAGAGTTAAGGTATTCTCCGCCATTGTCTGGTCGAATGATTTTAATTGAAAGAGAGTACTGGGTATGAACCATTTGATAAAAAAATGGGAATATACTCCGCACATCACTCTTGTGTCACATAGTATATAGCTAAGTCATTCTGGTGCAATCGTCTACAAAGGTAATAAACCACCGAATTCCAAATTGAGTAGTAATTGGTGTAGGTCCCCAAACATCAGAGTGGATCAATTCAAATGGAGTTATTCTTTTATTAAGACATGAAGTGTATGAAGCACGATGACTCTTAGCCAAAATGCAAATATTACACTTAAGAGAAGATTCTGAAACATCACCAAATAAAGATAGGAATAATTTTTTTAAATAACCAAAGGAGGCGTGTCCAAGTCGATGATGCCACAACCAGATATTCTTTAAGTTATTGTCAGTGTGGCTCTGAACTTGATGAACATGACCTGAAGCAATATCATCTTCATAGTATAGCCCCCTCCTCTTCGTACCACGCCCAATAATCGCCTGAGTTCGGATATCCTGAAGTAGGCAAAAAGTAGGAAACATTAATATAACACAATCTAATTGTTTCGTAATCTGACCAACTGATAATAAGTGATTTGATAGTGCAGGAACAAGTAAGCAATTATGTAGTGAAAGAGTGGGGTTAAGGGCTATAGATCTTGCTCCAATTACTGGAATAGACTCTCCATTGGCTGTCACGACACTATTCTTGGAGGGAGAAGTCATGTATTGAAATAGAGTTTTGTCGTAAGTCATATGGTCTGTGGCACCCGAGTCAATGATCCAGCTTGTATCATGAGCTACAGATGCAGAAAAAATCATGCCAGTGTTACCTAAGGTAGTAGTAGAGTCATTCAAGGACATGTGGTTGACTAAAGAGAGTAATTCACCCGATTCAGTATGGTCATTTTGACCTGTTGCCATAGCAGCCATTCCAGGGACAGTATCAATTGTATTGGCTATCTTTGCTTGGCTTGGACGCTTGTTGTTTCGTGCTTTTTTTTGCTTTTGTTTTTCTAGAAACCAGTTAGGATAGCTGTGAATTTCAAAACAAGTATCTTTGGTATGGCGAGTACCATTGCAATGACTGCAATGCAACTTATCTTTTTCTGAGTCCTCAATAGCTCGTAGAGTGCGATAGTTAGACGAGGTGGTTTTGGAGACCATTTCCATGTACGAACCGTCACCAGTATCCCTTTTTCCAAGCACGGTGACTTGACGTTGAGCCTCTCATCGAATAGTATTGAAGCATTCTTCAATACCTAGGACAGGTTTCATTCGGAGAAAATCACTTCGGACAGAGTCAAACACCTCATATAATCCCGCAAGAAAGTCATACATCCGATCTTTCTGAATTTCTTCTTGTCTAGTTCGGAGATCTGTGGCGCATACCATTTTAATTGGGCGTCACTTATCGATTTCTCGCCAGACACTGTTGAGTTCAGCATAGTAAATGTTGACTGGACGTCCATTCTGCTTTGTCCTCGTGGCCTTGCAGCGTAGTTCATAATATTGGGATTCATCAGCCCCATCATAGAAAGTTTGGGTGACACTATCCCAGATTTCCTTAGCTATTGGAAGATCAATAAACAAGCCAAGGAGATTTGGTTCCATGGTTTTCAACAACCATCCTCGCACAATTGCATCCTCAGTGCACCACTTTGAGTAACCAGGATCTTTCTCATCTACTTTTGGGGTTTGTCCATTCAAATAGCCAAGTTTATTTAATCCTGCAGCATGAACTTCAATCATTCGTGACCAGATTTTGAAGTTTGTATCATTCAATCTAAAACCAAATGGTAAGCTGTTGAGATTGGGTAATTCAATTGGGTTTGGAGTTTGGTTCATAGTGCCAATATCAGTATTTCTGTCATCCATGGTTGGTCCCTTGTTTCAGGACCAATTCTGAATGAGGAATTTGGTTAGCCTATAGTGACGGTGTAACGCCCCGACCCCTAGTGGACCGGAACGCTACTTACTTTACTTAACTTAATCGGTGGTTTAGTAACAAGTGTATACCCGTTTTAGCGGAAGCTTACATTTTTGGATAATAATTTAAATAACTTTACTTCAAATACTTTAAACAAAAACACTGAATCACTTTTCAAAACAACAAAATGTATTTTATTTGAAGAAAACATAACTTGTTCTCGCATTCTGCGTTATTCAAAACTTTAAAGAAATAACATTGAAAAACATTTCATAAAAATAAATCCAAATCACTTATTAACCGGATTTTCATGGGCTCGTTGCATTACTCTCCATCTTCTCCTCCATCCATGCTCAAGGTAGAATTCCTTCAATCTGTAGAGATGGGATTATACCCGTGAGTTGAAAAACTCAATAGGTATCATAGGTGCATTCGTGATCAAGCTATACATTTCAAAACATTAACTTTATAACTTTTCATACATGCCGTACCCAGAGGCACCATTTGACATGAAGGGGTATGCCGTACCCGAGGACACCATTTGACATACGAACATTTCTTCAACATAGAGGGGTATACTGTACCGGAGTACCATTTGACATACAACCAATAACATTGATTGATGCTTTTGAAACTTTGAAAACTTCGATTGAAAATTTCGATGAAACATGGACGTTGAAAGAAATGCATTCCTTGGATGTTTGAAAACCGTTGAGAATTGATGCTTGAAAACACTTCTTAAACTTCTAGGAAAAATAGTTTTCCTCCCTCTCCTTTTTCTTTCTTGGAAACTCTTTCTTTAGTATGTAAAAGCTCTTGCTTTTGGTGTGAGGAAAATGAGTGAAATGAGGTCTCTATTTATAGGTAAATATCCCATAACTTAAAGCAAATGAAGGGTCAAATTTCATTTAAAAGAGAAAACATGGGTGCCATTTAAGTTTGAGGTTAAATGCTTCAATTTAGTGGGATTTTTATTGCCAAAAACATGGGTGGCCCTTTGAGAAAATAATTGATGAAAATAAATATTTAAATTCTAGAGAAAAACGAGAATTTTCATTTCAGGCAATTTCGGTCGACCGGTTGTAGTCCGGTTGACACTGCACAGCTTTCAGTGTTTCTATCATAACTTCTTCTTCCGATATTCGATTGAGGTAATTCAAAGTGAGTTGGAAAGCTAACTCAAAGAGCTACAACTTTTATTTAGATATCATTTTCCAAATCGAATGTTTCCTATATCGAAAATGGGTCTCAAATGAGACTAAAAATCTGAAGTGTACTTTAATCATCCAATATTCATGTCTTAGTGCCACTAAGGTGTATAGAATTATTTGAGGTTCTACAGGCGGCTTAGGGTTTATGAAAGAAGTTTGGGATAGGCTCTGATACCATGTTGTAGTTTAAGGTTTTTTTGGTGTACTTTATTTCTTCCTGGAGAAAGCCTTTATATAGGCAGATTACATAACATGCAAATGAGTATGTTAATGAGGTTGTTATATATCTTGACACTCTTATATCCACTGCACAACAAATTTTGCCTTTGAATGCTTTATATAAAGTTGGGATTGGCGCTCTTGAGCTTATCTCTAACTCTATTCTGGGAGCATTTCTCGACCATGACCTAAAGGCATTGGAATCTTTTGCCAATGAGCAGTGTCACAGTACTGGATTGCATGAGATACACAATGAAGGGAGCTTTCGAGATTGCTTGATAGAAGCCAGACAATTGGTAAACCTTCTCTTGTGCAGTCAGTCTGAAAATTTTATGAATCCCTTGATAAGGGAGAAGAACTACAATTGTTTGGACTATAAAAAGGTGGCTACTATATGTGAGAAGTTCAAGGATACGCCTGATAGGCTTTTTGGAAGTTTTTCAAGAGAAAACTCAAAGCAAAGTATCCAAAAAAAGTCCATGGACGTGCTAAAGAAAAGACTGAGGGATTTCAACTGAGAGAGCTCGGAAATTTTTATGGCATAGAATTTACTAGAAATATCTATTCTTTTATCTTTTAAAGATTATATGGATTCATTCTATTTAAAAGTCTTTCTCCTAATAAATTAGTTTGGAGTGGACTTAAATTTTTCCTCGAGTCCTCTTACTAAATTGGCACACTCTGTTGCTATTTCTGATATCATGAATAATCTGGACGTACGAGTTAGTTATTTTCGCAAGCATTAAAGTTTCAACTTTTTGATGATGCACTGGAAGTAATATGCAAGCAAGATGACCGAATTCTGACCACAAAGAAGATCTGGGATCTCAAACAGTTGCATTTCTCTAATTATCATCCTTTGCCATCTCTATTTCCATATTGTTGTTTGTTTATCGAAAGATATTGTTTGTGATTCAGAATGTTATATCAGTTGATTTTGGCAGAAAATCTGCAAAAAAATTTGTTTGCTGTATGTAGTATTTAGTATGTGTGACTCCTGCTTTAGAATTTTGTTTAAAACACACGCTACACCTTCTCCGCTTTGTCCTATCTTGTTTGCCTTCTTTTACATATTAGTCATTCAAGCTATCACAATTATCAGTAATTTGTCATTAATCTATACTCTTCAGTCGTATTAAAGGAGCTAGCATTTAGTTTTGACATGGTTGGGGCCCGTTGTATGATGTAGAAGGTAAGTTCCTTCACAAGACTCTTAAATTATGTAGCTTTTCTAGATATTATGATGACTCTCTCTTTGATTTTCTTATAGAAGTCTGAAATTGCATCTGTTACTGCTTCCTAAAAAATTCATCTCCTGGATAAATGACAACAATAAATTTTTTTTATCTGGATTTTTACACATTTATAGAATGTCAGTATATGGTAACTAATGATGATGTTCTATCTTTGTTATGTGCGCATATCTTTGTAGGTGTAGGTGCATCAATTAAAATTGGAATATAGGTGGGTCTAATATCACTATTACGTTTCAAACTGGTCAAGATATGCACTATTTCCCTATTAGTTAGAATTGTGTGTGTGTGTGTGTTTTTTTTTTAGCAAATACCACTTGTGTTTTTACTTTTTGTAAGTTCATATAATTAAAAAATATCCATGAAATATTGCTACTGATCTTCTGGAGCCCTTCATTAAATTCAACGAAATATTTGAAAGGATTTGGTTTTATGCAATGATCTACCATTTTTGTTGGATATGAACCTTAGACAAAATTACAATTACCATAGTGTGCTATAAGGAGGAGTCCCTGTTTCAAATTAAATGTCATCCACCAATAGTGAAGTTAAATGATATTTTTGTATTGGAGTTATATTTCTAAGGGCAAATTTAACGGTTGACATTTTCAAGTGTTTTTGTCTTTGGTCCAATTAATACATGTTTGATACGTAGTATTGAATAGGACTAAACTACAGTATAATAAACAATATACTAGATTTTAGCTTCCTTTTTCTTTTTTTCAATTTCTTATTTAATACTATTCAATTCTATCTAGTCCTCCCTACCAAACATGTAAGTTGTTGATGACAGCTTCGATATTATTTTACGTAGACAAATTGTTGATGATGAAGTCTTCATATGCTACAGCTACAGAGGGGAGCGTAACTTACTTGGTTAGATAGGAGTTATGAATCTTAAAGTTTTCATGCACGAAACCTATTGAGAATAGAATGGAAGATCAAAGTTTGGAGATTTCTAATAACCACCTTAAATCACACAGTTAAATGAAGCTCATGGATGCACTTATGACGTCCATTGTATCCCGGCAAGATGCTACTGATCAGGATCATTTCTTACTTACTCTTAACTTTGCTTATTGGTATATGTTTCTGGTGGCAATTAGAATCGTTTTATATGGCTCTTCAATATGTCCTAAATTTCTCTTTAATAAGTCCTATTCCTTGTGTACATGTTAGAATTTCCTGTTATTTCAATGACAAACAAAAATATCAACAACATAACCTGTGAAATAATGTAGAGTATTAAGGAGCATTATGGTCTGTGTTATCATTCAATGATCATCCTCATGGAGTAACTGCTCTATCACTGAATATTTGTTTTATAGATTGCCTATGATGTACTACTGTATTTTCATCAGGCGTCTGGTGATGTTAGTGGCTCAATTACATGATTCTAGTTTTCCTTTCTCTTTCTTGGGACGGGTGATATGTAGGAGTTGTGAGTTTAAGGCAGTATTTGTTTTGCCAATCTTATGCTATGTTCATATGTGATCTTTGTGATGTAGGGATGATTTCCACCGAACTCCAAGTACAAAATCGGGCTCAGTTTACCAATTCATCGACACCACCAAGGTTGAGACAACTCCAAGAAACCGCCGCTGCCGCCCCACTCCGGTTGCTATAGGTTGGGAAAGTGAAGTCCAATGATGTGCCCACAAAGAATTAACCACAAGGTTACAGTGAAGTAAAGCAAGAAGCCGAGAAGAGAGTCTCACAAAGAGAATGGAAAATAGGCTCACTCTATGGAGGCCGAGAGGAAGGTGGGATTATATGCCAAGTAAATGTCCAAAATAGGTAAGTTAGGTTAGGGTTAAATTGTGGACCAAAACAAGGCTCGACTCAATTGAAGTGGGCTTCAAAATAATAATATAGCCTTCCAAGGAAATGGGGCGAACCGTGAGCAACACTATTTAAAATAGGTTGCTTCGAACGGTCCATAAAAATGTGGATTGTGTTGTCTCGATAATTGTGTTGATGTACTAGTCAATCATATGGCCAAGGCCGATTGATAATAAAATCGAGGTTACATCATAGCCCGAGGAGGTCATTTGACAACAAATTGCCTAACAACCTCCACCTTGGTGTCAAAGGACCTGTAAAAGAAAATTGTTTCCCATTAGTGACACCTCTAATAGAAAACCAATAAAAATTGGAAATCATTTACCTATACCAATGTTTAGAAGTTCCTTGCAACTCCAAAACTTTGGCAGTGGCAGTACCTTCGTCCCCATATCAGATGGGTTGTAGTGGGTATGGACTTTCTCAAGTTTTACCACCTCTTGAGATACTATATCTCTAATGAAGTGGAGTCTAACATCAATGTGTTTAGTGCGCTTGTGAAAAATAGGATTCTTGCATAAACGTATAGATGACTGACTATCAGAATACACTACCACATAATCATTCAGGACACACAATTCATGAAGTAGACCTCTAAGCCATAGAGCTTCTTTAATAGCTTCAGTGGTAGCAATATATTCTGATTCTGTAGTGGATAGTGCAACAATATGTTGTAACTGTGATTTCCAACTTACACATGAATTAGATAAGGTAAACACGTAAGATGAAGTAGATTTCCTACCATCCCTATCTCCCGCATAGTCAGCATCTACAAAACCCTTTAATTTTATGCCTTCTTTATTAGCACTAAACTTTAAACCTACGTTACTAGCACCCTTCAAGTACTTTAATAGCCACTTTAGTGCTTCCCAATGTTCAGGGCCCGGATTAGCCATATATCTACTGAGAGTACTAACAGCAAAACCTAAATCATGTCAGTGCAAACCATCAAATACATTATGGAACCAATCACATTAGAGTAAGGCAGTCTACTCATGTATTCAACTTCACGCTCATTGCAAGAAGATTGTTCCTTCGATAAAACAAAACGATTAGCAAGATGCAACGTGACAGGTTTGCAATCACTCATATTGAATTTCTTCAATACTTTGGATATGTATGGAGACTGATGCAAAAACAAAACAGAATTTGACCTATCTCTTTCGATTTCAATACCTAAGATTCTCTTAACCTTACCTAGGTCTTTCATGTCAAATTCACCACTTAGTTTTGCTTTTATGTTATTTATCCACTTAGAGGATGATCCAATCAAAAGCATGTCGTTCACATAGAGCAACAAAAATAGATAATTATCAGCAGTCTCATTGTGTTGAAAATACAGACAATGATCAAATTTACTTCTTTGGAACCCTATAGTGAGTACAAAGGAATCAAACCTCTTGTACCACTGTCTAGGAGATTGTTTTAACCCATACAAAGACCTTCTCAGAAAATACACATAATCAGATTTTGACTTATCCTTAAAACCTTTAGGTTGATTCATGAAAATTTGTTCATCAAGCTCACCATGTAAAAAAACAGTTTTTACGTCAAGTTGTTCAAGTTCCCAGTCAAAATGTGCAACTAATACGAGCATGACCCTAATAGTGGTGTACTTAACAACTGGTGAGAAAATTTCATTATAATCAACGCCTTCCTTCTGTGTGTAGCCTTTAGCCACTAACCTAGCTTTAAACCTTAAGGGTTCCAAGCTGCTAGTTCATTCCTTAACCTTAAAAACTCATTTGCAATCAACAATTGATTTATTCTTAGGCTTAGGTACTAGCTCCCAAGTATGATTCTTTTCTAGAGAACTTATCTCTTCTTTCATTGCCTTAAGCCATTCATTAGATTGATCACTGCCTATTGCTTCTTCAAAGGTCTTTGGCTCTTTATGGGCTAGTTCTTCATAACAAGCCTGGGCAAAAGCTAATTCAGATTCAAAACCGAACCTTCTTGGTTTTCTCGTCTGTCTCCTCTCTCTATCCTTAACTACGTTATAGCTAGCTAAAGAATTTTCTTCCTCATAGTGTTCTTCTGTCACTATTTCGTTACTATTCTCCACTTCGGGCTCCTGAGTTTGAGTCTCCACCTCATTTGAAACAGTAGGGGCAGGTGGACTGAGTTTTCCTAACTCCACCTTAAACTGGTCTCTCTCTTCACCTAATTCTACTTCATTCTTAGGTTCAGTTTTCCCTTTAATACACGGCGTTAAACGTGACATCTCTACTTATAATGATTTTAACCCCTTTTTGGCTTCTATCCCATAACCTATAACCCTTAACACCCTTGGGGTATCCTAGGAAAACACACTTCCTAGCTCTAGGTTCCAGCTTACCCTTACTTTGATGAGAAAAAGCTGTACAGCCAAAAGTTCTAAGTATCGAGTAATCACTCAGTTTACCCGACCATCTCTCATGCGGAGTGTCACCATTCAATGCAGCAGAAGGAGTCAGATTAATCAAATAGCAAGCGGTCATAACAGTCTCACCCCAAAATGACTTGGGAACACTTGAACTAATCATCATGCAACGTACTTTATCAAGTATGGTCCTATTCATCCTTTCTGCTCATTTTGCTGAGGGGTGTAGGGAACGGTCTTATATCTAGTTATGCCGCTTTCTTTACACATACTATCAAATTCTTTATTGCAGAATTCTAGGCCGTTATCTGTCCTTAAAATTTTGATTTTCTTGCCAGTTTGGTTTTCTACTTGTCTCTTCCAATTATTAAAACTATTGAAGGTCTCAGATTTATCCTTCAAAAGATACACCCACACTTTCCTAGTGTAGTCATCAATATTAGACAGGAAATACCTATTACCACCCGATGTGGGGTTACTAGCAGGGCCCCATAGATCAGAGTGCACATATTCGAGTATGCCTTTAGCTCTATTAACACTCGTGGAGAAAGAAGTTTTGTGATGCTTACCAAGCACACAATGATTACAAAATGGCAAATCTGACACACAATCATTACCAAAAGCACCCTTTTCATTAAGTAGCTTAAGTCCCTTGACCCCTACGTGAGCAAGTCTATTATGCCATGTGTGTGTGTGATCTATCTTGGCAGAGGAGATAGAAGAATTCACATCTCTATTCACTTCCCCAGTAGTAATGTATATATCATTTTTCTTAATTCCCTTAATGGAAACTAAAGCACCCTTGATCATTTTTAACATACCATTTTCAATTTTACCAGTAAAGTCATCCTTCTCAAGTCTCCCTACTGAGATTAGATTCCTAGACAATTGAGGAATATATCTAACATCCTTTAACATATACACAAAACCTGTGTCAAATTTTACGTTTATATCACCAATTCCAACAATAGTATAGGCAAAGTTATCACACAGTACAACATGCCCAACATTAGATTCATGCAACTTATAAAACCAATTCTTTTCAGACGTCACATGAAAAGATGCACCAGAATCAAGTATTCACTCATGGATGCGGGAATTAGCAGTTAGATTTAATTCAGCAGTGTATGCAACTGGACTTGTAATCATATAGACCTCACCACCATTTATATCGGAAGTAGACGCTAACACATTTACCTCATCTCTCTCCTTAGCCTTTAGCTTACCTTTCTCCTTATGACAATCTTTTATAAAATGCCCTGTATTTCCACAACCATAACATTTTCTTGCCTTAGTCCTAGATTTTGATCTAGACCTACCTTTGCTTTTCTTTTTCCATCCATTACCACTTGACTCGCCACTAGTTTGACATCCCTCATGATTATTTTGCCTAAATTGAGTTCTACGCCACATCATATGTACCTCACCGTTCCTCATATCATGTTTTTCAGCTCTAATTTCCATTTCTTTACTTCTAAGGGAATCTATGACAATTTCAGATATTAACGTGTCTCTACCATATTTAATAGCGTTCTTAACTTCCTTATAGGAATCATGGATTGCATTGAGCAAAATTATAGCCTTATAAGTTTCGGACACAGTCTCATCACAATTAACTATATCTTGCACCAGTTTGTTAAACACATCTAGATTCTCATCAAGATCCTTTGAAAAATCCATTTTGAAACTGAAAAAACGTTCAAGCAGGTAAAGTTTATTCGGTGTAGATTTAAGCAAATAAAAGTCTTCTAATTTCTTCCAAAGTTCTTTAGTGGTTTTCAATTTACCCACCTTTTTTAAAACAGGGTCAGACAAGTGTAAAATAATTGAGGTATAAGCAAGCTCATCGACTTCTTCGCTTTGTTCTTGTGAAAAATCAGTTGAAAAATTGCCTTCAATGGCTTTTGAAACCTTTTGTTGGACTAAAATACCCTTCATTTTTTTGTTGCCAAATAGCAAAGTCACATTTTCCATTAAAAATTCCCAAATCAAAACTGTAAGTTGTCATCTTCACACAATAATCAAAAATGCACAAACCACAATCAAACCATACAAAATAGTCCTAGGGTCACAGACAATATACATCGTTCTAGATTCTCAGGGTTTCGTAAGACTTGCGGTCTTAGATCAAGGGAATGTTCGAACAGGTAAGGTCAAGGTATTTCTAACGGAATAAGTAAGCAGCGGAAATAACAATGCAACAAAAAATACGTCTAATAGATAAGTATTCCCAATAAAAAAAATCAATCAAGAGCACGTAACCCTAATTCTAGCACAAGCAATGGTTGCCAACCAATGACAACCCCCAACCTATTGTCACCCCCAGACGATGACACGCTAATGCTGAAAAATTAACGGGTTAAGCCAATTTACCAGAGCAGATGTGTCTGAGTCCGTATAATCGAGAGAGATGCGAATCTACTACTTTAGGGCCGCAATCTTGGCCTAAAGTAATTCAGTAGATATATGCAGTTTCAACCGTCGATCCACCGGAGGCAAAATTGTCCAACTTTTTCTGTGTAACCTGAAACAGAAAATAAACAGTGTTAGTGCGTTCAGGGGATTAAAATGAGCAAACTGCCTGAAGGAAGTTCGTCCAGAATCGTCGCCACGCGCCGCCGCCGCGCGCCACACACGAAGGGGCGCGTCAGCCTGCTGGTTCCAAATATGGGATCGGTTTTGCCGGAAAGTGATTGGATTGGCCGGAAAAGGGGATTGCAGGTTCGGTTTTACACCAAAATCGCGACTCCACCGTCGATTTTTGGTGATTTTCTGGCCGGGAAAGGTTACTCCGACTCTGATACTAGATGTAGGGATGATTTCCACCAAACTCCAAGTACAAAATCGGGCTCAGTTTACCAATTCATCGACACCACCAAGGTTGAGACAACTCCAAGAAACCACCACCACCACCGCCCCACTCCGGTTGCTATAGGTTGGGAAAGTGAAGTCCAACGATGTGCCCACAAAGAATTAACCACAAAGGTTACAGTGAAGTAAAGCAAGAAGCCGAGAAGAGAGTCAAAGAGAAGGGAAAATAGGCTCACTCTATGGAGGCCGAGAGGAAGGTGGGATTATATGCCAAGTAAATGTCCAAAATAGGTAAGTTAGGTTAGGGTTAAATTGTGGACCAAAACAAGGCTCGACTCAATTAAAGTGGGCTTCAAAATAATAATATAGCCTTCCAAGGAAATGGGGCGAACCGTGAGCAACACTATTTAAAATAGGTTGCTTCGAACGGTCCATAAAAATGTGGATTGTGTTGTCTCGAAAATTGTGTCGATGTACTAGTCAATCATATGATCAAGGCTGATTGATAATAAAACCGAGGTTACATCATAGTTCGGGGAGGTCATTTGACAACAAATTGCCTAACAGTGATCCTTCTTCATTTTCGTTCTACGGAAGAGTTCTAAGTTTAAGGTGTTTGTTCTGCCATTCTATGTTGATGGTTGATGTTAGTTATTGATTACTTTTTCTTTTCTTATTATTGGACTCTTTGTACACTATGTTGATGGGTATGAATCGATACTTTGGGTATCTTTGAACACGAGAATTGTTACTCAGGATGAGGAAATATTGAAATTAAGCAGTTTAGCATAAAATCTTGGTGTCCCATTTACCTTATGAATGGAGACGAGCAAAGATTTCCTCGATTGGCCCTTGAGTACAGTGCAAAGCTTGAAGGGAGCTTGAACATGATCTCATTACAGGAACTAAAATTCAAGAAAACTGTGATAGCTTGTTGCCAAGAAAGCTACATAATTGATAAATGCAAATATATACCTTGATACCTTTTAATAATTTTTGGGATACCATGGTCAAACAATTTTGGTATGTCAGGCGCAAGGGACACAACAATAAAGCTTGAAGTCGACTTTATGAATTTCTTTTATCACTTCGCTCGATTCATTATTACATTATCGAAAAATTCATTTGCAATCATAATGGGATTATAATAATTTTGGCCATTCTTTTTTCTAACTTATCATGTCGAGACAACGTCATTCTAATGTCTATGCATGTTCTAAGTCGTTCATCAATGTATAATTTTATTTTAGTTTTATCATAATTTCTTATCTTATTTATTCTTGAGTAATCACGTATCTATTTTAGCATCTTCGTTAAGACAAATTTGAACTTGCTATTATCCATTTGATAATCTTCGATAAAATTGAAACGATACAACGAAGATTAACATTATTTCTGCCCAAAGAAGGCATGCGCAAATCGAGAAATGGTCCAAATTTGAACCGACAACTAATATGCAGGATACAAGCATTAAACCAACCTCAGAAGTCTGTTCAAAAGTTTGGAAATTTCAAAAGAAAACAGTATATGGTCTGAAATAATTGAGGACAGTGTCTGAATTATAAAGCTATGTGGATTTAATAAATGAATTTTGTCATTTTTGATTCTTACAAAGATATGGTTCTTATCTTATGTCCTAAAACCGAAAAATTCTTCAATCATTTTATGAAATTGTGTAAGCAAATATGTCAGCAAAGTTAACTTTTATCTGGAAATTTACTTCTTATATATCACAGCATAATATCTTTTTGTTTTCTTCTCCCCTTACATTCATTTTTGGTTGGGTGGTGGGGTAGGTGAATCTTTGAAGACAATTTAAATAAATATGTCAGTCCTTTAATTTTTCGAATTTTTGACGGGGTGATAAATTAACATGGTAAAGGTCTTGAAATTAGTTTTAGCATTGTCGATTTATGAAAATTATGCACATGTACTGAAAAATATTTAAAATTGTATTAAAAGAAACATGTTAAAATAATTCAAATAAATAGATACGAAGGCTCTTTTAACTGATATAAATGGTTTCATAGTAGGGACTTAACCTTTCCATCTGTAATCCATTTTCTTGAACTTGCAGCCTGCAGGTATGTATTAGAAAATCAGACCAACTCTCATCTTCCTCATTTTCTCTGATCTATTTTTTTAAATCCTATTTTTTCTTTTATATATTTTATTTATTACCTTCTTTTTTGTGGGCTCAACAGAATTTCTACTGCCAAATTTCGACATTCGAAGAGCACCAATATAATATTTGAGCCCCATTTTTTTAAAAATACATTTTTTTAAAATTCATTTTCAACCACACATTCTTCTGTAAAATAATTATTCACGTATTTCAAAATCTTTTCCTTACTTTTTAACTACACATTCTCCAAAAAATTACTATTTCATAATGCATTTTATCCAAAAATGAAAATCAAACATGGGCTTGATTTGTCGTCAAAGGTACTAAAAAGAAAATTTACAAAACATCTTTATTATATTCAACATATAACATATACCTAAAAATAACAATTTACATACTCTTATTTGTTATTTACTTGGATTTTTCTGAATTCGAACTCTCTTGTTTTGATCCATATTCTCGTCTTACAAATATAAATACTGTTAAATGGAAAAATCCATGTAACAGTCTTATGAATGAAAAAATAAATAAATAAATAAAATAAACTTGAATAAAGAGAAAAAAGAAAATTATGTTCCCTATGAAAAATGGGGAAAAGAATCCTAAAATATGGATTTGACTCTTGGGTAAGTGCAAGTGTATAAACAGCCTTCCACTCTGTACCTTTGGAAGCATAATCTGCGATTTACCTCCCTCACGATGCTCCAGGGTAGGGGTGGTGAGGAACCCTTAAGATTAGGGTTTAACCTTTAAGAATCCATGTTCGCTTCTAACATGTTAACAGATACAGATATGGACATATTAACAAGTTGTGAAGGTCGTATATTATGTTAAATATATTTTACCTAATATTGGATCACATCTATAAAATAACTATTTCATGGATCAAAGAATATTTTAATGCCCGTGACTGTGTAGTCTGTGAACTTTTTTATACTGACATTGGATAATATATAACATTCTACGTATTCATCTGCAATTTTTTGAAATATGAGTTGTCATATATAATTCTATTGACTCTCAACAAGTATCATTTGTATTGAATATATTAACTATGTTTTTTCTTTGATCATGTCTAATTTTATTCAATTCAACGTACTAAAGATGTCTTTCATCGAACAATTATTTGGGCAAGAAGTCAACTTTGAGCATTCAGTTTGGTTCCTTTAAATCTGAATATGCATGTGAATGACCTTTTTGTTGTTGCTATTTCCCTCACTCCTTTAATTGGCTAATATTTTTGTATGAAAATAAGGAAATTTAGAAAGCACGCTACCTTGGATTCCATTTAGCCCTCGTTTACTTTATTAGTTTTGTTGTAGAGTATTGTAGTCGAATATTTAACATGTTCGGTTAAACTTTTCGTGATAAGGTTCTATGGTGTGAGAATGACTAAAAATGATAAGTTTATCAGTGGTTTATTTTATTTTTTTAAATTTATATTTTCTTTCAAATAAATATCTATATAAATGTATTTATAAAATATTTTGGCCTGCTCGACCATTTTCTAGTGAATCGAAATAATAGTGATTTCTACATTCTGATTTCTGAAACTGAAAATTCCTTTACCGTTGGTTTGCAGATGCCAAAAATTGCTAAAATGACCAATCATTTCAACGAATAAATGTCAAAAATATTATATGAGACAACAAATCACATGTCAATCTAAATATTTTGGCCCGCTCCACTGACTATTTATAGTGCAAACTTTTCTCCTTTACTGGTGTCCAACCATTGCTGATATATACCAAGTGTAGTCTGCCTCGAGCTAGCCATAGAATGTCATCTTAGATAATACTTGAACTCGGAGCAGTAAGCAAACTATCTTGAGTCGTGCCTTCTGTCTTTTAATGGAGCTGGAGATTGAGTTACAAAAGAAAATGACTGAAAATGGCGACGAGAAGGAGGAAGATGAGAATAAGTGCAAAAAGAAACAGCTTGGAGGAGTTAGAACAATGCCATTTATCCTTGGTGAGTCTACATTTAAGTTCCTTTCTTGATGTGCATAATGTAGTTGCTAAATTCTATTGTTAAAATATTGAATTTAAGAAAATCATAGCTATGAATTCACAAATTGATGTGTACATTTTTTTGACAGCAAATGAAATTTGTGACAGATTTGCTGGTGCTGGATTTCATGCAAATATGATCACATATCTTACTCAAGTGCTGAATTTGCCTTTGGTAAAAGCATCCAATACACTGACTAATTTTGGTGGAACTTCCAGCTTTACCCCTCTTGTTGGTGCGTTCATTGCTGACTCCTTCGCAGGAAGATATTGGACTATAATTGTTGCTTCCATTATATATGTCCTGGTACACAATTCTCTCTATAAAACTAAAGACAGGAGAATTTTTTTATTTTTTTATTATTATTTTTTTATTTTTTTTAGAAAAATGAGTTACTAATTTTGGTTAAAATGACCTTAGTTGATATTAGAAAAGCACTCTTCTAGTCTGACTTGCGTGTTGGAATTATGACAGTGAAAGGGTTGTTTTTCAATGAACAAATAAAATGGCAAGTTTAATTCGCAAGAGCGTAATTAAACACAACAATATATGAAGGAAACTTTATGGTATACTAACCACAAAGAAACAGTAAATGAAGAAGAAAAAGATGATCCGAGGCAAGTGAAATGTCGCTCTGTCCTTAAGACAATATTGCCCCGTAACGGTACGGATTACGGCACATGTTTCTCAATATATAATGGATACGACTTGTGGTAGAAGTACTTCAAACCACAAGTTCCAGCGAACTTTTTGACATAACGCTCTCTACAAAGAAGATGGTTTTTGATGATTTTTGAGATGATTTTACACAAGATTCAATGTAATGCTCAATGCAAAAGTAACATGGGATGATTAATGGACGTCCCAAGAGTCTTATTTATAGAGGATAAGGGATTGTGGGCGAAGCGTTGTGTGCCAAACCTCGCAACCTTACGAACAGAAGCATCATTTGCTGTTGCTAGCATGTCTTTGACCGCTCGATATTAATACAAAATTTTCGTCCCACTATTGCTCAAGTGACGGTTAGGCAAAAATTCAAGCCAATTTTTTCTCTATTTTCCTTCCAAATATAAATCGCAATTTCTCATTCATCCACAGTTGGTTTTGAGATTCCAAATATACCACGATAATCTACTCGATGGATAGAACAAGTTAGTTATTTACATTCATA
>NC_036253.1:13958592-13962966 GCF_002742605.1 Olea europaea var. sylvestris | reverse complement strand
TCATCCACAGTTGGTTTTGAGATTCCAAATATACCACGATAATCTACTCGATGGATAGAACAAGTTAGTTATTTACATTCATAATTTCATTCTCGGATCAAGTCCGAATATTTGGCCAAAATTGACACAAATGTCACTTTTCCACTTTTATACTAAACCTATTTTCTCAATTCTTAAACCAATTTCCAACATTGCGTTCTTTCCCCTTTCCTCTCATACATCCCTACATTCCCCCTTACTACTTCTGAGCCTCTCGACTACTCTAATACCACTTGTTGCGTCCCTTTTTCCCTGTGACAAGATGGTTATTTTGAAAAATTCTCAAAAGAAAAAACTAGTAAACATAATTGAACAAACAGATGACCATAAAGGGCTCTAGTTCAACTTTTATATGGCGGTGGATCAAATGTAACATGACATATTTATTGCAACAGGGGATGGTTAGCATCACTATATCAGCGGTCCTGCCTCAGCTCCGTCCTCCACCGTGTCCGACTCAGGTGAATTGCCAAGAAGCCTCCACCCTGCAGCTGTGGGTGCTCTACATTGCTCTCCTCTTAACCTCTTTAGGAACTGGTGGCATTAGGCCTTGTGTAGTTACATTTGCTGCTGATCAGTTCGATATGACCAAATCACAAACAGATTCAAGAAGCTGGAATTTCTTCAATTGGTACTATTTCTGCATGGGAATGGCCTCTCTAACTGCTTTAACTGTTGTGGTTTATATCCAAGACAATGTGAGCTGGGGATGGGGCCTTGGTATTCCAACTATTGTCATGGCTATATCCATTGTGGCTTTCATTTTAGGCTCCCCTTTGTATAGGAAACTTAAACCGGGAGGGAGTCCTTTTGTTCGATTGACACAGGTAATTGTTGCAGCCGTGAAGAAAAGGAATTCTGTTGCGCCAAATGACCCTCAACTCTTGTACGAAAACAAGGAGCTTGATGCTGCTATCTCTATCAATGGGAGGCTTCTGCACTCTAACCAATTCAAGTAAGATTCTACTAATTTGCGGCAAGTTTGGTACATTGGACTAGACGAACATAATATCACAACTGACGAATTTTGTTACACGATTATCTCCCTTATTCATGTCCAGTTCAGTGTATGAAACAAGTCTTTACGTGTAACAATAACTTGTATCTTCCCACATTCTTGTGGTTTTCAATTATTAGATTATTTCTATGAGGCTATGTTTCTCCAACTCTCTGTTCAACTTCTCCAATAAACGTAATTTGATATATTTCATACAGTTCTCAACTATTAGTCCATAAACTGATTTGATATGCTGTTGTCTGAAGGTGGTTAGATCATGCTGCTATAGTCACTGATTCTGATATAAATGAACCAAACCAACCAAATCTGTGGAGGCTAGTTACTGTGCACCGAATTGAAGAACTAAAGTCCATCGTCCGAATGCTACCAATATGGGCAGCTGGGATACTACTCGTCGCTTCACACTCCCATTTAGGCAGTTTTACGATCCAACAAGCTCGCAGCATGGATCGCCACCTGTCCCCCTCATTTCAGATACCACCAGCAAGCATGTCGATATTCAGTACACTAACCGTCCTCGCTGGCCTACCTTTATATGAGCGCCTTTTCGTCCCCTTGGCTCGTCGATTCACAGGCAATCCAGTAGGCATAACGTGCCTACAACGAATGGGAATAGGCTTTGGAATCAACATTCTGGCCGCTGTTGTTTCAGGATTTATCGAGATCAGACGAAAGACAGCAGCAGCACAGCATAACCTTTTGGACCAACCAACTGCTGTGATACCTATAACAGTCTTTTGGCTACTTCCACAGTACTGCCTCCATGGATTAGCCGAGGTTTTCATGTCTGTTGGCCACCTCGAATTCCTTTATGACCAATCGCCCGAGAGCATGAGGAGCACTGCAGCTGCACTCTTCTGGATAGCAATAGCAATAGGGAATTACATAAGCACCCTCATGGTATCTCTAGTGCACAAATACACTGGCAAGAACAGAAACTGGTTACCAGACAGAAATTTGAACAGGGGAAGGCTGGAGAATTATTACTGGCTTGTGACAGGAATACAGGTTATAAACTTGATATATTATGGGATTTGTGCATGGAATTATACATATAAACCCTTAAATGAGCAGACTGAAACTGAAAGCAGTGATGAAGATTTGGAGTCTGCTGACCAAAATGGAAAAGCATCAAATTTCTTGAATGTTGATGACAAAGGAAATAAAGAAGTAAAGTTAGTGAAAACTTAGAGCTGACTCTGTAAGTTTAGTATCTTTAGACTAATATTTTAAAAGCGACATTATAAATAATAATTCCTTTTTATTGTTTTATCGCGTATTTGATTTGAGTGGTGGTGGTGGCGGCGGCGGAGCCTTGATGGCACCGCTGTGCTCTAATTGACGGAGCAGCATCATCTAAAACCGTGGACACCGGTGGCGCAGTGGCGGTGGCTAGGTGATCCCATGATGGTGACCCTATTGTTGGATGTTGCTAAAAATTCAAATCAAAATCAACAATTAATTTTAATTACACAATCTTACGCGATTCACAATTTTTAAACCACATATTTCATCGACTTTATCAAAATCTACTATAAATCTGATTTTCAACTACACTAAATGCTAAGATTTATGATTTGGGTTCATTTTGAAGATTGGTAACCCAAACTAGATTTTAAAGAAATTGAACTCGTCAAGAAGGAAATTAACAACGTGACCAATGGAACTCTTTAATTATTGTTGTAGTTTTAAATCTTTAAGAAGGGCCATAAGTAATTAATTATTTTGTTTGTTGCTTTTATCTCTTTTGACAAATGGTGAATGAATGAATGTCGATTATGTCATGTAGATTAAATAACAACACCAATCGATTTACTAGTCATATCCATTGGGCCCAGTAATTTTTTTGTACTATTCCGAAATAATTAGAAATAGTGAAAAAATATCTTTAGTAATTTTGTACAATATAATTATTTATATTTGGTCGATAATTTATTAGAGGAAAATTCAACTGTTCAAAATTTTAAGTGAAAGAGGTTTATAGGCATGTCTAAACTCGTGATCTCCTCCGTTTTCAATTAGTTGTAAAAATACTTATTTACCTCGTATTGAAATTATTAGTCTTTCTAAAGGTAGATTGCGTCATTTTTGATTAATTAGAATTTGATCTATTAAAATGATAATTATAAAATAGAATGACGGGAGTGATTATACTAAAGATAACATCTTATTTATTCCGGATATTTTCAAAATTATTGACGGAGGGTAATACACTCATAAATGAAAGTTTTGAAAGATTTCGTGAAGAACAATTTGAGTCTTTGACAAAATTATTCATAGGAAAAAAAATAAAAAATTGTGGCATGAGAAGTCTAATTTAATAAAAATAAGTGGGAGGATCCCCACCTAGTCAGCAATTAATGTGACTTCCTAAACAGGGCGTGGTAAAGGTTGCAAGGATTTTAAATTTTAGATGATAATATAGTTTTTGAGTTATCACTCAATTCATTAATACACCAATTATTGTTTTACCAAAAAAAAATGTCATTTAATTCATTATTAATAATTATAAACAAAAATAACTGGTGGGAAAAAAAGTTTGTTGACTGAAAATGGAACCTTAACACTGTACTCAATGTTGGAAAACACAAATATGTGTTAAGTGAACCTTGTCTTAAGATCACTACGGATGAATCAATCAGTGCTCGTAACACTTCATATTAAAAGTGGTATCATTACGATAAGATGATCCATTGCTACATGTTGACATCTATGTCGAATGTGTGGCAAAAGAGATATCAGAACATGTAAACTGTTTTTGATATTCTGGAGTCTTTATGAGATGTTTGGAATCAAAATTGATAATATAGGCAAGTTTCTATTAAGATCATTATGAACTCGAACATGAAAATGTGGATATCTGTGAGAGACTATATTTTAATTATGATTGGTCACTTAATAATGTAGTAGAGATTTTAGGAGCTAACATTGATTTTGAGACTCAAATTGACATGGTACTAGAGATTTTCTCATAGTTTTAAGTTGACTGTAGCTTGTATAAGCAAATATATTTGTGATGGAACTAATGAAGGAGTTACAAAGTGTCGAAACTTTTCTCAAGGACAAGAGTGGAGATACTTCGATTGTGTAACGACCGGTCCCTTTCATCCCAAACTTTTTGGTTGGCTAAGAGGATAAAATAGAAGTGTTTTGAATATATTATTGTCTCACACACTTATAATACAAACTGGCTGAGGTATTTATACAGTTTAAGAATGATGATATACAAAGTATAATGAGCTATACAAAGAGGATGCATGATTTATGGGATAGATGTGCTTGAATCATGTAAACCGTGTGCTTAACTCATGGAATTT
>NC_036253.1:13927494-13955234 GCF_002742605.1 Olea europaea var. sylvestris | reverse complement strand
TGAGATCGTAGCCATGAAGTAGACTGGTAAAGGTAGCGCTCCATGATGGATAATTGGAGGAAGTAAGGCGCTGTAATTGATTAATGTCTATGGCAATAAGGGAGTTATTTTTACCAGAGAGAGATCCACTAGTTGGATGAGAAACAACGGGCTGACTGGAGGGGGAATAGTCATCTCATGATGCCATAGCAGTAGAAGTTCGGATCGAGATTCTCGTTAGAGGGAATGCTAAGATACCATAAAAGTGTTTTGAATATATTATTGTCTCACACACTTACAATACAAACTGGCTGAGGTATTTATACAGTTTAGGAATGATGATATACAAAGTAAAATGAGCTATACAAAGAGAATGCATGATTTATGGGATAGAGGTGCTTGAATCATGTAAACCGTGTGCTTAACTCATGGAATTTGCTTGGAGATGATTTCTCTTGATTGTTGGAATTATGATCTCTGATTGGAGTGACTGATACACTATTATAAAAATGGAAGAAGAGTAACAAGAAGATCAATGGGAAATCAAATGAGAAGAAGGCTAAGATCTATGAGACACCAAATGAGAAGAAACCTTATTCAATTATTTTCTATATATGAAATGTATTATATGAACTAAAAATAATTCAATCACAAAGGAACAAAAGTAAATATGTTCATTTAAAAATAAAAATAAACACAAAACTTTTAAGGACATCAACTTGTTTCCTCCTATTATTATTATGCAAGACTTCTCTATATAGATACATTTCTGTCTCTATTACTAGTCTTTCTTTTAAATTACAATATATCAATTCTCTCACTTCTTCAACTTGTTTTTTGTATTTTTTTGGGAACTAATTATAATTAATATTTTTGAACGATTAATTAATTATTAATTGAAGAAAGGAAGATCATAATAGAGTCCTTTTTCAACTCTTAATCAAGCTTTTCAAGAAAGTGATCGCGCTTAATTCTTTTAAGTTCGTTAACTTTCTAGTACATGATTAGTGGAAAATCATAGCGAAAAGCTGGAACGGGATTGCTTAATGGTAGTATGATTGAACATATTTTGATTAGGGACTTACAAATTCTTGGATTTGATTGGATCTAAGGCGCTATCTAAATATAAGATAAAAAGTGATTTTGACAATTATGTCTCTGTGATCTACATGAGCCATAGCCTGTAATTGGCGTTGTTTCTTGCATAAATGCTAGGAG
This sequence comes from Olea europaea var. sylvestris, assembly GCF_002742605.1. Taxonomy (NCBI): domain Eukaryota; kingdom Viridiplantae; phylum Streptophyta; class Magnoliopsida; order Lamiales; family Oleaceae; genus Olea; species Olea europaea. The sequence continues at coordinate 13,954,037 of NC_036253.1, read as the reverse complement.
GATGTGTAACTTATACAAGATATTCAATTACGAGAAAATTTTGAATAATATCTATCCACAAGAAAAGGAGCGAAACAAAGAAATCTTTATATAGACGAATTTTTGACCAAATAAATTTATTCAGACACTATTATGTCAATTAATTAGTTTTAAGGTTATATACAAAAAGTTTCTATAAAAATGATTGATACGTGATTTTCGTGTATAGTTGATTTCCTTTTGAGAGTTTGGTCAAAGAACAAATTGATGTGTGTAGTGGCCTTTATAAATTTGTTGTTTTGAAACAAACAAATTAGCGAAAGGTTCAACCAGTTTTGTACAGCTTTTAAAGTTCGACAAAGGTTGTTTGTCTTTTTATTCTTAAAATTTTGACAATTGAAAAGGTTTTGTCCTTGAAAAAATAGAAAAAGGTCCATCACTTCAACTTGTTGGTTATGCTTTTTCTTTTTTCTTGTTTTTCTGAAATGAATGAGCTCGAATTACTGAAAAAATATATTGAACTTTTCTTTAATAAAGTTGGTGAGGATGATTTTTTTGTTTATGCGATGATTGCAATACTTTAAATTGTATTCTCAATCAACCGATTGTATTTGTGAATCTCTCAAACTGTGTGAATAAAAAGTAGTTTGATTATTTAAAAATAGTTTATAAACTTGGGCCAAACATATAGGCTAAATGATTGTGATTGCGAGTTGTAACTATCAAATTTATATTTTCCACGATAAATGGGTACGCTAAACATATCACGATTGAATAAAATTAGAGATAGACAAGCAAAAAATGTTATCACTTTTACTTATTTAGTCTTGGGGTCACATTTTAAAATATCAACTTTGTGATATTTTATTGCTAACATACCGTACAAGTTAGTCGCTCATAATGTATGTTGTGCTTGTTTGAACTTTTTTCGATTTTCACGTCAGATTGTATCTTCAAATTACATCTCAAAAAGTCAATCCTTCCGAGAACTTTTTTGATGTTCAATGTTATATGTTTAGTGTTATACAGTGATTACTCCATTTCTAGGACACTCTCACTCCACACACTTCTCATCATGTTCCCATTCAACATCATCATTCCCACAATTGCTAGAGCATTTTCTTTTGGCCCCTAAAATTTTCGATCAACTTGTAGTGACAGAAATTAGCCAAACCATGAGGGCTATAGAAATTTGTTGGTCTTACGTTGCATGACATGACATGACTCAATGTCGGGACGATTGGGTCTGATTAGATGCCCATTTCCTGGTGCAAGCTCCACTTAGCCAACCCTCTTTATCCACGAAAAGAGGAATCATAAGAACTCCTATAAGGCTTCTTAGTCGTTTTTTTTATTCGCTCATAGTTTGATCGAGAAATATTGGGCTAAAGAAACAAACAGAAGGTCACCTAGGAGGATTCTTATTCATGGCATACTAATCACCTTTGGTCGGACTTTCGACTTGAGTGGTCGACTAACGCAGAACAAGTACTAACTTTTTGACACTTCATGCACGTTCTAATTAGCTATTCACTTTTTTCGGAGATATAATATTTCTCTCAATGATATTTTAGCGCTGAAGTATCAAGGACAAATCTGTAAAATTGGAAGATCGACTCAAAATTATTAGTATGGCTAAAGAATAAAGAGTGCATCTAAAAATCTGAGTTTCAAACTTGATTAGATAGTTCATTCTTGACATTAGATATATGTAGAAAGCTGGGAGTCCTAATTTGATGCCAAAGAATTTAATTCTCCTATCACCATTGTTCCCACTTTTGAAATTTACTTTGGAATCAATTATAAATACAACTTATTACCAATTATAATTCTAGCTAGAAATGGAAATTCTAATAAGGTATCAAGTTTGGCAAAAACATGGGTTTCGAGCACTTGCTTTTTGCACGATAGCGTGATTAATATGTAATATTGTTAATTCACTTGTGATTCGTTGGCTCTGCTAAACAATAAAGAACCATAATACATGGTATCTTCTCATTTCAAAGACTCACGTGAATATGGTGTCACNAACACATGTTAAGCGTCCATAATAACATAGGAGCATGCTTGAAATGGAGTAGATTTGAAGGGATTTTCAAGTTTAATTATGTGTGATACAAGGTGAATTGAGTTAGTACGTGTCTATAGTTTTGACATATCGCCGTACTTTTAACCACTTATTTATTTTTAAGTCACTTTATCCATATTTTAAACCCCAAAACTTTTTAATTAAATATGACAATCCACCTTGTAATTTTACAAAACTCGTTAATAATTGTCACGTTTTGCACAAAAAATCTGATGCGAAGTCATCATATCCATTTAACTTAGCAGTTTTCTTTCATTTTAATCATTACCACATTCTATAAGATCTGCACTATATCAGATGAAAGGGAATCTAAAACGAATAGAAATTTGATTTGGCTTCCTTGGGGCAAGTGGGAAACACATGAAGTAATTTAACACGAGTCTTGTTTGGTGTGTTTGAACTATAGGACAATTGAGAGCTTTCGAACACTAATAAATCTTTGTTTAATTTTCCCCACCGAATATAAGTCACAACATTGGGGCTATAGTATATAGGTAGCCCTTGTTTGGCCCCCATTAAAACTCATTAATTCACATTATTTGTCAATTTTTCAAACAAAAAGGGGCCTCATGTGTTAAGTTGTTCAGAACGTAACGTGTACCATGAAAGGGAAAGATTTTGATTAATAATGGAGGGTACATTTCACTTAATATGCATAAATGACGGTAATACCCTCCCAACTACTAACCAATGAAATGTGGAAAAGGGTGATTGAATGAGGGATAATTTTCGCTTCTGTCATTGATGTTGGAGCGTATTTTTGTCCAACTATCTCAACGCGTAATATTCTTGTTTAATATTACTCATTGAACATAAGTTGCAACATTGGAGATATATTATTATTATGTATGTCTCAAGTGGGTTATAATTAATCTATGAATCACATTGAAAGGAACAAAATATTTTTATAAGATTGGATAGTGCCCAGGGCACAATTTAAAGCACTTAAGGAGTGGTTAATCTGCATGGAAGTCACTAAAGCTGAACATCATTAATATGCAATACCGATTCTCCACATAAATTTCTTTATTGAATATTTGTCCCACCTTTGCTTTGTAGTTAATTCAGCACTCTTAAAAGGGTTTTTGTCAGTGTCACTTGCTAGGAGACACTTTAACAAGCACAAATCAACATAAGAATCCTCGGAAAGATTTTGATTAATAATGGAGGGTACATTTCACTTAATATGCATAAATGACGGTAATACCCTCCCAACTACTAACCAATGAAATGTGGAAAAGGGTGATTGAATGAGGGATAATTTTCGCTTCTGTCATTGATGTTGGAGCGTATTTTTGTCCAACTATCTCAACGCGTAATATTCTTGTTTAATATTACTCATTGAACATAAGTTGCAACATTGGAGATATATTATTATTATGTATGTCTCAAGTGGGTTATAATTAATCTATGAATCACATTGAAAGGAACAAAATATTTTTATAAGATTGGATAGTGCCCAGGGCACAATTTAAAGCACTTAAGGAGTGGTTAATCTGCATGGAAGTCACTAAAGCTGAACATCATTAATATGCAATACCGATTCTCCACATAAATTTCTTTATTGAATATTTGTCCCACCTTTGCTTTGTAGTTAATTCAGCACTCTTAAAAGGGTTTTTGTCAGTGTCACTTGCTAGGAGACACTTTAACAAGCACAAATCAACATAAGAATCCTCTTCCACTATGTTAACAGATTATTTTTAATTTAGGCTCTATAATAATTAAAAAAAAATAGCGGAAAAAAACCATTAAAAACTACACGGGTTAGTATGCGATAAGTATAAGTTTTACATATATTTTATCCTTAATTTCTTAATTTTATGTGTGTTACTGTGAAAGTACGATTTTCTTTTGATATTTATTTTATTTTAAAAGGATAAAAGCCAAAAAAAAAAATGAAGAACAATACGAGAATAAATAGCAAGTTTTATGAAATAATCTATTTGTTTTTATGGATTAACTTTTGAATATGACTATTGAGGGAGCTTGCATATCGGTTTTGAGAGGATAAGAGATTCTTGCTTTAAAAAAAATGGATAAAATCGTGAGTACAGGAAAAACTTTACAGAATTTATATCGAAACTGATGTGGCAGCACACGATTGAACTATTATTGTTGTTGTTGTTAAATACGAGAATAAATAGCAAGTTTTATGAAATAATCTATTTGTTTTTATGGATTAACTTTTGAATATGACTATTGAGGGAGCTTGCATATCGGTTTTGAGAGGATAAGAGATTCTTGCTTTAAAAAAAATGGATAAAATCGTGAGTACAGGAAAAACTTTACAGAATTTATATCGAAACTGATGTGGCAGCACACGATTGAACTATTATTGTTGTTGTTGTTATTATTATTATTATTATTGGGGGTTTATAAAGGTCGTGTTGATAGTATAATTGCATTCGTAGAGTTAAAGTAGCTAGATTAATTAGAATTGGAAACACTTTCTAAAAAATGAACTTTCATATAAGTTTAGAATTATTAATTTCAGTACTTAGTTGCATGGTAGTCGAGGGATGATACTTCACTTATCATATATTTGTTGGAATTTGGTTAAAAGTATCAACTTCGACCAAATATTCAGATAAGTTTCGATGGTCAAATCATGCAAGTGAATAGATTAACTTGTTCTGCACATTGAGTAAATGATCTCGTAGTATATTTGGAACATGCTAAATTTGGGATGTGTTTCTCCGACCACAACCCCTCATTTTCTATAAATAAGACCCTTTGAAAGTCAAAATTCATTCTATATCATATTCTTCTCTTATTTTGCGTTAAAAACACTGTAAATTGTTTCTTTGCATCAAAAATCTATCAAATACTAGAGAGAAAATTATATTATCGAGTGATAAGTGTATTTTACACTTATTCGAGGCCTTAAAACAATGATATTTAGTGTTTCTCTAATGAACTGTGGTCTAAATTGTTGCAATTGTTGTTGAATATGTAAAAGTCAATATTAGTAAAAGAAAGTGGAAGAAACGAGAGGGAAACCCAGAAAAAGAGTGAAATCCAAAAGTTGGGGACCAAGTTGTAACAATTTAATAGTTGATCCGGACCATGAATCGAAGATTAAAAATGTTTGGAGGTCAAATTGAATACTTTGGAAGGTGAAATACTTGAATTGAATCAAAAAAGACATGGGTTGCAAGAATGAAGAGACTTAAGGATTTAATTTATTATATTGGAAGATGGAGGACTTGGAGAATAATATAACATTAGATTCCTTTTTAGAGTCAAATATTGATGTGGTGCTAGGTGATAAGTGCAATTTGTGTATTTATTTATGCCACATTATTAAACTTTTAAGTCGTTAAATCATTAACTTCTATTTAACTTAGGTTAATTTTCATTGTGTTTTTAGTGATAGGTTCGTTTGAAGTATTTGGAAAATGATAAAGGATTAATTGGCTATTTGATGCAAAGTTTGGTGACCCAATTTCATACCTTGAAAGTGGAGGACCTAAAGAAAATAATAAATTAAATGGGCCTAATTTTTGGACTTAAGTTTGGATTCAAATTCATTAACCAATTGGGCTCCTAATTCGACATTACAAAGTGGGCTGGAATTATTTTGTTTGGTGAAATTTGACCTCAACTTGGAGACAAAAACATGGGCAGTTGAAGAGAAAATCTGTGGAAAACTAATTGGGCCTCAAGTGTCTTTGTGACTAGAATCAAAGTACATAATTAAGTGGAGTTTAATGGAAGTCCAACAACAATTTGGAGGGGTTTCACACGAATAAATTTTTGGTGCCGTTGCCAGTGAATAATTTATTTAAATTGAGTTTATTAGTTATTTTTAGATTTGAAGTTTTTATTCCTTTTTCATTTTTTTCCTTTAATTTATTTGTTTTAGGCTATTCATTGAACTATCTAAGTATCTTGTTTTACTCTTTTCAGAGAATCATAGTTTATGCAAAATTCTGATGAGATCGAACTTCTTCCAATAGATCCCAAAATCAAAAGAACTTTCAGACAACGAAGAAGAGGACAAAGACAAACAAGAGAAATGGCAGAAAATCAACATCCGAATCAGGCTCAAAACCCTTTGCCACCACCTCAGCCAATTCAGCCGAGGGCAGTAGCGAATCAAGGAGAAGCTTTAGTGAAGGATTATGTTAATCCTGTGCCAACCCTTGTGCGATCGACTATTGTCTATCCACCTTTTGGATAGGCCAACTTTCATATTAGACCTGATGTTAACAACTTATTCCAACATCATCAAGATATCAGGTTCTCTAGGAGATCAATCGAAAATCCTCATGAACATATTCGAGCCTTCTTAATGCTCTGCGATATGATTAGCCATGAAGGAATGTCTGCGGACGCATTTCAACTGCGCCTATTTCCTCACACGTTAAAGGAGGGCACGCGAAAATGGTTAAATTATCTAATTTCAGGGAGCATTGTTTCATGGATCAATATGGTGCAGAAGTTCACATTGAAATTTTTTCCGCCATCTCGAGTCCATCATGTCCGAAATGAAGTCCATACTTTCAAGCAAAAGGACCTCCAGAGTTAACCAAAAGCATGGGAAAGATTCAAAGAGTATTTCAGGAAGTGCTCTACTCTGAATATTCATAAAGAATAAAAAATCTGCCTATTCTATTCAGGCTTGAGACCTGAATTTCGCAATATCGCAGATGCTTCTGCAGAAGGGTCGATATTGGATATTCCGTTAGATAATGCCTTGGACCTTTTCGAGCGAATTGCAGAAAATCAATTGATGTGGCCACAGCAGTTATTGCTCCCTTCGCTCTCGTCCTCGAAAGGTGCTCATGCAAAAGTTTAGCCCTGTTTGATATTCAGTACTCGACAATTCAATCTACGAGACATTATGATCTTGTTCTCTTTGAGATTTTTTAAATACTAACTCTTCGGATATGTTTCATTTTTTTCACAGAAAAGTGAGGCCAAAGATTACTTTTCCAATTTTCATGCAGCTTTTTGTGCTGGGACTTCTTGGGTTAGTGTTCTTACATATATATATATATATCACAGCAAAAGCACAATCAAATTTTAAAAATGCTAATCTTCTCATCTTTTAAAATTGGGATTTTACAGACCAGTGATTGATCAAAACTTCTACTATGCTGGGCTAAAATTTACTTCCCCTACTTTCTCATGTGCCATGAGTAACATGCTCCCAGCTATGACATTTGTTATGGCAGTCCTATGCAGGTACATATCGTTACATTCATATTCTTTTATACTCGACTTCTTCTTCATCCTTAATACTGTCCAGCAAATTACAGCCCACCTTATGAGATGAGCCCCAAAAGGTTTTGCCAACTAATTGTGTTGTGTTCTGTAGGATGGAGAAGGTGGACATTAAGAAGGTTAGATGCCAAGCAAAGGTGGTGGGAACCATAGTGACAGTGGCTGGAGCCATGTTGATGACATTGTACAAAGGTCGTGTCCTTAATATGGTGTGGTCCAACTACATTCATCCTCATAAATCGTATGTTCCTGATGCCACTACTGAACCATCCGATAAGGACTGGTTTAAAGGCTCAATTTTACTTATAATTGCCACACTTGCCTGGGCTTCCTTCTTCATCCTTCAGGTATATTTTGCACCTTTTTTTGGCTTTTTATGATACCATTTTTTATCTATGCTAAAATAAATTGAAAAATATTTGCATTTTGTCACAGGCAATCACATTAAGAAAATACACAGCACAACTCTCTCTCACAGCCATAGTGTGCTTCCTTGGGACCTTACAGTCTATAGCTGTCACTTTTGTGATGGAACACAATTCCTCAGCATGGACTATTGGCTGGGACATGAACCTCCTCGCTGCTGCCTATGCCGTATGTTTGATTCTCTCCCTCTATCTACATGTTAGATTTAGTTGTTTTAGGTTTTCTGTAATCGACTGAGACAATGGGGTGCGTTGTTGTGTTTATACATTTTTATGGAGTAATAATAATTGATTAATATTAATATTTAATGTTGCTCTTTTGTACTTGTGCAGGGTATTGTATCATCAAGTATTGCATACTATGTACAAGGCCTTGTGATGCAGAAAAGAGGGCCAGTCTTCGTCACTGCTTTCAGTCCATTGATGATGATCATTGTAGCCATCATGGGCTCTTTCATCCTGGCTGAAAAGATATATGTTGGAGGGTAATTAGTTTTTTCATCCTTATATACTCGAAAAGATTAAGACAATGACATTTATTAGAAACGATGCTTAGTTTGTTGTTGTTGTTGTTGTTGTTTTTTATCTACAGACTAAAGATCTCTTCTTCATTATTTTTTTATTTTTTTTTTCCCGGTTTCAGTGTTCTTGGAGCAGTGTTGATTGTGGCAGGACTTTACTCAGTCTTGTGGGGCAAATACAAGGAATACAAGGAGAAAGAAGCCGAGGAAATTCCCGAACCAGTAAAGGGATGTATAGGAAACAATCTAACTACAATGGTTATTGAAGATTTTGAAGCAAATGATGTTGAAATGCAGAAAACTGATGCTAATAAAATGGCTGTCTCAGCAGTGGCCATTAGTGCTCCTGCTCCAAAAGTTTAAACGGACAAGGATGAGAGAGAAAAGAAGAAAATGAAAGAAAAGTAGAGAGAGAATACAGGCTTTTTTTTAGGCCCTTTTTGTTTTTGGTTTTTATATGTCACTCTGAGTTACATCATGTAAACTTTATTGTAACCTATATTTCTCATCAACTCTTTGATTGGATACTTTAAGGATGCCCATTTCGAATAATCATGTTAATTGCTTCATAAATGTAGCCAATTTGCTGACATATGATTCAGAAACCACTTAGTATGCTTGTTGTGATCAACCTTTATGCCATGTTTTGTGCTTTAAAATGGATGAGATTTAAAAAAGATAAGTGATAAATTTTGTGCAGCATATCTTTTATCGAGTTTTGGCCAATTAACGAGTCAAACATATCAATTAGGTTTTTCGATACTACTGTTTCCAGCATGCCACAATCATCTTTGGGCATTTCCAGCACTAGATAATACAAATTGAAGAACCATTTTCCTGTTGATAATAATATGCTATATTTAAAAAACCCTTCCATCAATTATTACATAAAGAGGAAGAAAAATGACATGAATATTGGCATCATGTCACAAACCGAAATGATCGTTCATATGTACACTATTGAAGTTGACTTTGAGTCAATTTAATCGATGAAATTAATAGATTTACAATAAATATATGTTACAATGACAACGTGCGTCAACTTTGATTAAGTTTTCATTCATTATGAGTCCATTTTTCTTTAAGTTCAGTTCATTATTTTTGTGATCTACTATCTCGAAATTTGAAGTGATGCTACTGAGTTTAATTTGTTGTTTGTCATGAACAATAGTACAATTTCTTATTCCTGCATTTTATTCCCTTGTCTTGTCACCAACTCATGTGAGTGATTGACTTGCCAATTTATTCCAAATTTCTTAGTTTCATGTCTTCTTGATTGCAAAGATGTCATTAATTTGTTCTTTCTCACTTTGCTTAAATTCTCTTATTCACTGCAAAATACACACACGAACACATGTTAAGCGTCCATAATAACATAGGAGCATGCTTGAAATGGAGTAGATTTGAAGGGATTTTCAAGTTTAATTATGTGCGATACAAGGTGAATTGAGTTAGTACGTGTCTATAGTTTTGACATATCGCCGTACTTTTAACCACTTATTTATTTTTAAGTCACTTTATCCATATTTTAAACCCCAAAACTTTTTAATTAAATATGACAATCCACCTTGTAATTTTACAAAACTCGTTAATAATTGTCACGTTTTGCACAAAAAATCTGATACGAAGTCATCATATCCATTTAACTTAGCAGTTTTCTTTCATTTTAATCATTACCACATTCTATAAGATCTGCACTATATCAGATGAAAGGGAATCTAAAACGAATAGAAATTTGATTTGGCTTCCTTGGGGCAAGTGGGAAACACATGAAGTAATTTAACACGAGTCTTGTTTGGTGTGTTTGAACTATAGGACAATTGAGAGCTTTCGAACACTAATAAATCTTTGTTTAATTTTCCCCACCGAATATAAGTCACAACATTGGGGCTATAGTATATAGGTAGCCCTTGTTTGGCCCCCATTAAAACTCATTAATTCACATTATTTGTCAATTTTTCAAACAAAAAGGGGCCTCATGTGTTAAGTTGTTCAGAACGTAACGTGTACCATGAAAGGGAAAGATTTTGATTAATAATGGAGGGTACATTTCACTTAATATGCATAAATGACGGTAATACCCTCCCAACTACTAACCAATGAAATGTGGAAAAGGGTGATTGAATGAGGGATAATTTTCGCTTCTGTCATTGATGTTGGAGCGTATTTTTGTCCAACTATCTCAACGCGTAATATTCTTGTTTAATATTACTCATTGAACATAAGTTGCAACATTGGAGATATATTATTATTATGTATGTCTCAAGTGGGTTATAATTAATCTATGAATCACATTGAAAGGAACAAAATATTTTTATAAGATTGGATAGTGCCCAGGGCACAATTTAAAGCACTTAAGGAGTGGTTAATCTGCATGGAAGTCACTAAAGCTGAACATCATTAATATGCAATACCGATTCTCCACATAAATTTCTTTATTGAATATTTGTCCCACCTTTGCTTTGTAGTTAATTCAGCACTCTTAAAAGGGTTTTTGTCAGTGTCACTTGCTAGGAGACACTTTAACAAGCACAAATCAACATAAGAATCCTCTTCTTGACTAATCCTTGGGTCTGTGATCCGGCCCCTCTTCACACAGTCCGGTTAATCGCAGGATGTGCCTCCAACTGGCCAGGGTCCGAGCGCTCCCCACATGATAATTCAGCACTCTTAAAAGGGTTTTTGTCAGTGTCACTTGCTAGGAGACACTTTAACAAGCACAAATCAACATAAGAATCCTCTTCCACTATGTTAACAGATTATTTTTAATTTAGGCTCTATAATAATTAAAAAAAAATAGCGGAAAAAAACCATTAAAAACTACACGGGTTAGTATGCGATAAGTATAAGTTTTACATATATTTTATCCTTAATTTCTTAATTTTATGTGTGTTACTGTGAAAGTACGATTTTCTTTTGATATTTATTTTATTTTAAAAGGATAAAAGCCAAAAAAAAAAATGAAGAACAATACGAGAATAAATAGCAAGTTTTATGAAATAATCTATTTGTTTTTATGGATTAACTTTTGAATATGACTATTGAGGGAGCTTGCATATCGGTTTTGAGAGGATAAGAGATTCTTGCTTTAAAAAAAATGGATAAAATCGTGAGTACAGGAAAAACTTTACAGAATTTATATCGAAACTGATGTGGCAGCACACGATTGAACTATTATTGTTGTTGTTGTTGTTATTATTATTATTATTGGGGGTTTATAAGTTATTTCCAATGCTTATAAGTTTTCCTATCAAAAAAATGAGTTTTTCTTTGAATTATTAAAGCTCTTGAATCAATTGATTTATAACATTTTCACTTAGAAATCAATGTTTCAAGAAAAAAATTTTAAGGTCGTGTTGATAGTATAATTGCATTCGTAGAGTTAAAGTAGCTAGATTAATTAGAATTGGAAACACTTTCTAAAAAATGAACTTTCATATAAGTTTAGAATTATTAATTTCAGTACTTAGTTGCATGGTAGTCGAGGGATGATACTTCACTTATCATATATTTGTTGGAATTTGGTTAAAAGTATCAACTTCGACCAAATATTCAGATAAGTTTCGATGGTCAAATCATGCAAGTGAATAGATTAACTTGTTCTGCACGTTGAGTAAATGATCTCGTAGTATATTTGGAACATGCTAAATTTGGGATGTGTTTCTCCGACCACAACCCCTCATTTTCTATAAATAAGACCCTTTGAAAGTCAAAATTCATTCTATATCATATTCTTCTCTTATTTTGCGTTAAAAACACTGTAAATTGTTTCTTTGCATCAAAAATCTATCAAATACTAGAGAGAAAATTATATTATCGAGTGATAAGTGTATTTTACACTTATTTGAGGCCTTAAAACAATGATATTTAGTGTTTCTCTAATGAACTGTGGTCTAAATTGTTGCAATTGATGTTGAATATGTAAAAGTCAATATTAGTAAAAGAAAGTGGAAGAAACGAGAGGGAAACCCAGAAAAAGAGTGAAATCCAAAAGTTGGGGACCAAGTTGTAACAATTTAATAGTTGATCCGGACCATGAATCGAAGATTAAAAATGTTTGGAGGTCAAATTGAATACTTTGGAAGGTGAAATACTTGAATTGAATCAAAAAAGACATGGGTTGCAAGAATGAAGAGACTTAAGGATTTAATTTATTATATTGGAAGATGGAGGACTTGGAGAATAATATAACATTAGATTCCTTTTTAGAGTCAAATATTGATGTGGTGCTAGGTGATAAGTGCAATTTGTGTATTTATTTATGCCACATTATTAAACTTTTAAGTCGTTAAATCATTAACTTCTATTTAACTTAGGTTAATTTTCATTGTGTTTTTAGTGATAGGTTCGTTTGAAGTATTTGGAAAATGATAAAGGATTAATTGGCTATTTGATGCAAAGTTTGGTGACCCAATTTCATACCTTGAAAGTGGAGGACCTAAAGAAAATAATAAATTAAATGGGCCTAATTTTCGGACTTAAGTTTGGATTCAAATTCATTAACCAATTGGGCTCCTAATTCGACATTACAAAGTGGGCTGGAATTATTTTGTTTGGTGAAATTTGACCTCAACTTGGAGACAAAAACATGGGCAGTTGAAGAGAAAATCTGTGGAAAACTAATTGGGCCTCAAGTGTCTTCGTGACTGGAATCAAAGTACATAATTAAGTGGAGTTTAATGGAAGTCCAACAACAATTTGGAGGGGTTTCACACGAATAAATTTTTGGTGCCGTTGCCAGTGAATAATTTATTTAAATTGAGTTTATTAGTTATTTTTAGATTTGAAGTTTTTATTCCTTTTTCATTTTTTTCCTTTAATTTATTTGTTTTAGGCTATTCATTGAACTATCTAAGTATCTTGTTTTACTCTTTCCAGAGAATCATAGTTTATGCAAAATTCTGATGAGATCGAACTTCTTCCAATAGATCCCAAAATTAAAAGAACTTTCAGACAACGAAGAAGAGGACAAAGACAAACAAGAGAAATGGCAGAAAATCAACATCCGAATCAGGCTCAAAACCCTTTGCCACCACCTCAGCCAATTCAGCCGAGGGCAGTAGCGAATCAAGGAGAAGCTTTAGTGAAGGATTATGTTAATCCTGTGCCAACCCTTGTGCGATCGACTATTGTCTATCCACCTTTTGGATAGGCCAACTTTCATATTAGACCTGATGTTAACAACTTATTCCAACATCATCAAGATATCAGGTTCTCTAGGAGATCAATCGAAAATCCTCATGAACATATTCGAGCCTTCTTAATGCTCTGCGATATGATTAGCCATGAAGGAATGTCTGCGGACGCATTTCAACTGCGCCTATTTCCTCACACGTTAAAGGAGGGCATGCGAAAATGGTTAAATTATCTAATTTCAGGGAGCATTGTTTCATGGATCAATATGGTGCAGAAGTTCACATTGAAATTTTTTCCGCCATCTCGAGTCCATCATGTCCGAAATGAAGTCCATACTTTCAAGCAAAAGGACCTCCAGAGTTAACCAAAAGCATGGGAAAGATTCAAAGAGTATTTCAGGAAGTGCTCTACTCTGAATATTCATAAAGAATAAAAAATCTGCCTATTCTATTCAGGCATGAGACCTGAATTTCGCAATATCGCAGATGCTTCTGCAGAAGGGTCGATATTGGATATTCCGTTAGATAATGCCTTGGACCTTTTCGAGCGAATTGCAGAAAATCAATTGATGTGACCAAGTGACAGAGAAGTCCTGAGGAAAACAACTAGTATATATAATGTGGATGCAGTGACAGCGTGGACAGTACAAATGGAGGTAATAACTAGAAAGCTTGACTCTTTAACCCACTCTGTGAATAGGGTACAAACTCCAGCTTCGAAGTGTGCAAGTTGTAGTGCAGATCACATTACTGCAAGTTGCCCTTTGGCTTCTACTCACATAGGTCATCCAGCAGAGGTCAGTTATGCTCAGAACTATCAAAGGCAAAATGGACCTTACCCATACAAGTACCATCTGAGTTTGAATAAGCATCCCAACTACGTGTGGGTTGATAATTCAGATCAAGTAAATCAGATGAGGGGCAATCCACCAGCGATTCAGCAACAAGAAGAAAAGATGCAATCATTAGAGGATCTACTTGTCAAGTACATCACTAAGATTGAGACAGTGATACAAAATCAGCAAGCCTCTATACAAAACTTAGAGAAACAGGTGGGACAGATAGCAGTTGCATTAGCCAACAGACCACATGGTACCTTACCGAGCGATACAGAAAAGAACCCAAAGGAGTAGGTATTTACTGTTGAAGTTGTAAATTATGCAACTATCGAGACACCATCGATCAAGCTTGCTACACCCGTTCAAGCTTATGTGCCGCCTATTTCATTCCCTCGAAGGCTTTAAAGATCACCTCAAAAGGAACAAGCCAGGCTATCACAACAAGAAGCGAAGTTCAGCTGCCAGAAATCACAGTGAAGAAGAAGGAGACTAAGGATAATCAAGTAACTACCTCGAGGGAAGAACAAGTGGGTCAGTCTAAAAAATCATCAATTGTTAATCAAGAAGAACAGTCAGACAATCCACAGGTCAAAACAACCGTTCTTACCAATAAACACACACATTTAGTTCCATTCCCTCAAAGGTTGTAGAACAATAAAATGGACAGACAATTCAAAAATTTCTTGAACGCTCTCAGAAAACTTCACATCAACATTCCTTTTATTGATGCTATTCTACAAATTCCAAATTATGCTAAGTTTTTAAAAGAGATGTTGACTAAGAAGAGAAAGCTGCCAGAACATGAAACAATAACACTATCTGAAGAGTGCAGCGTCATCATCCAGCATAGGATCCTTCCAAAACTTAAAGATCTAGGAAGTTTCACTCTACCTTGCTCTATATTAAATTTAAATAATATAAATTGTTTAATTGATTCAGGAGTAAGTATTAATTTAATTCCCTTACCTCTTTACAGAAAATTGGGATTAAGAGATCCTAAGGCGGCATCTGTTATCCTTCAGCTAGCGAACTAATCACTGAAACACCCTTACGGAATAGTTGAAGACATGCTTATCAAGGCGGGGGAGTTTATTTTTCCAGATGACTTCATCATCATCGACATTGAAGAGGCATATCAGATGCCAATAATTCTAGGAATGCCATTCTTGTCTACAAGCCGAGCCTTGCTAGATTTTGATACTAATGAGATTGTCTTGAGGGTGGACGATAAGCAACAGAGCTTTACTATGGAGAATTCAATCAAGCAACCATCATACTTTGAGGATTGTCAACGAGTTGATCATTGGGAGAGCTACAAAGGAAGGCCAAATAAAGGTGAAATTGTTGGTAGGGACAGCGATGGAAACTTAATTGTGTGGAGGATGAAAGATGAAAAAACGAAGTGCAATCAGTGCATAAAATGCAGAGCTAAAAATTCCCTCTTCAAACCACCATGAATAGCCAAAACAATAAAGTCTAGCTAAAGACTATAAATTAAGCGCTTATCGGGAGGCAACCCAATTTCATTGTCGTTTATTTATTTTGTTTTCTGCATTGCATTACATATAGATTTATTTTGATTATTAGTTTGCATTAGATTTAGGCACGTTTAAATTTATAGGGTATTATCATCCGATCATGCTTTCGCTAAAGGCCTTAAATTTAATATTGGTTATTTCGAGTGTTTGGGTTAAGTGACACATGTTCTAGATTAGTTGATTTTTAATGTTTGATTAGATTGTTATATGCAGGAAGAGGACGTCGTGAAACACTCAAGCCAACATAGATCAAGGGAAAAGCATGATGAGGAACATTGTCCGGCCATCACCCATAGTCTTCCACACTTAACAGAAAAAGTCAGAGAGTACCTTCATCATTTTCTTCCCCATTCCCCTACATTCTTAATTATACTTTAAGACATTGAGGACAATGTCGAGTTTAAATTTGAGGGTAAGAAAAACTTTAAATTTTTGGTTTTCTTAATTTTTTTTTTGTACATTTATTTTTGTGTGTTTAGTTAAAAATAAAAAATAAAATTGTGTGATAAGTTTTAAAAAAAAATCTTTAAAGTCTTTTATTTATTTTTTATTTGTTTATTTATGGTTATGTACTTGTGTGGGTTAAACAATTTGGCTGGTAATGATGACTAAATTTGAGATTTGGTGTTGATTTATGAACTGTGGATAGGGAGCATACTAGATTGATTGAAACTTAAACTTGCCAAACTTGATATTATATACGCACTAGAACTGAGCTGACATTGTGACGAAATAAGTTGATTCATGCATGTGATAGATTAATTTAACTGGACATAGATGCTTTACCTAAACCATAATAATTATTTATCCTTAGACCAAATTTAAAATAATTGGAGTGACCTTACTGTTGTAGGAAGATACGGATGTGAATATGGATTTTTTGTGTGAAAAAGTTTGTGTAGATTGTCTTGGATTAACAGGATAAAATTTGACTTGGGAGTCATCGACTTGAAGCTCGCTACAGGGGTCATTTAGAAAGCGATCAGAGATGAAGTTGTCCTTAGTGTGTGTGTGTGTGTGTATTTATATATTGTTCTCTTTGAAACTTTTTTGACTCGGGTTATTAAGCCTGTAAAGGTATTTGAAAACTTAGTGCCCTAAAGTCATCTGATTTGGGAGTCATCGACTTAAAGCCTGCTACATGAGTCATCTAAAAAGCTTAAAGGGGAGTGTAAAAAAAATCTTTAAAAAAAAGAAGAAGCAAGTGCATGAAAAAAGCAAAAGCACTTATTGCCTTGTTAAATCCCAACATTTGTTCGAGTGAATTTGACTTTCGATGAAAGATAATTAGCTTAAGTTGAATCTTGACGGTCGAAGCAATCAAATAATTGGAGAATCCTTATTCATTGATGTGTTGATTTGTAACTAGTGACATCCACCTAAATTAGAGAGGGTGAGGATAATAATAAAAAATTTAACCTTAGATCACACACTGGGAAAGAGTAAAAAAAGAATAAGTTTGGGGACGTGTAAATCTTAGGAGAGATAAAATGATATATTTGACCATAGAGGGTTGGAAATTAGAAGAACTTGTAAATTCATTAATGTCTACTTATTTCTTCACACACACACGTCAGTTTTGTATTGAAAAAATGGATATTAGTTAGGTATTATGACTTTGAAGCGGTTTGTAAATTCAATACGATGATTTCAAATCCCGAGATAAAAAGTTGAACTGTCAAACCAATTGGGCTCCTAATTCGACATTACAAAGTGGGCTGGAATTATTTTTGTTTGGTGAAATTTGACTTCAACTTGGAGACAAAAACATGGACAGTTGAAGAGAAAATATGTGGAAAATTAATTGGGCCTCAAGTAGACTTGTGACTAGAATCAAATTACATAATTAAGTGGAGTTTTAATGGAAGTCCAACAACAATTTGGAGGGGTTTCACACGAACACTAGGTCATATATATATATATATATATATATATTATAGATGCATCACAGAAAACGTAAGCAGCTTTAGGGAAGGAGCAACCATTTTTTTTTTTACACACTTTCTGCCAAAGGAGATTGATACAGACGGGGGCTACTTTATTAAATAGAGGGATGCATGAAAATTGATGCAGCAGCTTGGAATCCTTTGCTGAAATTTAATACTTACATAGACAGAGTTTGAGGTAGGTTTTTGAAGAAATAAATTAAAAACGGCAGCAATTGGGGAAAGGAGATGGCAAACAGCATAATTGGAAATCATTTACGTTCCGTCAATTTTCGGTGATTTCTTCCATAATCCCTTTTTTTCCTCTATTAATATGAGTAACTAAATTTAATTTTAAGACGAATAATGTAACTGATTTGGGATCCTTTATTTCTTTTATTTGAGATTCTTGTTATTTTATATTTTAGGTTTGGATTTTAATTATGTCTTTAATGATTTAATTTTTTGGTCAATTATTCAATGACTTTGTGAACAATAATTACGTAGAGATGTGGATTCTTATTTAGACCACATATTAAAATTTTGTAAATTAATATAACGTGTAGAGATACCTATATTAATTTCTGCGGTCCTATAGAAATTCTTAGAACTATTATTTCGTTTAATTAATCATTTACGTTCCGTCAATTTTCGGTGATTTCTTCCATAATCCCTTTTTTTCCTCTATTAATATGAGTAACTAAATTTAATTTTAAGACGAATAATGTAACTGATTTGGGATCCTTTATTTCTTTTATTTGAGATTCTTGTTATTTTATATTTTAGGTTTGGATTTTAATTATGTCTTTAATGATTTAATTTTTTGGTCAATTATTCAATGACTTTGTGAACAATAATTACGTAGAGATGTGGATTCTTATTTAGACCACATATTAAAATTTTGTAAATTAATATAACGTGTAGAGATACCTATATTAATTTCTGCGGTCCTATAGAAATTCTTAGAACTATTATTTCGTTTAATTAAATTTAATTAGTATAGAGATGTAGAATTGAACTAATTAAATAGGTTCAATGAGAACTCGAGAGAGGTAAGTTGAATACAATAGAAAAATTTGATCGAACACTACTTTAATTTTATGAATCTCGATATTAGAAGTAAAGGTGACCAATATGTAAAGTTGTTCCGCTCTAATCTTCATTTATTATTTGAATTCTTACTCATTTTCTATTGCATTCATGAAATTTTTAGTAGTTAGATTTAAAAATCACATTCAATCATTTTATTTATTTATTTTCATCAAATAGAAATTAGGAATAATAAATTGAGTACTAAAATATAGTCCTCATAGGAACGATAATTCAAACTCAAAATGTCCACTTTACTACTTGTTACGATCCGTTCACTTGCGGGATAAAATCGACAACAAGTTTTTTATCGAGATTGACGTTTCTTGTTATTTAAAGTACTGTTATTTCCAAGAAGTTAATCGTTGTATCCTGAAAGACGATGGTCAATCACCATAGGCAAGGTGCAGGAAAAATTCATCTTAAGGACAAATAGTTCAATTCTTTCATCAATCTTCTTGCATTCCATTCTTTAATTTGTGTTTGTTCAAGGTTTGTATCCAATTTTCCGGTTCCATCCTTATTTCAACTGCGAATAAAGTTGGAAAGGTTTTGTGGTAAGATTGTATCTTTTATCTAAGCAATAGAGAAACCACTTTATCATCTTTATATACAATAATATTGAAAGCCCAAGAACAATTAACCAAGAGGGGGATGAATTAGTTATTTGATACTTTTTCGAAAATAAACGAAAGCAAATAACTATGAATAAACAAGATAACACAAAAGTAATGAGCGGAAGGGAAAAGAGAGTGCAAACGATGTAATAAGGAGGTTCGATCCAATCACGATCTACGTCCCCCGTTACCAAACTCTCCGTCACGAACAAGGCCTTTTTCACTATATTGATTGACTTATGGTGCAATCCAACCTTCTTACAATGCTTTCGATGACTTACAAGTAAGGAGCACCGTTCCTTTACAATGTTGAAATTTTCGAGACTTCAACTCGACCCACAAATTTGTAAAATAAGGAGTATACAAGTGAAGACTTCTCTTGCAATAAATGATATAATTGAAGTTGAATATAATAAGAGAAGATGGCTAACACTTTAGTAAATAGCAATGATTGAAGCTCAAGTGTTAGATACGAAAAACACTTTGATAAAAATGATTTTCAAAAGTTGAATTAATTAAAGATTTTTCTAATGTAAATAAGTTGAAGAAATAGATCACTTTGCATTCAATACATGACTTCCATGAGCATTTAAAGTGAGATATTACTAATCTATTTGCTCAATCATCTTATCTTACCGGACGATCAAGTAACCGTTTTTTGTTCAGAAGTCAAAACGTTCTTGATCGTTGGACAAACTTGTCATACCGGACTCATCGGCTAGACCTACCGGATGCGTCATCTAGATCAGCACGTTTTTGGATTTTTCCTCCTTTAAATAATGTAGCAAAATGTAAATTCATGAAGGATGTTTCTAACATGTTTCACAGACTTTTTGACATTTCTTAAAGTATGTAATAGGTTCATGCTTTTCTTTATGCAAAAATCATGTTTGTCGTGCGAAGAAACGTTTCTTGAGCTTCAAATGATGTATATGCCAAATACTAAAGTGTTTTACCTTAACATTTGAAATCAAGGTGTCTAAATTTAATTTCTTCTTTGTTTGACTTAATGAAGTGATCGTTGTCTTGATGTGTAGCTTGGTTTCTACTTTGCCCAATCTTGTGAGAGCTCCGAAAGCATCCTTTTGTCCACGCTTGTCATAAACTTCTATAATCACTTAAATACAATTGTTAAATAAAATATGTTTGTTATAATCAAAACAAGAAGTCAACCGTAGGCCAACAATTTCTCCCTTTTTGATTATGACAAACATGATATGATGGAGATTAAAAAAAATAACAAAATAATTCCCCCTATCTTTTATACGTGTATTCCCCCTTACTTAAGCATTCCTATCATGCATATCATCTCATCATAATAAATCATGTATATCATCTTATAATTGACAAATCATGTATATCATCTTATAATTTTCCCCCTTTTAGCATAATCAAAAAATTGACAAACAAGAGAAGTGATATAAGTTCATAATATCATAACCAAAATGCCAAAAGATAAAGTCATAATGAGTTCGGGAGTACACAAAAAGATGGATAAGGCAAATGATAAAACTAAAAGCTAAAGCTCCAGAGGAGGTGGTGGAGGAAAATGTGCATAAAAGTGAATATGAACGCATTCTGCTGAGCTTGCATTTCAACCTGCTGTGCAAGAATGGCATCCTGCCGAGCCTGGATCGTGGCCTACTGTGACTGGACATTCTGAAGAACACCACTAAGCCCATCAACCGAAGTCGTGAGAGAGTCAAGATGCTGGTGAGTAAATTATACTGATCCTCAGTATAAGTGAATCCTCGGGAAGAAGATGAAGAGGTACTAATTGGTGGTGGATGCGAGAGTAATGGGACGTCTTTTTAGCTTCTTCTTCATCCTCAAATGGTAATGTAGAAAGACCCAAGGCAGGGTCGAACCCTCTAGTGTAAGCCACCCATTGTCCTTGAGTTTTAAAGATTTTCATACGCTTGAGGGTTTGAATATTGATTATATCCGTGGGATGAGGTTTGATGATGGCTTCACCCTCAAGAGAGACATTGAAGTGTTTGAAATTTTTTGTTAAAAGCGTAACATAAGGCAAAGCTTTGGAATAACGAGAAGTATGGATAAGTTTCATAAGACCTAAAGCAATTGTTGGGAAATCTAACTTTCGGCCAACGAGAAATGAATCGAGAATGAACAAATCAAAATAATTAACCTCATCTCGATGCCCTTTTCTAGGTAAGATAATATTTGCAATGATATTTTGCAATACTTTGCGAGGTAAAGTGAGTTGATTAGCACTAATTTTTGTGATGTTTTCAAAATCTTTCCCCATCACACGACGACATGCGTCACTAGGGTTATAACCTTCTAAGGTTGGGTGCGCTTTATGAACAAAAACTTGCGTATCACATGGTTCAAGTCTAAGAATTTCCTAAATAAGAGCTTTAGTAACTGTGAACCTTACATTTTTAATTAAACAAGGGATACTATCGGAACGTGGTGTAATAACCATTTTTGTGTAAAAAGTTTTCATGAGTTGAGGATAAGCATATTCTTCCAACAAACATACTGAAAGTCATCCCATATTTTCAAAGAATTCTTGAATGTGAAAGCAGATGCTTCAACAGAAAAAAGCTGAAAATTCAACATTTTTACCTAGTAGAATGGGAGATTTTTCAAATGGGGTCACCGCCTCTTCGGGTTCAAAATTCGTTTCTTCTTCAGAGGAGGGTGTTGGAAGCCAATGTTCCGTAGTTTTTGCCCTTTTTCCAGCTTGCTTTGTTCTCGGCATTGATTGAATTGAAGCAAAATGTTGAAAACCGAGAGTTAGGGCACAAATTGAGGAAATGAGAAATTTGGAAAACCAAAGCAAAATCTGTGAGGGAGAGATGAAGAAGATGAAGTGGGTTAACGGATTTTATATTAAATTGTAACAAATTAGAGGAGTGGAAGAAGGAATTTGGGTGAAGAGAGGAGAAGAGTTCGAAGGAAACCGGAGAAGGTGGGAAAATGAGAAGAAAAAGACCCTGTCGCGTTTTTAAAAATCTGAAATTTCAGTGTATCGGACGTTCGGTAAGATTTGCCGGATCGTCCGGTAAGGCAAAAAAAAATTCTGTTGAACCGGATGATTTATCGAACGCATCCGGTATAGTTGTCCGATATGTATCGAACGCGTCAGATAAACTCGTCCGAAAACATTTTATTTTTAAATAGAATAGAGAAATTAAAAAAACAAAAAGAGGCATGCAAAAATGATTTAACGCTTAATTCACTTCATTTTCGTCAAGAATACCTAAACCTCTTTGAATATAAGAAAATCGGTCATGCGCTAGAGGTTTTGTAAGAATATCAACCAATTGGTCTTCGGTCTTTATAAATTCTAATTCAATATCTCCTTTTTGGGTATGATCACGAAGGAAATGATGTCAAATCTCAATATGCTTAGTTCGTGAATGTAAAACGAGATTTTCAGACAAATTTATGGCACTAGTATTATCACATAAAATAGGTATATGCTCGTAAGTCAAATGATAATAACATAAAGTTTGTTTCATCCAAAGTGTTTGTGTACAACAACTAGCGGTCGAGATATATTCTGCCTCGACGGTGGATAGTGCAACGAAATTTTGTTTCTTACTAGATCAAGACACAAGTGCAAAGCCTAGAAAGTAACAATTTCCGCTAGTGCTTTTACGATTAACATTACATCCGGCCCAATTGGCATCCGAATAATTAATTAAGTCAATATGAGTGCCTTTTGGATACCAAAGTCCTAAAGTGCTCGTACCACTTAGATAACAAAAAATTCTTTTTACAACCTTTAAGTGTGATTCTTTAAAATTAAATTGAAAGCGAGCACATAGGTAAACACTAAACATAATATCGGGCCTACTAGCAGTTAAATAAAGAAGGGATCCGATCATACGTCGATATTTTGTGACGTCCACGGGTGTACCTTGCTCATCCTTATCAAGCTTTAGAGATGTGCTCATTGGTGTGTTCATAGGCTTGATATCATACATGTTAAATTTCTTAAGCATGTCTAATATGTATTTATTTTCATTTATGAAAATTTCTTCTTTCATTTGTTTAATTTAAAGGCCAAAATTTTTTTTTAACTCACACATCATGCTCATTTCAAATTCTTTGCTCATGCATTTTGAAAATTCTTCACAAAGATGTATATTTGTAGCGCCAAAAATAATATCGTCAACATAAATTTGAACAATAAGCATATCATCTTTATGAGTTTTTATAAAAAGTGTAGTATCCGTTTTTCCAATCGAAAAATCATTTAAGAGAAGAAATTTGTTCAACCATTCGTACAAAGCTCTAGGAGCTTGTTTCAAACAGTAAAGAGCTTTTTGAAATTTAAATACATGATCCACATACTTGTGATCTTTAAAATCGGGAGATTGCTCAACAAAAACTTCTTCTTGAATGAAAACATTTAAAAAATCACCTTTAACATTCATTTGATAAAGTGTAAAATCTTTGTAACATGCAAATGCAAGAAGCATACGGATGGATTCTAATCTTCCTATGGGTGCAAATGTTTTTTCAAAATTGATACCTTCTTCTTGATTGTAACCTTGGGCCACTAATCTAGTCTTGTTACGCACAAGTATTCTATTTTCATCTCTTTTATTTCTAAAAACCCATTTTGTTCCAATAACGGTTTGGTTGTTTGGACTAGCGACTAAGTCTTAAACATGGTTTCTTTCAAATTGATTTAATTCTTCTTGCATCGCTAGAATCCAAAACTCATCAAACTCGACTTCTTTGAAATTCTTAGGTTCGATTTGAGAAATAAATGCACGACTACCAAAATGATTTTTGTAAGAGGTTCTAGTAGTGATACCTTTTGATGGATCGCCAATTATTAGCTCTTTAGGATGAGATGGAACAAACCTCCATTCTTTTGGTAACGAGGGATCACTTTGTTCTCCGGTTTGTCTTTCTTCATTTTCTTGAGCATTTGACTTTTCTATGTCTCCATTTGGTATCTCTTTATTTTGGTCTCGAATTTTCATTTGTTCAAAAGGAGCTTCCAAACCTACATCGTCATCACTACCTTTCTCTCGATCAAATGAGTTAGTTTCATCAAAAGTAACATGCATAGATTCTTCAACAACTAGAGTTCGTTTGTTAAAAACTCTATATGCTTTGCTAGTCGATGAATATCCTAAGAAAATTCCAATATCGAATTTGGAGTCGAATTTCCCCAAATTGTCTATTGTATTCAAAATAAAACATTTACATCCAAAAATTTTGAAATAACTAATATTTGGAATTCTATTTTTTGAAAGCTCGTAAGGAGTTTTAGTTTTCCTTTTGCTTACTAATACTCTATTGATAATATAGCAAACGGTATGAACGGCTTCGGCCCATAAATATTTAGGCAAGTTATTTTCATTTAACATAGTTCAAGCAATTTCTTGCAATGTACAATTCTTCCTTTCTACTACACCATTTTGTTGAGGTGTTCTAGGAGCCGAAAAATTATGTTCATATCCATGTTCTTTACAAAAATCATCAAACCCAACATTATCAAATTCTCCACCATGGTCACTTCTAATAGTTGAAATAGAATAACTTTTTTCATTTTCAACTTTCTTACAAAAATATTTAAAAGTTTTCAAAACTTCTTCTTTCAAGCTTAAAAATATAACCCAAGTAAATTTTGAAAAATCATCGACAATAACAAAAGCATAATATTTACCTCCTAAACTAGCCGTCCTAGAAGGTCCAAAGAGATCCATATGGAAAAGTTGTAATGATTTTGTGGTTGAAGTATAAAGTTTTGGTTTGAAAGAACTTTTTACTTGTTTTCCAAATTGACAAGCATCACAAATTTTACCTTTTTCAAATTTCAAATTCAATAAACCTTTTACAAAATAATTTTTGAAAATTTTTGAAAGAAGATCCATGTTTACATGTCTAAGTCTTCTATGCTATAACCATGATTCTTCTTTCAAGTTAAGTAAATATTTTTCATTATTTTCCAATTCAATATTTATAATATAAACATCTTTATTTCAGCTTCCTATGAAAATCACCTCTTTCGATGTAGCATCCTTAATAAAGTATTTGGAAGAATCGAATTTTATGTTATAACATTTGTCACATAATTGACTAATGCTTAGTAAATTATGTTTTAGATTATCAACAAGTAAAATATTTTCGATAGAGGGGGATGAGTGGTTACCAATGTTTCCAAAGCTGATTATTTTACCTTTGGCATTATCTCCAAATATCACATGGCCTCCATCATTCTCTTGAAAGTTTGATAATAATGATCAGTCTCCGATCCTATGCTTTGAGCATCCACTATCCAAGAACCATTTACTTTTTATTTTCTTTGGTACCTACAAAGACAAATTTAGTTTTGACTTTTGATACCCACACAAATTTGGGTCCTTGATAGTTAGTTTTTGTAGATTCTTGTATCCACTTGTATTTGTTCTCAAAGAATAATTTCTTTTTAGTTACACAATTAAAAGTAATATGTCAACTTTTATTACAAAAGCTACATGAAGTATTTGAAACCTTAACAAACATATTTTTGAGTGATTTTTATTTTAGAGAGGGTTTGTATCCAATTCTTCCTTTATCAAAAACACACTTTTGACTACGGAGTATTAAATCAAAATTTTTCTTACCTTCGGTAAACTTATGGATGATTTGTGTTAAATCATTAACCTTTTCTTTCAAAGAAATGTTTTCTTTTATCAAAAAATCATGATCAATACTCTCTTTTTGCTGTTCAAAAATTTTCTTAATTTCTTCTTTCAAAATAGAGTTTTTCTTTTTAAGAATAGCATGATTTAAAGCGAGTTTTTCAAAATTTTCAAACATTTCATCATAAGAAATTGAAAGCTCATCATAAGAACATACCTCATCTTCGATTTCCATGAAGCACATATTTGCCACTTCATCTTGACTATCATTCCCATTTTATTTTTCGTCTCGCTATCATTCCATATGACTTGGAGTGTCTTTTTCTTGAAATTTTTCTTTTTGTTTGGACACTCAGTTCTCTTGTGACCCGACTTGTCATAATCATAGCAAAAAATCTTTTTGTTCCTATCTTCCCCTTTTTTCTTCTTTCTTTTGGAATATTCAATTATTACAAAAACCTTTCCATTTTTTGACAAGAAGGACCAAATCATCAAGTTCTTCATCGCTCATATTTTCATTTGATGTTCCTTCTTCAA
>NC_036253.1:13919952-13927148 GCF_002742605.1 Olea europaea var. sylvestris | reverse complement strand
GAAAATAACTATGAATAAATAAGATAACACAAAAGTAATGAGAAGAAGGGAAAAGAGAGTGCAAACGATGTAATAAGGAGGTTCGATCCAATCAAGATCTACGTCCCTCGTTACCAAACTCTCCGTCACGAGCAATGCCTTTTTCACTATATTGATTGACTTATGGTGCAATCCAACCTTCGTACAACGCTTTCGATGACTTACAAGTAAGAAGCACCATTCCTATACAATGTTGAAATTTTCGGGACTTCAACTCGACCCACAAATTAGAAAAATAAGGAGTATGCAAGTGAAAACTTCTCTTACAATAAATTATATAATTGAAGTTGAATACAACAAGAGAAGATGGCTACCACTTTAGTAGATAGCAATTATAGAAGTTCAAGTGTTAGATAAGAAAAACACTTTGATAAAAATGATTTCCAAAAGTTGAATTAATCAAAGGTTTTTCTAATGTAAATAAGTTGAAGAAATAGATATATATATAAATGATTGAGTAGATAGATTAGTAATATCTCACTTTAAATGCTCGTGAAAGTCATGTATTGAATACAAAGTGCTCTAGTATTTATAGCAACAAAAACGGTCAAAAGTTCTCTTCTACCGGACGAGGATACCGAACGTCCGCTATCTAACCAGACGGTCAAGTAACTGTTTTTTTGTTCAAAAGTCAGAACGTTCGATTTCTTGACGTTGGACAAACCTGAATTGTCGGACTCGTCCGCTAGACCTACCGAATGCGTCCTCTAACTACCGGATGCATCCTCTAGATCAGCACGTTTTTGGATTTTTCTCCTTTAAATAATGTAGCAAAATGTAAATTCATGAAGGATGTTTCTAACATGTTTTACGGATTTTTTGACATTTCTTAAAGTATGTAATAGGTTCATGCTTTTCTTTATGCAAAAATCGTGTTTGTCATGCGAAAAAACGTTTCTTGAGCTTCAAATGATGTAAATGCCAAATACTAAAGTGTTTTACCTTAACATTTGAAATCAATGTGTCTAAATTTATTTTCTTCTAATTTCTTCTTTGTTTGACTTGATGAAGTGATCGTTGTCATGATGTGTAGCTTGGTTTCTACTTTGTCTAATCTTGCGAGAGCTCCGAAAGCATCCTTTTGTCCACGCTTGTCGTAAACTTCTATAATCACTTAAATACAATTGTTAAATAAAATATGTTTGTTATAATCAAAACGAGAAGTTAACCGTAGGCCAACAAATATTACTTGTTGCAATTCATACACTTGCTTAACCAACGAACGTTAGGTTTCCACTTGGATCCAACTAGGGAGATTTGGATTCTCCAGTCCTGTATTATTGATTAATCATTTAAATACAAGCAAGAGAGACATTGATACTTTCCTTCTAGAATGTACATTTATCGAGAAGAGAAGAGATAGAGTTATACAGTAAAAATTACTTCAACTAATTAAATTATTCATCAAAGATCGTTTAAATTATAGATACTCAAGAAATATATATGCATAACCATAGTTATAAAACCTAGCCCCACTCAGACCTGAGAACCGATGACCAGGGCCCTTAATCGGATCGGGTAGAACATTTTCTTAGAAATGCAATTGACCCGGTCAAAATCGAGTTGACGGGGTAATTTTTATATTAACTCAACGAATTGACTGGTTTGACCAAGATTTAAAAGTTTGTACATAAATTTTTTGCTCTTAAAAGATTTGAACCTTGGACCTTTAGGCAATAGAAAACCAAAATACTTTAAAAAATATTTTATAATTATTAAGCATTGACCCACCAGTCTAACCACTAACCCACCAGTTCGACCAGTAACCCAATACCCGATGACTTGATCGGGTCAATAGCTGGGTCGAGTTTAATAACTATGTGCATAACTCTTCCATCATAACAAATCTTTTTTTTTTTTTTGGGCAAAAATAAAAATAGAAATGTTGCAGAGTATCCAAAAAGATAACTTCATTTTCATAATGGCTAAGAAAGTTAAATATTTGACAAATATATACAAAGAGTAAGATGATGCAATCTAAAAGAAAACTTCAAATTATTCAATGCACTTACAATTGTGGGAGTCATAATCTCAACATTTACGGATCAATTTAATGTTTTTTGATGTTTCCTATTGTCGTTATCATTTTTCTTTTCTAACACCCACAAAACCTAGATTCAATTTTGAGGTATAATGTCACTAGTTTTATTGTGAAAATGAGTCGGATTTGCAATATTCGGAGGACAACAATGATGATCTAATCTTATTTATTGTCAGCGATATTTTCATCATCATAGATAAACGAACTTTTTTTTTTTAAAAATAGTTGGCTAAATCTATAATATATTAAATATTACATTAAGTGAGAATCATTTTTTTAGGCAATTCTATTCTTATTATAATTCAATTATTTTAATAATACATTACTTTTTAATTTTTCAATATGTGTTTAATTATTTCAACAATACTCTACTTTTTGTTTTTCAATATTTACTTTGGACGTTTCTATCTTTACTATAATCCAATTATTTCAATAATACCTTACTTTTAGTACAAAACGTCTTTACCTTCGATGTTATTGTGCAGGATGTTCTTGCATTTTATTTTTTGACATTTCACCTCTATTTTCAACTTTTGTTGAGGAAAAGGTCACTTCCATTCAATTTCTTAATAAAAAAATGTAAAATAACAAATATATCCTTCTATTTAAATAGAAGAAGAAGAAGAAGAAAATTTCAAGAACAAATTGCAATTATATTGTCAATTTTTTAAAAAAACTACAAATGAATACAAACAAATTATTAAAAGGATAATTAGCACAAAACGTTCTTACCTTTCAATATTATTATATAAAACGTCTCCACCTTTCATCTTTTGACTTTTTCACCCTTATTTTCATATTAAATTGAGAAAATCATCATTTTCTCAATCAAAAGTTGTAAAATAATGAATATACTCTCTTATTTGAAAAAAATAAAAATAAAGAACAATTGCAATTATACTTTCAATTTTTTCGGAAAAAATACAAATAAATAATTAAAAAATAAAGTGATTTTTTTAAAAAATTTTGAATTATTTATTTGTACTTTTTTTTAAAAAATCGAGTATATAGTTGTAATTTGTTATTTATTTTTGTTTTATCTAAATAGGAGTGTATATTCATCATTTTACAGCTTTTAATTGAAAATGGATAAAAATGAAGATTTTTACAATGAAATGTGAAAATAAGGGTGAAAATGTCAAAAAATAAAGAAAGAAAGAGATGTGAACATGTTGCACAATAATATTAAAAGATATGGGCATTTGTGTTAATTATCTTTTTAATAATTTATTTTGACTCATTTGCAGGTTTCTTAAAAGTTTTAGAATATAATTGTAATTTGTTTTTTAACATTCTTTTCTTTTTGTTCTTTTTCTTTTTTTTTGGTTTTATTTGAATAGGAGAGTATATTTGTATTGTACATTTTTTTATTGAGAAAATTAGATGAAAATGACATTTTTTGCAATCAAATCTGAAAATATGAGTGTAAATAACAAAAAAAAATTAAATGTAAGAACATTCCGCGCAATAACACTGAAAGATAAGAACGTTTTGTGCTAATTACCATTTCATTAATAATATACTTTTTGTTTTTCAATACGTATTTAATTTATTTAACCATATTTGATGGATTCATTACCTTTTCATTTTTCAATATGTATTTGATTTATTTAATCATTTGAACAATATTATCATGAATTATTCTATTAATTATTTAGTTATAATCAATGTACATTTTAACAGAATCATTTCATTGGATTGAATAGTAAATTAAATTCATTAAAAAATTTTGGAATAAATATGAATAAGTTTAGAGTTTTTTGTTTTCAATTACATTGTTCAATTAATATTAAGATATAGAGAAGGTAAACGGGGGCATAATGCATATCTATAATAAATAATTTCATTTGCTATATTCAATGCATATTAAATGAATATGAGGAAATAATAGTAATCGTTGAATGTTCACTTCAAATCAAAAAGGTAAATTATTTTCACAAATTGATTTTTCTTTCATTTGAATCAAGAGTTCATTCCACATAAACAATTTGCATAAATTATTTTTTATTTTTTCACATCTTGCAATATTATTTTTATAGCACGTATAAAGCATTTCCAAATCACTTTTAACGCATGTTCAACTATGATTGGTGATTATAAAATTGTCTAACTACTCTACTTCATTTCACTATTTCAAGCTACTAATAAACGACTTTATTAAAATATATTCGATTATAGATAGGCAGGAGTGACTGAATTAAAACAAGACCTCCAAGACTAAAAGCATGACCAACCTGATGAGATTGATGAGTGCTTTCCACACGTTAGCCCACTTTACTTGTCGATCTCCTTGTTTCATGGCACGAATGTCCTAATTTATGAACTTGGTGCATAATTGGTTCTTTTTTTTTAATGAAAAATGACCAATATTTCCTTAATTTAATTAGGAAAATTCCAACTATTTCCTAACCTTTGTAAAGTGCAAATGAATGTCATACTTATTATTTTTATAAAATAAAGGAAACTAACGAGTTCTTTTTCTTTTTGAAATTAAAACTTTTTTGACCTAATTGATAATATGTATTACTTTGTATATTTTACAAACTATTATTATAAAACTAATTTAATTTTATACACACACACATACATATTATCTCTTAAACACCGATACTTAATTTATGTTAAGTGATAAGTGCGTTTTTACACACTTATTTGGCCACAAAACATAACAATTGTTGATCAAAGCGTTTAAATTGTGACTTAATTCTATGTAATTATATTTTGTAGGACTATATTGATAAATGTGATGGAATTTAAGAGAAAAGAAACGAAAAATAATCAAAAAGGAAATCCAAAGTACGAGGACTAAATTGTAACAATTCAATAGTTGTTTCGGACCACAAAATGAAGACTAAAGATGTCGCGGGTTCAATTGGATGCAATTAAAAGTCAAATGGTTGAAAATGCAAGAAAAAATACCTGAACGAATCAAGAATCGACTTCCACAGCTTAAATACAACATTCGGGAGTTTTTTTATAACTAAACGACAACCCAGTCATTTAGAGTGGGCGACTGCCCAACGTCAAAAATCAATTACCAAGAAGAAAATTTTGGCCTGGGCAATTGCTCGGGTTTTGCCTAAGTGACAGTAAGGCCAATCGTAGCGAAATATTTTTGGTTTCCTATTTTAACTGAAATTCTCATGAAAACAAATATTGGGAGATATTTTACAATCCTAGGATCGTCCCTAAACATAGATCACGCATTATACATTATTTTGGGAGGAATTGAAGAGAAAAGATAAGGCAAGAGCGAGATGATTCATTCCAAGATTTAAGATTTCAAATCAAACGAGGATTGGGTGATGTTATTTTCCTTATTTTTTCTGTTATTTTTTTTCCTATCATGTCTAGCTAGATTTTCATATACTAGGAGATCAATGTACCATGTGATGTGATTTTTAAATATCTAGTTTGCAATTTAACATTAAACACGTATTTGAATGTTTGAATGGTTTATATACATTAATTTTCTTCTATAATTAAGTGCACGCAATTATGTGATATTTGGTGGTTTATTTTATCTGTTCGAGAGAAAAGAAATAAATTTGATAAGGTATAAATCATCGTAGGGTCCGATAGGGGATAGAGATATGTCCCTATACTTTGCGTGAATCATTAAATGTTCATAAAACCACATACATTCTTATATATACATTTGTCATGGAGATATAAACTAGTGGTGTATAAGAATATGTTCAATACATTTCAAGAAAGAGTGTTGAATAGATTTAGGAGCATTTATTCATCAACAATTCAATCGCGTTGTCATTTTGTGAAATTAGGGTTTAGGGTATCATTGCATGGAAATTCGTGATCCTATTGAGTTTAATTTTCATTGAATATAACCAATTTGCGTTCTAAACAATTGATTTGCATTTTAATTCGTTAAAACATCGTTTTGTATATTGAGTTCATTTCAATAACCAATTTTGTATAATTAGGATTTTCTTTCCAAATTAGGGTTTCGTTTAGGTAAAAATTTCACTTTGAGTAATTTAGTTTTGGTTAAGGGTACGATAAATAAGATTAAACCAATCAATTTCTGTTTGACGATATTCGTATTCAATTCATCCACTTTATTACTTGTTAACGAATCGTATACTTGCGATAATTTAAAAAAAAATTAATTGGTGAATAAGTTCATGATAGGTCCCATGTGCTTAACATAAGTTAAGTACCGGTGTATATATGTATATAGGAGATCATTTTAATTTATATTAAAATAAGTTTTTATTCTAATTTTGTTTTTTTAAATTTATTATATGTATGTATATATATATATATATAATGCAAAAGATACTATTTTACTCTTTTTAAAATTAGTAAAAATGGTGAAAAAAGTCGGGTGATCAGATGAAATATCATATGAAATTGAATCACTATTGTTAAATAAAATCAAATTTGGTGATCATAGTGATATTAAGTATAAAATCGAATGATTATGATGAAATAGAATTAAATTGAGTGGCCATAGTAATACAAATTATAAAGTTGGATGACCCATATAGAAAATGTAGTTTTAGCCCCCTTAGATTTCATTCTTTGCCTATATTTTTCTATCTCGTCCTTACAAAAATAGGTATCAAATGGGGCTGAATATTAAAGCCCCGTTTGATCCTTATTAATTTTCATTTCATTTTTCTCTTTTTTATTATTAATCATACAATTTTTCATAAAATAATATTACACATAAATAAAAAAAAATTTCTTTCTTTTTTAATCATTTATTTTTCAAAAAGAATATTATTTCACTCTTTTTTTTTTTTTCAGAAAATGTGGGCCAAACGGGTGTAAGTAGTATTGAAATTTATAAACTACCAGTAATTCAAGATTCGTCCCTTAAAATTAATGAATCAATAGCAGCAACTCAAGAAGAAGAAAATGGTTTTGGAAATTGTAGAACCGAACACCTGCATTCGAGGGTGTTGCCACAGCCTATCAATCCCTCTTCACCTCTCATCTTCCTCTTATACCCTCTTTTCTCCCATCGCCAGAGGTATAATTTAACACCCAAATGCCTTTTTTCTGCTAATAAAAATGTTTTCTTTAATTTGTTTTCAATTTATGTAAAATGGGATTGTCTGTTTTTCTTTCTTTTTCATGTCATTTTTTT
>NC_036253.1:13866723-13919746 GCF_002742605.1 Olea europaea var. sylvestris | reverse complement strand
AACCACATATTTTATGAGACCTTGCAACTTTTATCAATTTTTCAATTACACATACCATCAATTCTTATTATCATCTACTAAAACTTTTACCAAAAACTTTGTCAAACAACCCCTTAATTTAATTATTAATCATGTTTCACTGTAAATGTTATAGATTCTCATCACTCATCTCTTATGCTGGTCTTAACTAAATTTGCTCAGCATCTGCATCTTATGTTTCTTGTTCTATTCCAGTGAAGATGTGCGGTATTGGTATGAGCTGACTCATTAGGATATTCACAATAATGGATGAAAAATCCTTCATCTTTATAGCCTCTTAAATTATTAATCTGATTACCTATGAGAAAATGCCATCGAGAGGTTTTGGAAGGATGCGAAAGATTTTGAATTGAATAGATTTAACAAGAAATGAAGCAGAAGTATGAGGGTTCTGACTTTCTGTCAAATTCATTATTCTTTTGGTATAATTTTACCACAACAATATTGAATGTATGAACTTTAATTTAGAATATCTGCTTTTTCTATTTGGATCCTTCTTGATGACACTGTCATTTCCCTCCTCAATTGCCCATTCCTTGAACACTATATTTAGTCTACTGCACTGTTCTTTTCCTCCCTTTTTTTTTATTTTATTTTTTTACCAGCTATATGGTTTGGTGAAACTGATGTTGGGTAATCAGATTTTACTATGCTTGTGGTTTCTATTGCAGCAAAAGCTCTGCAGTATCTGCATAAGCTCGGAATTGTACATAGGGATCTGAAGCCGGCAAATATTCTTGTAATATGTTTAATTCTGTTGCATCTGATTACAGCATGTTCCTGCATTTTTTTATTTTTTTTTTGAGAGTACATTCTTCTCCGAGCAAGTAATTTTATGGTTATCTTTCTTTTGGGCATTGTGTGATGTTGTGCATTGTTCTGCTGCAGCTTGACAAACATCTGCGTCCACATCTGGCAGACTTTGGTTTGGCCGAATACAAGATAGATCTTAAACAAGTTTCTACTGAAAATTGGAAATCATCTGGCAAGCCAACTGGTGGTTTCCATAAAAAGAATATGGTTGGGACGCTGATTTACATGGCACCAGAAGTATTGAGGAAAGAGATACATACTGAGAAGTCCGATGTCTACAGTTTTGGAATATCTGCCAAGTAAGTACTTGCAATATATAGCTTTCTGGTTTATATAAGTATGAAAGGCAACTGCTGTGCTGTAGATGTACCTGCCCTGAATTTTTAGTAGCAATCAATCTTTTGGAGCAAATATTTTCATAGGAAAACGGTTGTATGACTATTGACTTGTACTTAATAACTTGACTTGCATAATGACTTTGTCACTTTTGAATGTTTGTTAATATGGTGGACGCCCAGTGTGAGCTGTTGCAAAGATCAAGCTTTTTCTACTTTATATGGAACTATATGATTGGCTTTGACCTGGCTTGTTTACACCATCATTATAACTTTATACGGAACTATAGATTGGTCTGGAAACTAGCAGGATCCTTTACATTTCAATCCCTTGCTGTTGACATCCATTCTGAAAGTTGTGCCTCCCGCATGGTCGGCAAAGATAATTTTTAGCCATGAATTAGAAATTGAAGAGAGAATATTGTTTCCACGCACATAACGCGCATTTGTTTTAATATATTCATTTGTCTCTTAGAGTTGAAATCTTCTCTTCTATATATAGATGATGCATTAAACACGTGATATGTATTTGATGGAGAAGCATATCAATCCATTCATTTGGAGTTTTATTTGAACTAAGTAAATTAACCACCTTCGATTCTTAACACCACTTAATGAATTGAATCCCCATAATTACCCTGATAAATGTTGCTTTCTTATAACTGGTATAGGTGAGGGAGTTATTTGTTTTCTTTAAGTCTTTGGGGTTAACTTAAAATCTCTTTTACCTTTGAGTGAATAATTAGGGACCAAGGCTGGCTGTAAATGGGCAAATACTAATGAATCCAGAATACCAAGCTGAGTTGAACTTATGATGGCTGTGCTCAATTAAGCCAAGTCGGTGCTTGGACTTGATGTTCTAGTTCATCACAGGAGTACAAAATGTTTTTCATGTTTCATGTTTCATGTTTCGTGTTGATCTTAGTCTCATCTTCTCAGAAATGAAATCATATGGAAAGCCTATTCCTGTGGATGTAGAACTCTAAGTTTTGTATACAATCCAAATTTGCACATATATTTCCTTTAGATAATATGATTTCTGCAAATGATCTGTCATAAATCTTCATTCAATATTCAAAAAATTGACGGGACAAGGATGAATGTTGAGAAGCTCAAGCATTCGATGGATGATATAAGCTCAATGATGAATGTCAACATCTTAGCTCAACATCAAAAAAGATGGGCAGCGAAGATTCATCTCAATGAATTTTAAGAAGCTGGTTGATGTATCTCCACATTAGGCATCGACTTTAAAGTGAAACCTCATTGTGTAGAAGCAATTAATGCAATCAATATTTAAATTTTACAATATTTTTTTCATGCAAGATTCTCAATGTCCACCATTCAGTTTCTTACAAGGAATGGCCATCATCTTTCATTTTTAAAAAAAGAGAATCTATTAATATTGAAATGATTTTTATTTTTATTTTTTGTTTTTTATCAATAAAGGATTAATCTAATGTCCTTTAAATTTATTGGTAATAAGAGTAGTTTCTTTTTTATTTTTTATTTTTTATTTTTTCGTTGCTGTTGCTGGGGAAGGGAAAATAACGAGAGGATATACTTTCAAAACGATTATAGAATGCAAAAAATATAAAGAAAATTGTGGAAGACAACTCTAGTCCCAAGTGAACCCTAGTTGTCTTTGTTATTTAATAGACAACTCTATATCAATACAACCAATGTTTTTATCATTGCGGTAGCTGGGAAGCTCTGGAATAAAGTATCTAGTGTTACCAATGATGTCTATTTGATGACTTTATTTGGTTTTATATATTCCGTTTTGGTAGGATTAAGGCATGAAGCTTCACATAAATGTGCTTGTCTTGAAGCATTTTCTGTAATGACCATTTAGCATAATAATTGTATCTGGTCGGGCCTACATTAGCTAGCAAAATATACTTTTGCCATGCAATCTCATTGATAGATGGAGATGTACAAATTGAACAAAATTAATTGATTCCTAACAGGAAGTGGACACAAGAGTCTCATAGTTAAGGAAAGCCTATATGTTGAATATTTTTTGTATCAATATTGACTAGAATTTTCACTTCTCATAAATTTGGAAGCAAGAAAAAAGGAAATGGAATATCTAGTTTCAATCTCCAAATAAAAGATTTTGGGCAAGTTAGCTATAAGCATACAGGCAGTGGTCATTGAAGGTTATTTTAATTCCATATGTATTTCCTTGATAGCATAGTGACTGTTAAACATTTGTACTCAACTTTGCTTCAAATTACTGTCCAGCTGTTCGGTTGCCATGGATGTGTTATGTCCAGAGAGAGATAGTTATAGTGCCAACTTGGACCTTTATATCATTACCTTTTTGTAGGTGCAAGATGAAATATTTTCCTATCTTGGAACTACAAAATGTTTTGTGAAGGAAAGAATGAATTTAATGATTGGTCAGATGTACACGACTCACACTCTGCATAAATGCACATATATGTATATACGTATGTATACGTATTTTGTGTATGTATGTGCACGTAAGCACTTGAACACACCCAGGGTAATGCATTCATGTCAATTCACGTGTATGTGGTAATGCATCTACTCATGTATGTATGCACATGAGGTAGTTATTTATGGGTGTTTATTTAGGAAGTTTTTACTCATGTCTTGAAGCATTCTCATTGAAGAAGCACTAAATGAGGATCTGATCATTTCCATATCACATTTTGATCTTCATCTACAAGGAAAATTGAGACAGACAAATTTGGTAATTTCAATGTAACAGAGTTGGTGGAACTCTGCTCCTTTTGATTAGAGGATTAATTGTTGACTATATTATAGCACCAATGAAATTTAAGATTCTAAAACCTGTCTATATGTACTAGACATGTGACTATTAGATCCTTGAGTATATTGCCTAGTGACCGCTTGGGGTATCAACGTCAAGGTTGTTTGAACAGGAATTTGGTAGATAATGGATTTTTTGCCCAGTTTACTCATGACAGCATCCTTGGTTTGAGTAATCATCTCCTTCATTTTTACCTTTTACCAAGCCAACTTGAAGATTTGCCCTAAGCTTGGGTTGAAACCTTGACAGTGCTTTTGACTCATTAACAAATAATGCTAATCTGGAAAATCTTAAACTGGGTTTCTGGACGTGACCGTGACCGTGACCGTGACCGTGTTTCTGAATACTGATTTCTTGTTTACATGCTCCCTGGTACACACACGCAATTGTGTATGTTTATATTTTGGTTTCCACATGAAAAGGCAAAAACATTTTGAATTATTTTCTGTTTCATATTTTTAAACTAGACATTCGCACATTATTATTTTATTTTATTTTAATTTTTTTTTTTGGTGGGAAATAAGCCATAATTTTACTTTACTTTTGAGCAGAAGAAAAGGCTAGAATTTTTCGTGGAAATAGCACCTGCTTTAGGCTTTTGTTTATCCTACACTCATTGAAATGCAAAAATAGTCAAGTAAACTTATGAATGCTACACGAATGTAATGAATTTTTATTACCTTTAGAATGTCAACTTTACGTCTTGCAGTGCGAATCTATATAACATGGCCAATGATCTTTATTATGTGACTGTTAGAGTTTTTTTCTCTTTCATTTTCTCTCTGGCCGCCTCCATTTTTCTTAAGGTAACATACTTGGATTAGACTTGGGAAATTGAAATCTTAGATGTTGCTATGTCTAGTTCACGCAATACTTTTCTACCACGATTTGAACAATCTCTCTTAATATTGAATCCTAAATGTTGATGTTGTTCATGGCTAACTCGAGTTCTTTGATTTGCAATGTTGATAACACATAAAATTGTTTTCATTTGAAGCGTAAACAGTTCTAACTGAAATTAACAATAATTTATTTAGAACATAGTAGTTTTTTTATCCTTGGCCCATATCGAGCATTTGTACTTGTGTACATTGCAGCGAGCTTCTCACTGGTGTAGTCCCATATACTGATCTTCGAGCTGAGGCACAGGTTACTCTTCCTTCTAATCATTGGTTTCATTTTGTTTTCTCTTACCTATAAATATTGCTCTGTGCTTCATATGTTATTTGCTGGGTGGTACCAAGAACGCTATCAATTTACCAAGAAACGAAGATGAATTTCCTAGTATCTTTTTTCCTTTTCATCATTCACTCAAATAAAGATTAAGTTTCTGAAAAAATAGCCAAGTCATGAAATTCAAAACTTGAAGCTACTAGCTAAGATTGCCTATCATTTTTTCAAGAGCTTGCTACAATGCTTTTGTAGGGGGGAATTTGTTGCGAGTGATCTTCTTCAAGTTAGGGTTATAATGAAAAATAAATGAAATTTCAATGACCGTTTGAATTAACCAAGTTGTTCAGCACCCATTTATCTCGGTGGAAGGAATACGTTCAAGTCTCATAATCCAAGAAAACTAGCTTGTAGCCTCTATATATCATAATGACAAGTACTTGTGTGGAAATTCAGGACACTTGTTTTTGAGTAATCGATCTTCCATAACTGAAATTATTAAATCATAACAATTTATCATGGCTGTCCATGATACATGCTGATTGCAGGCCCATACAGTCTTGGAAATGAACTACACCGAACAGCAACTTACAGCAGCTGTGGTGTCTGAAGGACTACGACCTGTTCTTGCTGGTCTGGAGTCTGGTGCTTCCGCCAGTTTACTATCTCTAATTCAGAGATGCTGGGATGCGGATCCTGAAAATAGACCTTCTTTTGCTGATATAGTTGTGGAACTTGCTCTAATATTGGAAAGTGAAGATCGAGTAAAGGAAGGGGAAGCTGGCTTTTCTGAATCTCTTGTATCTCATGAAAATTTGGATATAGCTAATATGCAAAGTTATCAAGAGAGTATTAACTGGTTTACCCATGGTAAAGATTTTTCGGAAAGGACTTCTCTACCCTCTAATGCAGCAAGCACCTGGATTGATTCACCAAATGATCCTTCTTCATACCATCCAGTGCTATCTTGGGGTTCCTTCTCTACTTGCGGGAGAAGGGAAACCATGGAGGACACACACTTTCTGATACCCCAAATGTGCAATCAAAAGAATATCCATTTATTTGGAATATTTGACGGTCATCGAGGTATGAGCACCTTCCAGTGAAATGGTTTGTGTGGGACCAGGTTTTAAGGAGAATCATAGGCGTTGATGACACTCTGTTCTATTGTTTTTTGAAGGATGGAAGATTAAGGGGTTAGAATTTGAAATGTCTCCTTAAGAAAAGAAGATAACTTATGTCTGTCCTCTAGGTTTACCTGTAAGGAACCTGGTTTGCAGCAATATCCCTAACATGTCATTTTAAAAACGTACTAGTGAGGAAGAACAACCAGGAATAGTCAAGCCTTCCTTGGTTTGGCAGGTCTAAAGTTAAACCTCTTAATTCTCCCCTTTTTTCTCCTTTCCAGAATACTATAACAGAAGGTTTGTCCGTTCTCTTCCCAGCTATGTAGATCAGCCCAAATATTCCATAACAAGTTTTTGCATCTTTAGCTCAATGTGATGCAATTCACAATAAGTGCACTGTTAAAGTCTATTATCTTTTTTCCCTTCTGTTTTGAAGCTAGTCTACTACCTGTTTCAGTGTCTTCTCTTTCCTTCTCTCTGCTGCCAAATATATCATTGGCTTTAAAAAGAGGTTGTTTAGTCCTCACGGATCTAACTCATGAATTTACTCGTACATTCTGTCCAAAAAATTCAATAGAAAAGAGAAGTGTTGTAGGAAATAGAACCATTGGATTTTTTATGCTGAAGAATAACGCTTGGAATCAGACATGTTTCATTTTTAAGATATCCTTTCTTCGGATGGATGGATTGTCTTCTCTTTAAAAAAAAAGGGAAAAGGAAAAGAACAGTTTGAAATGGATAGTTTTCATGAGATTATAGTTAATGCTTATAAATTATAAATAGCAATCCTGTTTCATTTGTATAGGTGGCCGTATGACTGCATGGTTATATATAAAGGGAAAAGAACAATAATTATTTTGTTCTTAGAAATAATTGTCCAGTCTGAGTGACTTGAATTCTGCATTAGTTGCACTAGATTACACTCATAAACTCCTAAATGACGTGCAGGTGCAGCTGCTGCTGAGTTTTGTGCCGGGGCTCTACCTGGGTTTTTGCAAAATTTGGGTTCCTTGATCAGGTTTTCTCCTACTAATAATGTTGTAGTCTACTTATAAATCTATATTCATGTAGGTAAATGACTGAATATCTTCGTGCTTAAATAAAAACAAGATTCTCACATATTCATCTTTTACCTCTGCACAGTCCCTCTCATGCGCTGCTTGAAGCATTTGTTAAGACTGATTTAGCATTTAGGAATGAACTAGATTCTCTCCGTAAATCCAAAGGTGTTATTCAGAAAGACTGGCACCCTGGTTGTACTGCAATCACTGCTCTTATAGTAGAAAACAAATTATTTGTTGCTAATGCTGGAGATTGCAGAACAATTCTGTGCCGAGCAGGACATCCCTATGCATTAAGTAGGGTGAGATGCAAATTAACTTTTTAGCCAGATCTTCTAACAGAATGAGAACCTTATGATTGTATGTTGTCTTATTTTTCTCTAATTTATAAGCGTTGTGCCTGCTTACTGACTGAATGACCATGAGTAGGATCATGTGGCAAGTTGTCTTGAGGAGAGAGAACGGGTTATTGATGCAGGTTGCCAAGTCAAATGGCAAGTTGACACGTGGAGGGTTGGTCATGCTGCTCTCCAGGTTATTCCTTTTTTCAATTCGCAATTCTTTTATCCTCTGTTATATGATAAACTTCTGAAAATGATGAGCATGTTCGGAATGCTTATATATTGTACTTGTAATGAGAGAGAATAAGTATGTCTCCTTACTTATAAGAGATAAGAAAGCATCCAAACATGCTCGATGTCTTCTACTCATTGATCTTTAGAATTCCTAATTTATTGCTTTAAACTGATTCTTTACTTGGCATTTTCTTTTCATTATCATGTGATTGCTTAATAAACATTTATCTTTTACATCGAGTATTAACTAATCTACATCTTCTTTCATTGGTTTTGATAATATGATGACATTGTCAATTGTATCCAATTTCTAAATACAGCCTGCTTTGCCTTTTCTGTGTTATGTTTCCAACAGCTCACAGAGATCTGCATGTGCAATGGAAAATAATTCAACTAACATTGGAAGCGAGTAATAAAGAAACAAACATGCTTATAAGGATGTATAGATAATTTAAGATATACTTGTAAAAACTCGATACTTTCTCTTTTTTACCTTTTTCCCCCAAAATTTTTTCCCATTATGATTTTATTGGCTAGCGAAATATTCAAACTTGGACTTTGATGGCCTCTTGCTCATGATAATGTGACAGTATTGGTAGTCAACGGAAAATTGTAAAGATTGTTACAACACATTGAATTGCTCCAGGTTACTACTCATGATAATGTGACAGTATTGGTAGTTAATGGAAAATTGTAAAGATTGTTACAACACATTGAATTGCTCCAGGTTACTATGGGGTTGCTACCGATTTAGCCCCTGTTTGGTGGCCTTTAAACTTAAAAAACTATGTTTTGAATAATATTTTTTGGAGAATATGTAGTTAGGAAATATTTAAGGTTCACGTATATAATATTTTTATTTTATGAATGTATGGTTGAAAATGAGTATGAAAAATAAATTAAAGGTCACCAGGGGTTTGAAAGATTCTAGAATTTCATAAAATTGCTTACAGAAAGCTTCAATTTAACAAGTTATTTTATCGGTCACTGTATTAGTTGCTTCAAACTTTGTCAACGTGTTTGGTTTGTAGGATTAGTCTCAACTCATGAATAAGATTTTAATTTCTTTTTCTTATTTAAAGCATGTTTGAGCCTCATTTCTTGCCCAAAATACATATTGGAATAATATTTTGAAAGGGAATGTTTGGTTAAAAAATAAGAAAAAGTTTTGAGTTTGCTTGTAATA
The DNA here is from genome assembly GCF_002742605.1 of Olea europaea var. sylvestris. Taxonomy (NCBI): domain Eukaryota; kingdom Viridiplantae; phylum Streptophyta; class Magnoliopsida; order Lamiales; family Oleaceae; genus Olea; species Olea europaea. Next base: position 13,910,637 of record NC_036253.1, on the reverse strand, counting down.
TTATTTTATGGAAGAATGTGTGATTGAAAATAAGAGTGAGAAAATTTTATTTTGAAAATAATGGGAACCAAACATTAACTTGATGTTGTATAATTCTATTTAATACTTTGTATCAAACATGCACTAAATATTTGCCTAATGAAGCATGTGAGTTAAGCATGCACATTTAGATTATACACTTGGACATTAGTAGCAAGTGCATGCAACTTTTTACTTGGAAATTGTGATTGTCATCTCCTAAAATTTTAGAAAGTAGTGCTTCGATGCTACTTCAACTAATTGTTTTCTTTTAATAGGTTACGCGCTCTATTGGTGATGATGATTTAAAGCCTGCTGTAACTGCAGAACCCGAGATAACTGAGACCATACTATCGGCCGAAGATGAATACCTAGTAAGTTTCATATAGCTACTTTATCAAGGTGTATGACATTTATTTGGTATACCAATGAATACAAATATCGAAAATGTGCTGCTTTCCAAAACTTACAGTATAGACATGAGTTGTTTTGTGTTTGATATTTTAACTGTTATTGAAGATGTTTGTCTTGAATTTTTATGTACTCTAAAGGGTTTTGTTTGTTTGAAAGACCGTTTGGACAACCATCTAATTTTCTATTATAAGAAGTAATGAGTATAATTTCCAGGTAATGGCCAGTGACGGCCTTTGGGATGTTATGAAGAATTCAGATGTTGTAAACATAATAAGAGACACTGTGAAAGAGCCAGGAATGTGCTCAAAGAGATTGGCAACTGAAGCCGTTGAAAGAGGTAGCAATGATAATATCACTGTTATCGTGGTTTTCTTGTGTTCGGTATCTACAGCTGAGAGGATTTACTAGATTCTGAGTACAACTCGCCCGATGCAAATTCTCATATTAGGAAATGGAAACATGGCGATTCTTTGTAGAATTATTGGTACACATACGTAAATGTATTCATTATTTTGTCATTGATTTGGTGCATTGTGATATGATTTGAAGCATTAATTTGTTCATTATGGTGTCTTAGTTGGATTCAAATTGTTGGTTGGCTGTATGATTCTTTTTTGGTGACTATTCAATTTATTGTATGATTCTTTTTTCTTAATTTTATTCTATTTATTGTTAAATATGCTAGAATGTATTAAATAATTAGATTATTAGCAACTACAACATATTGTGCTTGAAAAAAGAAACATCATGCTCCTATTTGTGAGCATTAAAATTAGATTTTTAGTAAATTTTGACAAAAAGTGGATGATATGTGTGAATGAAAAGTTGTGAGCCTCATGAAATATATGAGTAAAATTAATTGTTGATTTTAATTCAAATTAAAATCTAGATTTTAAACGTTACGAGATAGGGACTATATTTGAGTAAAATGTATTGTGTTTCGACATTAAATTATAAGTATTGTGTTTAGGCATTAAAAAACAATATTTTGAAAATTAGATCAGATCGATTAGTTGGGTTAAAATTAAGAATTAGTCTCATTATATCATAAACATTTTGAAATGAAAATCGTTTAAATTAAGTCAATAAGTACTCAAGATTTAATTGTTTCTTTCAAAAAAAAATAAATAATAATAATTGTAACCCGTCTATTCTCGATTAATTATGTTTGACCATTTATCTTTTTGTAATTTTATTTTTGAGGCAATTTTCAGAATGTTGTTAAAAGGATGTGTAGATTGAAAATTTCCCAACTTTGTTCTTAATTAAAAGCATGGCTGGGATCGACTCTGATTATCTATATATTTTTTGTAAATGAGTGATTAAAAATAAAAAGTTAAATTTACTTGCAGCTCATTGTGAAAGGCTGGTTGCTGGATCCCCTTCATTCTAATGAATCATGTGCCAAAATGTCACAAGGAGTAAAACTTGATGCGATATAACGTCTGTACCAAATCAAAACCCTTCATAATATTCACATTTTTGCAATTTCTGTTCTAATAATAAATAAATAAAACGGACAAAAGATACTGCGTTAGAGACCCATCTGAATTTAGGGTTTCATCTCAAAAAATTTTACACGCTGAGTGTGTATATTTATAAATTGTATATGTGTTTCTAGGGTTTTTTTTGCTCCCTAAGTTGTTCATTTTGAGCAGTTTACGGAAATGGCTGGAAAAACGGTGATCTCCGACGACGAAGGTAAAATTTTTGGGCGAGTACTCGTATTTCGGAGTTGGAAATCGAAGAAATTTTCGATTTTTTTGTTCGAAATTGGGAAATTTATGTGTAATATATGTATTTTGGTAAAAGCAGATGAGGTTGAAGTGTACGAAGAAGAGAGAGATAATGAACCTGATGGAGACCGAGTCCAGGGCCGCGATGACGATGATGAGGAAGATGAAGAAGATGGTACAGGCCCTGTGATTTTGCCATTTTCTTTCGAAAAATTTATATTTACTTGTGTAATGTTTTAGTATTATTATTACTATTATTATTGGTTGAATGTGTGGTTGTAGGCCTATATTTACATATTAGGCTTTGATCTTAACTTGAAATTGCAATTTGGATCAAGTCATTTATGCGGCTTTCTCTTGCACGCAATTAAAATTGCAAATTTTTAGGTTTTCTACTTTCTATTGATTTCTGGATTTTTTATGTGTTCCTATTATATTTTCTTAGGAACTAACTGTCATTGTAGTTGAAACTATGGTGGGTTTAATTTAGACGAGTTTTATTCTGTGCTATTTTTAACATCTGTTCTCGGCCTTTTATTCTGTGCTATTTTTTGGTTGAACAATTTTCTGTATGGTGGTGTTTCTGAGCAGAAGAAGGGCAGGATGAATATGAAAAAGATGGGTTTATAGTGGATGATGTCGAGGACGAAGAGGAAGTGGAGGAAGAAGATAGAGCTGACAGTGGCGAGGAGAGGCAGAAGAAGAAGAAAAGGAAGAAAAGGTTATTTATTCATATATTGTTTATATTTTCTGTTCTCATTTATGTTTACTGTGAAAGAATTGAAGAATGAATCTGACTTTATAAACATTGATTGAACCAATAATAGAGAGTCAGAATATATGCTCGACGAGGATGACTACGAGCTTCTTCAGGAAAGCAATATCTCTGTTCCTCGTCCAAAACTTGTATGTTCTATGAGTGCATTCTTTGGTGGTTTTTGTGAAATTTAGAGTTGGTGGTTCTGTTAAATTTGTAAATTTTAATTATTTGCATTTTGCTAAAACTGACTAGGAGAGCAAGAAGTTTAAGCGACTGAAAAAAGCTCGGAGGGATACAGAGGAAGACACCTCTGGGTTTTCTGATGAAGAGGAGTTTGATGGAAGTGGAAAAGGAGGACGATCAGCAGAGGAGAAGCTTAAACGCAGCTTGTTTGGTGATGATGATGGTATATTTCATTCAAATTGTCCTTCATTAGTATTTTCTGTTTGCTAACAATTTATCTGGATACGTCTGAAATACTCTAGGACAACCGCTCGAGGATATTGCTGAGGAGGATGAACAGCTTGAAGAAGAGGATGCAGACATTGGGGAAGAGGATGAAATGGCTGATTTCATTGTTGATGAAGAAGAAGTTGATGAACATGGAGCTCCAGTCAGGTATATCATCATCTTGGACGTCTGCAACACATGGCTATATGATTTATTTTCTGAACTATACGTAATGCAGAAGGAAGAGGCCCAAAAAGACTAGGCAAACCCCTGGGATCTCATCATCAGCTCTGCAGGAAGCGCATGACATATTTGGTGATGTCGATGACCTTCTGAAGCTTCGCAAGAGAAGTTTAGCAATTAGGGGAAGGCATGAAGATTATGGTGAATGGAAGGAAAGGAGGCTTGAAGATGAATTTGAACCTGTTATTCTCTCTGAAAAGTATATGACTGAAAAGGATGACCGGATTCGGGAAATAGACATCCCCGAAAGAATGCAGGTTTTCTATATTTTGAAGAATACACTTATCTACCTGGTTTTCAATACTGCTGTCATGATTATGATGCTTCCCCTGTTCTTTGTAGATTTCCGAGGAAAGTACTGGTCCTCCACCTACAGATGAGTTGAGTATAGCAGAGGAGAGAGACTGGATATATAGTCAGCTCGTCTATGGTGCTGTGCCTCTGTTTAACAAGAGGGGCACAACCACCGAGGAGCTGAATGAACTATCAGTAATCAAGGATGACATTGCGAGATTTCTGGAATTAATGCATGTACAGAAGTTAGATGTAAGTATCTTTTACCAACCGGTGTTTTCTTCGTTAGGTGCAGATGAACTCTGCAGTTTGAGTAATAATTCATTCCGCTCTATCATTAGGTTCCCTTTATTGCTATGTACCGGAAGGAGGAGATTTTGAGCCTATTAAAGGATCCAGATCAGCCAGAAACTGACATTGAGAGCCTAAATGATCCTAACCAAAAACCTAGACTAAGGTGGCACAAGGTAGAGATCAGAAATTTGATTTGCGCATTAGATTTTTAATGTTGAACTTCTTATGTACCTGAGAAGATTACTTAGATATGGTTTTGGAGTGGTGTGCTGTAGGTTCTTTGGACAATCCTGGACTTGGATAAAAAGTGGCTTCTTCTTCAGAAACGGAAGAGTGCCCTTGAGATATACTACAACAAGCGCTTTGAGGAAGAGTCACGCAGAGTATATGATGAGACACGGCTTAATTTGAACAGGCAGCTTTTTGAGTCAATTACAAAGTCACTTAAGGCAGCTGATTCAGAAAGAGAGGTTGACGATGTTGATTCAAAATTTAACTTGCATTTCCCTGCGGGTGAGGCTGGTGCAGATGAAGGGCAGTTCAAGAGGCCAAAGAGGAAATCACAGTACAGCATTTGCAGTAAGGCTGGCTTATGGGAGGTTGCGAACAAGTTTGGCTATAGCTCTGAGCAGTTCGGGTTGCAGATATCTCTGGAAAAAATGGTATATGTTTGTTTTTCCTTCTGATTGTACCTGTCTTAAACTGGGAGATTGAGAGTGATTGTAAATTTTTTTTGCAGAGAATGGATGAATTGGAGGATGCTAAGGAAACACCAGAAGAAATGGCTTCCAATTTCACTTGTGCGATGTTTGAGACTCCCCAGGCTGTGCTTAGAGGTGCTAGACACATGGTATGCTGATAAATCTGTGATATTTGCCATAATTTGGGTGATTCTTACAGGATCTTCGGTATACTTATTAATATTTAACTTTACCTACCAGGCTGCTGTTGAGATTAGCTGTGAACCATGTGTACGCAAACATGTTCGTAGTATCTTTATGGAAAATGCTGTGGTGTCAACAAGCCCTACACCTGATGGAACTGTTGTAATTGATTCTTTCCACCAGTTTGCTGGAGTGAAGTGGTTGCGGGACAAGCCACTTACTAGATTTGAGGATGCTCAGTGGCTTCTAATTCAAAAGGCTGAAGAGGAGAAGCTTCTGAAAGTTACCATTAAGCTACCAGAACCTATCCTTGATAAGTTAATAAGTGACTCTAACGATTATTATCTGAGTGATGGTGTGAGTAAATCTGCTCAACTGTGGAATGAGCAGAGGAAACTGATCCTTCAAGATGCGTTTTCTAATTTTCTTTTACCTTCAATGAAGAAGGAAGCAAGATCCCTATTGACTAGTAGAGCAAAAAACTGGTTGCTTTGGGATTATGGAAAGCTTTTGTGGGACAAAGTTTCTGTTTCACCATATCAACGAAAAGAAAATGATGCTAATTCTGACGAGGAAGCTGCACCCCGGGTTATGGCTTGTTGTTGGGGCCCGGGAAAGCCAGCAACAACTTTTGTGATGTTGGATTCATCTGGAGAAGTTTTGGATGTTCTATATGCAGGATCCCTCAGCCTTCGTGGTCAAAATGTTAATGATCAGCAACGTAAGAAAAATGATCAGCAGCGGGTTCAGAAGTTTATGATGGACCACCAACCACATGTTGTTGTACTTGGAGCTGTGAATTTGTCTTGTACAAGGCTGAAGGAGGATATTTATGAGGTATTCGTTATTTAACTATTTCTCATCATTGATAAATGTCACCTTGGATAGTGAAACTATTATTTTCCTTTGGGAACTCTTAATGCCATGGGATTCATGTGATGTTGCTGTTAAGGGAAAATTCCATCATTGATAGTTTTTCTAATCAAAGTTTAGATGATTTTTGACCATTTCACCCCCTTCTCAATTATCAGATCATCTTCAAGATGGTGGAGGATAATCCTAGAGATGTTGGTCACGAGATGGATAATCTGAACATTGTATATGGTGATGAGTCTCTTCCGCATCTGTATGAAAATTCCCGCATCTCAACAGATCAGCTTCCTGGACAAGCAGGTTCTTTCTTTACTGAAATTATGAGTTATTTGTGCAATACTGTCGAGAATACTTATCTTGTCCTTCTTCATGTGTAGGTATTGTCAGGCGAGCTGTGGCTCTTGGGCGCAATCTTCAGAATCCACTAGCAATGGTTGCTACATTATGTGGACCAGGAAGGGAGATATTATCCTGGAAACTTAATCCTTTGGAGAGCTTTCTTACTCCTGATGAGAAATATGGGATGGTGGAAGAAGTTTTGGTTGATGTAACCAACCAAGTGGGTCTTGATATCAATTTGGCTGCTAGTCATGAATGGTTGTTTGCTCCTCTGCAGTTCATTGCTGGGCTTGGTCCTAGAAAGGCGGCATCTTTGCAGAGGTCTTTGGTAAGAGCAGGAGCAATTTTTACTAGAAAAGACCTACTGACAGCTCATGGTCTCGGTAAAAAGGTGTTTGTTAATGCAGTTGGATTCCTGCGAGTCCGACGCAGTGGATTGACTTCTAGCAGTAGTCAATTTATTGATCTGTTAGATGACACAAGGATACATCCAGAGTCCTATGGTCTTGCGCAAGAGTTGGCCAAAGATATTTATAGGGAGGATGGCAACGATGATGCAAATGATGATGAGGATGTGCTTGAAATGGCCATTGAACATGTGAGAGAAAAGCCTAATTTATTGAGGTCAGTTGATGTCCACGAATATGCTGAACAGAAGAACCGCCTGAACAAAAAAGAAACCCTTAATGATATAAGATTGGAGTTGATGGAAGGCTTTCAAGATTGGCGCAGACCATATGTAGAACCAACTCAAGATGATGAATTTTACATGATTTCTGGGGAAACAGAAGAAACATTGTCTGAAGGAAAAATTGTGCAAGCAACAGTTCGCAGGGTTCAAGCACAAAAAGCCACTTGTGTCCTTGAATCTGGATTGACAGGCTTGCTCAATAAGGAAGACTACACTGATGATTGGAAGGATATTAATGAGCTGACTGATAAGTTGCGTGAAGGCGATATTTTAAGTTGCAGAATCAAATCAATTCAGAAAAATCGATATCAGGTGTTTTTAACATGTAAAGAGAGTGATATGAGAAGCAGCCGCTTCCAGAATCATCGAAACATGGATCCCTACTATCATGAAGAGCGCAGCGGCTTAGAGAGTCAGCAGGAGAAAGCTCGTAAAGAGAAGGAGCTTGCTAAGAAGCATTTTAAGCCCAGGATGATTGTTCATCCTCGTTTTCAAAATATTACGGCCAATGAAGCAATGGAGGTCTGTTGTTAACACCATTAAATCTATCATGAAATTACCTTTTCCATGTGCTGCATATGCATGCATATACGTGTTGGCATATTTTGTAGTAGAGTTGTATTTGCTGGACTATTTGATAATGTGATGTGTACAAGTAACATATGCATAATACTGGCTAACATGTATGCATCAGATAGGGGATGTCTGAAGTTTCATCTTTATCTTCTTGGGTATATGTTTCATTTGTTAAGTTGGCTTATTTTAGGTACATTTTTTTAGTAGAAAGTGACTGCTCACATTTAATTGATCCCCTCATGAAAGTGTATGTAGGGTACACTCCCCCACTTTATGCAGCTACATCTTTAACCTAAAAGTCTATAATATTTCTGCCTGTGATTTTATGTACGATGCAGTGTGAAAATTTTGGCTATTATAGTTATTTTGGGTAAGATGCAGTGTGAAAATTGTGGTAAGCTACACCTTTGGATTTTCGTTTGCATAATTATGTCCTAATTAAGTTTCTTCTTTTTCCTCCTTTGTGTACAGTTACTGTCTGACAAGGAGCCTGGCGAAAGTGTTGTCCGTCCTAGTTCTCGGGGACCTTCATTTTTGACTTTAACTCTTAAAATTTATAATGATGTTTATGCTCACAAGGACATTGTTGAGGGCGGAAAGGAACACAAGGATATCACAAGCTTGCTTCGAATAGGGAAGACGCTGAAAATTGGAGAGGATACGTTTGAGGATTTAGATGAGGTAAGCATCTCAAGTTTTGTATTACAGAATTGTGAGGTCTTCGGGTAATTTAGCCAGTATTAATTAGAAGATATGCCAGAATGCTACCAACTGCAAGATTATTTCCATGCTTCGGAAATATTTATTTTGATCCTTCTGCCATGTCTATGTACAAGTATTAGCATATTTTTTAATCCTTATAGCTGATTACGGTTGTAATATATGTTCATAGTTTTTGTTTGAGCCACATTCTTTCAAGAAATACATTTTTAAACAATGATTTGACATCATTTTAACGACACATTCTTCAATAAAATAATATTACACGCAAATCCAAAACTTTTTTTTTATTTTTTAACTACACATTTCCCATCGATACACTATTCAAAAATACATTTTTATGAAAATAATGTGGCTCAAACAAGGGCATAATATGTTTACAAACACGTACACATGATAGGGTGAGATGATTGGGTCAAAAAAAAAATTTTAAAAAAATAAATGAAATTTTCCACTCTCTTTTTGACACCTCATGTGTATGTAAGCCCTAATGTACAAGTAGCCTCATGCAGCTCATTATATCCATATTGCAGAAGCATGGAAAGAAAGCTAACATTTCCTTATCTCTCTTTGATGTATTTTTCTAGTTTGGCGAAAATAATTAGACAATGAATGATCTGGCTAATGCTTTGTTTTAAGACCTTTAATTTTTATTTTTTTTCGATAATATCTTTCTTGTCTTTACATGTTCAATTGTATATTGAATGCTTCTTTCAGATCAGATTTTGTTTTCTCGGTGTACTTGTCAGAAATCTACTTCTGTCAACATAATTTCAATCATTTTTGCTGTATTTCTGAAGCATGGAAAGAAAATGACGTCTTCCTTCTTTGTATATTGCATTTATCAAGTTTTAGTTTGGTGAAGTACCTAGGTTGGAATAGAGGATCTGGGTAGTGCTTGGTCTATAACTTTCTTTTTTCCACTTGTTTGATATTATCTTTCACCTTCATATGTTTTTACTCATTAATTGATTACTTCTTGAACATGTTCGTTTTCTCCACTTAATCTGCTTATTAGAAATATACTTTTGTCACCATCATTAAATCCTGAGATGTGTAGAATCTTCAGCATGGTTTGTCTTTCTTGATTCAGGTAATGGATCGTTATGTGGATCCATTGGTATCCCATTTGAAGGCAATGCTAAACTATCGCAAGTTCAAGAAGGGAAATAAAGCAGAAGTTGATGAGCTCCTAAGGATTGAGAAATCTGAGTACCCAATGAGGATCGTGTATTGCTTTGGGATATCCCATGAACATCCTGGCACATTCATACTGACTTATATACGTAGTTCAAATCCACATCATGAGTACATAGGTCTGTATCCAAAGGGATTTAAGTTCCGAAAAAGGATGTTTGAGGACATTGATCGTCTTGTGGCATATTTTCAGAGACACATAGATGATCCACATGAGTCACCATCAATTCGATCAGTTGCTGCTATGGTGCCAATGAGAAGTCCTGCAACCGGGGACTCATCAGGGTTTGGCAGTGGGTGGAGTGGTTCAGGCAATGATGGTGGACGGAGAGGAAGCCAGTCTTCAGACAGAGATAGAACTCCGGGTTCTAGAACAGGTAAGCTAGAAGAACTTCACTTCATGCCTGCGGCGCTATGCCTAAATGATTTTCAATGTAAATTACTGTAAGGTCATTTCCTTTTCACAGGTCCTTAAGTGATTAGTTGTGTGACTTGTGTCATCCTGCCTGATATGTTATATTATGCTGACTTACAACTACTATTACTAGACTTTGTTAATGCTTTGGTGCTGGTAAAACTCTTAGCATACTTTGCCTTGTAGCTTAATATGTAGTCGATCCTTGATGTGGACAAGACTGGTAAACTTGATGGGTTTTCATATGATTCCCTTCTTTCCCAACTCCACATTCTGCACAGTTAATTGAAGAGGTTAATTGAGTCCCACTAGAAAACCTGACCACCAATTCTCGACACATAAGAGGGGGATGTGGTTTTGGATAGTTATAGGTAAAGGGAGTATCATCTTACAACTTTACTGCTGCAATGATTTGTTACAAATCTAACTCCTTGTCACACGGGACCTTATATACTAGTTTCTCCTAAAGTCATGTTTGAAAGTGATTGATTTTTCTTATTTATTCTTTTGAACTTATGAATTATACATTTCCTTTTTTTCATCTCTAGCTAGATTGATAACCTCTGAGGAATTTATAGTTGGAAGGAACCTATAGATTTCAGGTTGAAATGTGTCCAGATGACTGGCTTGAGGTGGGTTTTGATTGCAAGTTGCAACAGAGGCTGAAGGCCTGTGTTTTGTGAATTGGGGAGTGGCCGAGAAGGCAGGAGTGTTTAAGGGATGGGGTTGGAGGTCTTGTGGTGGAGAGGTTGAGAGAGAGTGCTAGAGTTGTGGTTTATAAAATTTGAAATGGTGCCTACAGTTGTTTCAGTTTTTCCAAGAATTATCTTTGTTTTGTTGAACTGATTTATCACTAATTTTGTCCTCCTATGTTTTAATCCATCTATATTTGTTTGGTTATAGGTAGAGGTGATTATAGAAATGGTGGCGACCAGGACGGGCATCCAAGTGGAGCACCCAGACCATATGGTGGGCGCGGACGTGGACGTGGGCGTGGTCGAGGTGGCAGAGGCAACGAGAGGCAGGATACAGACCGTGGCTCACAAAAGTGGGGTTCTAAGGATGGTGATGATGCTGGTGGATGGGGTAGTTTTCCTGGAGCAAAAGTTCAGAATTCACCAGGTCGGGAAGCTTTCCCTGGTAGCTGGGGTGGCAGCGCTTCAGATGATGCTGCGGAGACAGGTGGTGGAAATTCTGGATGGGGTGGCAGCAAAAAGAGTTCCGGCGGCTGGTGAATGTGATGCCCAAGTATATCTATGGATTTAAGCTTTGAATTGCTGGTGGCTGAGCTAATTAATTTTGTAATTCCATTGTTTAGACTGTGTTATATTTTCCATTGCTTTGTATGCAACACCCACTTCTTTAATTATTTCAATGCACTATGATAGTTTTTTGGTCGCTCGTATCGTTTATATTACTGTAACGATATCATGCTCGCGGAGTAGCCTACTTAAGCTCTCAATATTTTGACGTCGACTCATGCCAATGGTATGTTTGAAAGCACTATTCATAATTGAGGAAAATTTTGAGGAAGACAAACATTGAAGGCGTGGATGGGGAAGAACAAAAGTTAAATTTTGTTTCACGTTTCTCTTATTTAGACCTTAAATAGCTTTTGACAAAAGTTGATACAAATTGTGGATGTCATGAAATGTGCGGTTGAATGAGTTTTAGAAAATGGGTACTAAGCAAGAACTTAATATAGTTGTCTAGTATGAGTAGCGAACATGTCCTAACTCCTAGTATGAGTATGTACTGGTGTCATGTTTCTTTTTCAGCAAAAGGCAAAATTTAGTAGACAGGAGAACGTTGATAGACCTAGAACAATTGAGAAGCTCGTTCTGTTGGAATATATTCAGTTAGGGCCAGGGTATTTTGGAGAATTGGGAGAGATAGGTTGTTTATAAATACATCGAGGGGGTGATTTGGGAGAGGCATTCAGGGAAAATATGGGGAGAGACCGGGCCTCTCGAAAGCCTTGGATTTGTTTTTTCAATTGCTGTTTTCATTTCATCATTTCATCTACCGTTGTAATCTCTTTTAACAATTCAATAAACAATTTATTTCATCACTCCTTCTCTTCTATAATCCCCCAACGAAATGATCAGCCATCGGGATTCTATCAACAGGATTAATTAACAAAAAAAAAATAATAATAATAAACAAAATCGACTATCAAGAACAACAAACAGAGGTATGAAATTCTTGATGCTAGTAATTAATTTTGAAGGTAGATGTGCTTAGATTAGGATACATTGTCCATTAGTTGGAATGTTAATCAACTCGATGACAACTAGAACTTGGATAAGAATTCTGAATTCCCTTGCGGTCAATTTCTTGTTCATTCATAGCTTCTTGAAATTAGTAGTTGCATACGTTTTTCTGCATCCATTACTAAATGAGGGCTCCATCAAAAAGGACAAAAAAGAATACAAGAAACCATCGCTCAAGACATTTACTAGGTAGCAAAAAAATATAATTGCCTTCACAAGAAAATACAAACTTTTGAGGGCATTTGTCTCGGATACAAGAGAAAATTCAACTTGAAGCTAAGCATGAAGAAATAGGACCAAACAACACTCGGGCATAGAAATTACAGTTGAAACCATATCAACTTACCAATGCTTTCACTTGTCAAGGTAATTTTTCTTAGTCATAATCACTAGCCAAAGTTATGGACTTGTCCCATATTGCAAACTTCCAAAATTTGAAACAAATTTCGGAAAGATTGATGGACAACGTAGAAATCAACAAAAGAACTCCATAGAACTCTCAAAATATTTGTCCTAACAAGCTTGAGGGTTCCTCAATATTCAAAACCCAACTCTTTCAAAATTGGAAGGTACATTCTGAGTTTCAGTTTCAAGTAACGTTTAGCTCTTTTGATTGCATTTTGTCCCTTTGAAATTTTTTCAGTAGAACTCGAGTATGTGTTTAGCTATGGTTATGTATATAAAATAAACATTATAGAGGTTTTTGGACTGCCTAATTCTTTTATATTAGCTTTTCTGCTTGCTAAGATCCACATTTGTAGCTGTTTTTGGCCAAAAAAGGGGGTTTTGCTGTTTGATAGAAACAATGCTTTTACGCAGACAAATATCTCTTCTTTTCGCAACAAGTTGAATTTCTTTTAGCCCTTTTTCTGATACATATAGAGTCGGCTATGTGGATTCTTTTAGACACTACGTTCGGTTCATTGCTAAATCAACTGGAAAATAAAAAAGAAAGACGCATGGAATATGACAGAATTCTTATTATTTTAAAGTTATTTTGATTTCATGTGCAAAATCGCCGTTGAATCATGAATCTTTTGTTTTTGAAGGTGCAATTCATTATCCAGTTGTAAACAATGTCTACAAGTAATCAGAAGGTGCTAATTATACAAGATGCATCGAAAGAACTATGTGCAGTTTCCATCAGAGAAGCCCTCCGCAGCTTGTCACTTACTCCTGGAGCCAAAGTCAAGCTTCTTGGAATTATACCGGCATTCAGGACCGCCCACAGATTTTATCCTTTGCGTTGTGGACTTGGTATGAACTCTTGGATTTGTCGCAAATAAGTCATGGGCGTATGATTATAATCATCTATGATGCATCGACACGGACATGATACATGTCAGATACGTCGACACGCGTTTTTTCAAAAAAGTACTGATATGGAACATCGTCAACATGTTGATTAAATTCTGTATATTTCTTCATTTATGTAGTATAAGATTTTGTACTTGGTATTAATTTTTCTTGTTGAAATCTTTTAAATATAAGTGCATATTTATTATTCACTAATAACTTTGAGATAAGCATATATATTTCTAATAAAAAAAGAAAAATGATCATGGTAGAATGTTCAAGGAGTGTCAGGTATGACACATCTCGAATACAGACACGCTACCCTGGTTAAAGTGTTTGTGCAACAGAGATAATCATGATGCGTCATTTTTAAATCTCTTCTGATGCATTTGTGTGCGAGCGATCATTGTTGCAAAGTTGCAGTAAATTTTTCGTTGATTTTGTTTACTGATGCTGTTTTCGAATATGTTCATGGTTTTCTCTAGGACTCAAAAGCAGGTTACAATCGAGTGTAACGATTAATAAGAAAAAGGAAGACATCGAACAGCAAGTACAACAGATGATGGATGAATATTCAAGATGTTCACATATTGCAAGGATTTGGAGGCAGGCTGAAATACAAAAGGTCATCAGTGTATATAATTTTTCAAGCATGCGCATAGGAAATTGTAGTGTTCCATCTACTACTTGTTAATCAAATATCCCCATTCACAGGTCGGAGATTTCCTCATCTGGCTAAGTTTTCATTTATTAATGTATATGTAGGTTGGATTCGAGATAGCAGTTGAGGCAGGGTCGCTAAAAGAGGTTGCCGTGGATTATGCCAAGAGCTATGGGGCTACACACGTGATCCTTCCAAGGTATACTGTAGTTTGAGCCTCTGTAGATGGTACAGAAGAAGTGTATGATAAAGCCAATCCATATTAATCATCATCACCAATAATATGATCAAGAAATTTAAATTTTTAATTCCTGCCAAAAGTTTGATCAATTTACTTGCGATTTGCTTCTAGCTCTTTGTTTCAGATCCAACTCATACTTGGTCTCTTCCAACTTGATTCCCACAGGAACCTCAAGAAAAATAAGAAATATTTCATGGACAACCTATCTTGTTCAATGTATAGGATGAAAAGAGATAGTAGTGTGGAGACCGTGAGAGGAGTTGAGGCTGCTGAAGTTAGTGTATTGTCCTCAGGCAGACATTTCAAGTCAGAATCTTGTAAGTGAATAAGGTCCATATACTGTCATATATGCTTCAGAGAATTGATAAACAGAAAGTTCACTCATTTCGATGTGCAGGCAAACAACGAGAAGAGATATTTGAAAATTCTGCCTGTTCAGTGTGCATGAACAGAAGGACAAGGATTGGAGGACAAACAAGAGAATTCACATATGCTGAGTTGCATTTGGCGACAAATGGCTTTTCCAAGGAAAATTTGTTATCTGTTAGGGGAAAGAAAATCTTTAGAGGGCAACTTAATGATCTGCAACAAATTATGATAAGAGAATACCATTTGAAAACCATTAAAGAGAAGGATTTTAAGGCAGAGGTTCAGACCCTTGGGAAATTCAGACACGATAATGTGGCCATGCTCTTAGGATCATTTTCAAAAGGAACGCATAGGTTGCTAATCTATGAATTTATCTGCAATGGATCTCTGAGCAAACATCTATCAGGTAAAGGCACCACCGAACCACCTCAGGTCTTCATTAAAAGCTTAAGCTTTTAAAGAACGAACACGTTAATCTAGTACTTGTTTATGCAGACAAAAGCAGGGAATTGACATGGGACAGAAGAATGAACATAGCCGAAGGGGCAGCTAAAGGTTTGGAATATTTGCATGGAAAACAGATTTATGGAAGTGTGAGGGCACGTAACATACTCATTACACATGATTACCAACCACGGGTAAATTTAATTTGGCAATCGGATTTTGGATCGTATTAAATTGCTTTTCATGAAAAATCAATGTCTCTTATGCTGGAATTTTTGTCACATGACTCAGCTGTCGTATTTCGGGCTTGCTAGAAATCAATATGAAGACACGTATCAATCTTCTGAAACCCCGGTGCTAAAGACATTTGACTACTTGCCACCAGAATATGAAGGAACTGGATTAGACTTGAGCAAAGCAGATGTGTATTCCTTTGGGGTTGTTCTTCTTGAACTGATCACTGGTCGAAAGACAGTTGAAGATACAGATGGCCAAAGCTTCTTGAGATGGGTAATAACTTTTACATTCTTAATTTGAAGACAATTATTCAAAATCATAGAGTGATCTCATTTCAATTCTTGGCAGGCAAGATCATCTCTGAGACAGAAGAAGTACATGGAATTGATTGACCCTGTAGTACAGGACAGTGTTGATCTTTTCCAGCTATATTGGATTGTTCGTGTTGCTGATAAATGTCTTAGCTGGGATCCCAATAGTCGACCTTCGATAAATAAGGTGATATCTCACTTCAAGCGAACTCAAGAGAAGAATGCTTATTCACTTTCTGAAAATTTTGCATTTTACTTGATGATTATTTTCTTGGATGAACTTACTACAGCTGGTGAAGGACCTGGCATGCATAGTTAACCATTGTGGTGCTGAAGACTTCTCTCTTACTGAATCTGAACTAATGGCTGCGAAGGTTAGGTAGTCGAATGTAAACCGGCTGGCTATAAGTAGTTTTCGAACATTGATTATGTTGTACTGACTTTTTTTGTTCGAAACTGCTATTCAGATATGGCAATCATGTAATTATTCTTTTACATAAGACTGAACATATTTGAAAATTTTGATTAAACTGGATCATGTTCAGCCTTACTTTTGTGTGGTGATTCTAAAACTCTTAATGTAATACCTTAATTAACTAATTGGGTCAAACCTAGAAGTTGAGTCAAATATGTCATCCATTTAAAAAAAAAAGAAGAAGAAAAAAACTACTTAAAAAATTAAAAATGAAAAAGTCAAGCGGTGGAATTGACAAATTAGGCACGCTAGAGCTCCATTTTTACTAATAATAATGTATTTTTAACTAGTAAATTAATGCAAAAATAAGAAAAAATTTTGAATTTGTATGTAATATAATTTCAATAAAAAATATGTAATCGAAAAGAATAGAGAAAAATGTATTTTAAAAATAATTGATATTAAACAAGGGCATGTTTACCCAAATCCATTCAATTTTCCATTGGAATACAAATCCATTTTACACGAGAGGGGGGAAGAAGAAGAAAATAAAATAAAAAAATAAGAGGAAAGGTTGCCGACATGATTTAGTAATAAGTGGTTTATAGTATTAAGTTTGAATTTACTTATTGAAAAGTTATATTAAATCTTAGGATTATTGAATTATTAGTTCAAATTCAATTTTATCAAAGAAGAACTATTGATAACAAGCTATGTAATTAAGTTAAAGGGAAAAAATTAAGCTTTGTATTAAGTTAAAGGAAAGAAAAATTAGCTTATTTAATTAAAGAAAGTTGGGAAGTTGCTTAAATATAGAAAGATTAAATTTTAGTATCGCCTATTTATTAAATTTTAGGATTATTGAATTATTAGTTCAAATTCAATTTTATCAAAGAAGAACTATTGATAACAAAGCTATGTAATTAAGTTAAAGGGAAAAAATTAAGTTATGTATTAAGTTAAAGGAAAGAAAAATTAGCTTAGTTAATTAAAGAAAGTTGGGAAGTTGCTTAAATATGGAAAGATTAATTTTTAGTATCGTCTATTTAATTATTAAAGTTACTTTATAAGGTTAATTTAGATATTATATCATATTTCGACGGCGATACACACATCGAGAAAGCTTACCAACCAAGTTGATTTCACATACATAGTTTTATGAGTGGAAAAACTTAAATTTTTTCAAATGTTGATAATTGATTATACTATTATGTTACATGAGATTATGTGACTTATTTCAACTACATAATTATTATAAAATATTTCTTCACCATGAAATATGTGGAATTATAAAGATTGTGTGTGGATTACTTGTTTAGGGTAGTTAGAAGATGTACCTCTAGTGATCACAGGAAGATGATCCACTCGATCGTGTTGATATTATATTGACCATTTGATTATTGATATTAATATTGCGTAGAGCTTTATCCGATACATATTAAGTGTACCAAGGACCCCAATGAAAATGAAAGTATTTCGAGTTTATATTGATGATTATATCATGACCATGAGACGATATTTTTCAGTATTACGAGTATGGTTCACATACTTATTATTATTATTATTATTATTATTATTATTATTATTATTATTATTATTATTATTATTATTATTATTATTATTATTATTATTATATGATATTAATATATGAACAGTTAAGTGATATAAACTTGATTATTGATAAGTATGTATAAATGAGAGAAATATAATTATTTTCGAACTTCATCACTCACCGATCTATCAATTCATAGAATTTTTCACGATTTTTCTTATCAAGTAATAGTCGAAATTCTAGGCAGCTTTTAGTGTTGATCCTTTGATTTTGCGAGTCAAAGCCACACTATAGAGTTATCTAGTACAACTCATCGCATAGAGCATGTAGTCATTCTGTGGGGACACATGTTCATATTTAGATACCACTTTTGCATCACTTGTAGATAGGTGGATGGGCTCACTCTATATTGGGCATACATATGTACAACTTATGTTATTTTCATTAAAAAAAGAAAAAAGAAAAAAGTCTGAGAATTTGGCTTATCTCTATCATGTTGTGTTATTGTGGTTATTCAAAGGAATCATGGTTTATAATTTCTATGTTAATCGTTGTCGGGATTTGTTGCACTTTTGATTAGAGGTTGGTTAGTCCAAATCACAGGGGAGATAGTTCCAAAATTTCATTACAAATAAGTCATAATAAGTTGCATACTTTAGTATCATTGATCGTGGGTCCAACTTTTAGTTTGTAGTTATCATCGGTGCACGTCGCGTTTCGGATCTACTAATGTTACTCGGGGCAGGGCAGGGCACTAAATCCCTATTCGGTTCTTAATCATGTTCAGTTAGATTCGATTCGTTTCAAAAGTTTTGTTCAACCCTAATTTCAAAACTTGAGCAAATTAACTATTTCGCATATGTCAGAGAGGCAGCAAAACTAATGCTTTACACTATAAACATTGATTAGATGCATTAGCACGAGACATTGTACACGCTCAATAAACATTTCAACGTCTCACTTTTGTTGCTTTGCTTCTCTATTTTTTGTCATCCACCCTTAATCATTACGACGAATAAATGTTTCTGTAAAAGTGAACCTGGTATTACTTGATCTTATTTTCCATGGCAATTAAAGAAGTTGCCATCGTGATTTAAGAGTTCAACGATCTTTCTTTTATTTTCTATTAATCATGGTACTATTTCAATGACTAATATTTTGCAGAACATGTCACAAAACATTAGCGTTTTTCCTAAAAGAGTTATTTTCGGAAAACATTTTTTTTATTCATTTTAAGAAGTTAAATTCGTTGCAATGTTGATTTCAAACAAATTTATGAAATACATGATGGATAAAATCGAGAATTCCAATTAGAAGGCTCCATTGAAAATGACGAAAGAATCCAAGAAATTCATCCCAAAAGATATTTTTTAGGCAGCAAGAAAAGATTGATAATTCATTTCATTTTTGTCTTCAACTAATCACATCAAGTAACCAATCTCTTCACTTATATCTAGGAATTTTTCTTAGTTATAATCACCACCAAGATAAAAATAAATGTCCCAAGTTACAAATTTCCAAATTCTTTTAGAAGAAATCAATGTCGTCAAAAAATATGTACAGCCTAGAAATTAACAAAAATACAAGCCCCCGTTTGGGCTATCTATTGTATTTTTTAGGGAAAATATATTTTCAAATTGTGATTTATTATTATTATTATTATTTTCTTTTGAGAATGTGTAATATGAGAAAAAGGAAAAATTTTGAGTTTACGTGCAATATTATTTTATTTAAAAATACGTGATTAAAAAGTGAGAGAAAATGTATTTTAAATAAAATGGAGCCAAAACATGGGCTTATATATGTTGACTTAAGTGAGGCTACTCTCACAATTGCAGCCCTCTCAGGTACTTCTCTGGATTATAATTTCATATTCTTTAGTTCTATTCGTTGCAGGTTTCGTCCCAGTTTATCTTTCATAAATTTCTTGATTTTCTTATCTATGATTATGCTTGTGTTTAAACTGTTCAATTCATGCTAATGAGTGATAAAAGATTCTTGCCGGCCTCATCTCTTTTGAGAACAAAACTTATTTTTTTGTTGCTACATTTGCAGTTTCTGGTAACAATTTTTTCTTCAGAATCCACCTGTTTCGGATTATCATGTCTTCGTTAACTTTGCCTTAGAAATAGTATCTTCTTTTCATCTGATGTGCAGAATCCACGTTGAAACATTGTAGATTTTATTTTTTTCATTTTTGAAGGTGAGATTCATTTCGTCCAACGAAAAACAATGCCTAGAGACACTAAGAAGGTTCTGATGGTTCAACATGCTTCGGGACTACTCGATTTCGAATCCATCAGAAAAACCCTAAAGTCACTTAGCCCTAATGACAAAATCACTGTTCTTGCAATTATACAGAAGACATCAGGTACTCTTCACCGTGAAAAAGTAAAAGGTTATATTAATTTATTGACTGCAAATAAATCTTCACAAAAAAGAAGAATATACGTCAACATAGAGGTATCAAAATGTTGAGGTCCGAACTCCCTCAGTTCCAAGCTACGTAGTTGACTTTCTGTTACTATTGTGTGTGACACGTTTTTTTTTTTTTTTTTTTGGTTACAAAAATTCCATGGTTATCGGATTTCCCTCGTTGATTCAGCCGAAGACGACAATAAGAAAAACAAAGACATTAAAGAGAAGCTAGATGAATATTCAAACTGTTCAGATATTGCTGAGATTAAGATACTAGCTCAAGTGCAACAGGTTATCAATGACAGTGTTTCTTGCAAATACCCCACTACTCCCAACATTTCAGAATTTGTGACTAAATTATCAAGTTTTATGGATTGGTGTATGCATATAGGTGGAATTTAATGTAGCAGTTGAGGCGGGTTCGCTCAATGAAGTTGCAGTCGAATATGCTAAGAAATTCGGGGCAACACGCGTGCACCTTCCATGGTATTCTGCTATTTTCATCCTGAAATATATTTGAATCATTATTTGCCAATCTTAGCACATCCCTAATGTTTATATACGTTGATAAATGTGTTGCAGGAGTTTCTCAATCATGCAAGCAGAAGAGCAAAATCAAGAAAACTCCAGTCATAAATCCCTCGTAGAGAGACTATTGCTCGATAAGCTAGCAGAACTCGTTTCGTCTGGACCTCAGTTATCATCAACAATGGCTGATAGAGGTAATCGACTATACACCCTTATTGCCTTTTAGACTCTGAGGTATCGTTTAGCCTGAGCACGTATAGAACCTTTGGTTATGCCTCATTTCTGGGAGGTCTACGCCCCCATAGAAACTATTTACTTGTAGACACTTGTGTTGCCCAGGGCATAAGAGGCTTGATGACTTCACGTCATCTTCGCTCGCATTTGTCATTGCAGGAAAAGGTCACCCCAAAATCCCACCACTTGCTGATGATCCCTCAGAGAAGATTCGTGCTAGAAGGGATTCTGGCTCAAGTTCAAGCGTTCTACCTCCACGAAAGTCACATCATTTCGGTCCTTTAAAAGGGGTGTTTCCCAGTATCTCCTCGCCGAGCAATGTCAACCAACCGGCCTTTGATGATGACCTAGAGGCCTCAGACACACCCCTCGGGATGCTTCCCTATCCTATATCTGAAGTTATTGGCATTGTCGGGAAGTTTTGGGTTCAGAAACACTCCGAGAAGTTGCAGGGGTTGGAAGACAGTCAGGTCAGGAATGGAGCCCTTAGCTACATGGTGAAGGCATTGGTTTATACCATTGAAGACAACAACAGGACTTCTAAGCTTTTGGGCAAAACTGAAGGCTTAATTGATGAGAATGCGAAGCTGCAAGAAAAGGTTGGTGAGATGGAGGATAAACTGAGTATTCTGAAGAATTTAAAATCCAAAATGCAGACTAGGCTGAAAAGACGTGATGCTAGAATTGTTAAGCTAAAGGCTAAGATTACGGCCCCGGAGGAGGAAACTGAGAAGGCAAAAAAAGAAGCTACTGAGGCTATAGAAAACTTTAAGGAAACAAAGGAGTATAGAGCTTTGAGGGAAGAGTTGTACCATCAAGGGGCTGATGCCATGATTGAGTCGATCACTGCAGCACGACCTGATTACGACCTCAGCTTCTTATACTCATCTGATGAGGATGAGGACAAGATATCAACCGACGAAGATCTTGATCAGGATTGGAAAACAGAAGAGAATTGTTGAAATGAGAGATTTATCCACCACGAAATCACATTAATTCAGCACTTGTTTCTGTTTATTTATAATTTAAATGGTTTACATTTACTTGTCGAACGAGCTTCTAGTTTCATCGAATAAAAAATGAACGATTAAATTTTACATTTTTCCCTTCAAATAAGTGTGTTATCTTTCATTATCAACAAATCCTACATATCTTAACTTCGATTAATTATGATGATGTACTAACAATTAAATTATATATACTTTGTTAACGCCGTTACAACGTAACGGAAGCCCCATAATGCAACAAATTGTTACCCGAGCCGACAGCTAAGCTGAAGTGCCTTGAGCTACAAGACTGTCCGCGTATTGGGATTCACAACAAAAGCTTTCGGTGTAAGCATAAAATAATAATTTTGCAGTTTCGTCATTGTCACGTCATGTCTCTGTCAAGGTGACGTCACGAGTGGCGTCGCTCTTCCTTTGTCTTCTAGAAAAAGTTTTGGCTTTACACTCCACAATCCAATCCTCAATCATATCAACTTATCTCATCCAATTTTTTCTTCCCTCTTTTTCTGTTAGTCAAAATTATTTTGATGATATCAATTCAATGAGAATTTACCTGAGTAATAAATTATTAATTCATACTTCAGTCGCGATAGACACACGATCAACTTTTGAAATGACTAAGCCACCGTTGGGCTCTCTTTAAATTATTTTTTTGTTTTTTCTCGCTTCTAATTTTAATCATACAATTTTTTTAATCATTCATTCTCCAAAAAATTACTATTTCTTTCATTAAAATTTAAAATAATGAAAGCGAAATGGGGGATAAATTATATTATGTTATAATGAGTAATGGAGATTTTTTTTTTTTTTTTTTAAATCGTGTCAAATGATGCACTTCTAGTTAAGACCATTCATGCCATCAACTTTTTAATCAAAATTTACTAAAAATTGGCTTTTAGCAAAACCAAACAGGAACTGAATGTTCTTAGACCATATGGGTAGACATAATGTGAATCTCGCCTTCCTTGATATGAGCTCAACATGTATAAAGTAGGTCGTCTTCGAGCAAATTTACTGATGTCAACTAAACTCGCTTCACGTCCAACTATTTGAGTCTTGCGATAAACCCTTTGATTTATAACACGCAAGCACTCACAAAAGCATGCTTATGTGACAAAAATATTGTGTTGCACAGCTCAAACAAATATTATATGGCTCATGTTTGGGATTCATTATATCCGAAATGCATTTTTCTCTCTTTTTTTAACCAGGCATTCTTAAATAAAATAATATTACAAGTGAACTAAAAATATTTTCTTCATTTTCAACTACACATTCTTGAAAAAAAAATTTATTCTAAAATATATTTTATATATATTTTTTTTTTCCTAAAATACATTTTATTGGAGCCCACGCAGTGCTAGATGTAGAAAAAAGTGATCTATACAAAAATGAGGGTGAACTCGAAAGCTAGAACTGCAATATAGGACCAAGTTCTTTAGGAAAAGATTCTTGAGGACCCACACGGCATTATTGGATAACTTATGGTTACATAAAAAGAGGCATAGATTGTCGATCTGCCACCCAATTAAGGCCCATGGGCCCCTAGGCCCAAATACAAGACTGGTCGTACCATGTTTAGGTATTATAAACGACGCGGTCTCTTTTCTATTATTTTTAATTTTTCTAGCTAATTGACCTTATTTTTCATAACAATGTTATTTAGTCCCACTAGAATTAAAGTTGAAATTTAAATGACGTAAATGTGAAATTAAATGATAAGTCGAATTAAATAAGTTATTTAATTTCACATTTCATTCAACCTATCATCAAGCGTCACTTAAACTGAAGTTATAACCTAACGAGGCATATCATCATTCTATTTTCCAAAATATAATGGTAACGGAGTTTGTCCCCTCTTAACCACAAAACATTACACCTTAACTTTACATAAACCATGGTTTACTCATGGTACACAGATTGAGCATGCGTGTTCCTAGGAAAGCCGTCTCCTTATCCCCACTTCCGTACCACTCCCCTTCTTCTATATACTCACCCCGCTCCTTTAACCTCACCACTCCTCTGCATTTTTTGATCCAGATTTTTTTTCTTTATAAACATCTTTTGATTCTGGGTTTTCCAATTTGTCGGTGAAAAGTGGGGTTCATTGTGTTTTTGCAGAATCTTTAATGGCTTCTTCTGAGAATTATGTAACTGTTGAACAACCGTGGAGGTTCCGGGGATCTTTCACGGATTCCATGGCTTACGAATTCTACACAAAAGAGAATGAAAAGCTAACTAAAGCTTTGCAAATGTCATATACAGGTGGCGCCACCACAGCCGACACCCCCACGTCTCTTTTGGAGAAGCCTGAAACGATGCTGTTTCAAACCCCCTCCGTCTCCGGCGGTTCGGAATGTGAAGCCTCGGTTTCCAAACCTCGGACCGTCGGGTTGACACGGAAGATAACAAAACGGAAGTCGCGTGCGTCTAAAGGTGCAACGACGACGTTTATATCTGCTGATCCAGCGAATTTCAGACAAATGGTACAGCAGATGACAGGAGCTAGACTTGGGGGCATGAACGGACAGCTGCCGGTTACTCAGGTTCTGAAGCCTGAGCCTCAAAGGCCAGTCAACCGGTTGCAGCCGAGTGGAGGCCTGTCAACTCTTGACACGTCATCTTTTCTGCTCAGCCAAACCCGCCGTCACCAAGTCGACCCAATTTCATATTTGGTGGCTCAGCCACCTGCCACGGTGGTTACTGACGGTGGCTCCGGTGGGCTTGACTTCAACTCTCTTTGCAACTTTCCAACCCTCGAGTCTTGGAAAGATATGTAATGTGGTGCAAATGAGCTTTAACTTTACCGGTCCAGCGACGACTCTCACAGTCCGATCGCTAAAATGGATTTAATTTCGATTTTTATTTTTTAAGTACTTTTTAATTTTTTGAAAAGGAATCTTGGAGACGGGTAAAATCGGACAAGCTGTTAATAATTTGGGACATGGCTTGTATGGATGGAAATCTATTGTATGATATGATGTATAATTGTGACTTAAGTTATTGTAGTTTAATGTATCACTTTCAATCATTTCTCTATCAATTTTAATCACATCGTATTGCTATGTGAATTGATTAGGATTTTATTATTTATGGCTAAGCACATTATTGTGGTTTTTAAGAGCAAAAAAGGAATAATTACGATGAAAGAGCTGGAACTTTTAATATAATTTTTAAATAATTATTACTTTTTACCGTTACTTATTATGAAAATTGCACCTCTTTCTGACGAGAATAAAGAATAAATTTATCTAACCATCGTTTGATTCTTATTCATCAAAAAATTCATTTGTTCAAAATTCATTTTTAATCATACATTTTTCAAATAAATAATATTACACGCAAATCCAAAACTTTTCTTCAGCCCATGTTTGTTTCTCATTTTTTTCATTAAAACAAAAAATATGATCGTTATCCATCAAATCAAGCCACCAAATTTGAATTTATATATCGTGTGAGTCCATAACGGCTCTATTTTTCATTTTCATTTTTGCAAAAATGAGAAACAAACGCCCCTTAATTTTTAACCACACATTCTTCATCAATTTACTATTCGAAATGCATTATTTCCTCCAAAATGAGAATCAAACAAGGGCATAATATCATTGATATTGATTGTTGAGCATCAATTTAGGTGTCAGTATATTTTGTCCTATTAAATGAATCATAATTCATTGTATTTAATTGAACATGTAACTTGGTCCCTATTTGACAGAATTTTTTTTTTTTGAAAGAATGGGTTTTTAAATAATAAATTTTGGGAGACAGTGTAGTTTAAGAGTAAGGAAATGATTTTAGATTTATGTGAATAATTAAATATCAGTGGCGCTAATTAATATTACTGTTCTAACAATAGCTCATACCTTTAGTATGCGGTCTACTTCGTCTAATACTGCCACAATTTGTGTTCTTCCCTTCACGAGTCTTTAAGAAAGTTCAGCATTCCTCTGCTGTGGTGGAACATTCTCATGCCAACCCCTTCTTCTAACATGGACTTTGAGCAATGGAATTGACTCAGATTAATCAATCAAGAACTTTTAACCCCAACATAGATTTATTGATTTGTTTATTTTCTCCTATGGAAACTTGTAATTTAATTTATTGTAGTCTTTGTCAGAACGATCGTTGTGTGATCTTCATAGTCATTATCGAGTTTGAACTTTGAAATTTCAAGTTCTTTTTTCAATTAAATATTTCATTTTGATTTAAGAACATATAAACTAGATTCTACTAGATTGTCTTATATATATATATATATATAATCTTAATATATTAATTCTATATAATGTTGCCTATCGTGGTCAGACTAGAATAATAAAATACTGAGATTAGAAAAATTAAAATAATATCCTTGATTTATAACTGTATCCTAGAAAATGGAGTATTTAATTATAAGTGTTAGTGGAATTGCGACAAATTATCATTAAAATATTTATATTACTCAATAACAAGCAAGGGAGACCAAGTTTAATACATCGACTAAAGAAAAATAAATTAAAATTTTATCTAAGTACTATATAGTATTGTTTAATGCTACACTTCAATTGAGAATTAATCGTCTAAATTTCTTTTTTTATTGTCACATAACACTCAATTTCCAACTTATTGAAGTTAGATTTTATTTTCTTACTTGTGAGGGAGTGATTGAAAAGCTGAATCGATACACTTTTTGGAGGTTAAATGACAATTCTTATAAAAAATAGTAGACAATTCTTTTATTAAAAATTAATTATGCAACTGTAATGAAAGTATTAGGAGTAAATTTAAAATATTTGATATCTATTTACTTCTTTTTAAATGTAACTTACTATTAAATTGGGTAAGTTTTCATTTTTAATACAAGAAATTATGCTCCTGTTTGACATTCATTATTTCAAAAATCTTTTTTTCTAAATATTCATTTTCAATCACACATTCACGTAATAAAATATTCTGCAATTAAATTCAAAATTTTTCTTACTTTATAACCATATTTTTCAAAAAATTATTATTTAAAACTTCATGTTACCTAAATAGTAGCCATCAAACATGGACTAAATAGATAAAAAAAAAATTCAAATAAATAGGAATTTAATTGAAGTAAATATGTAGTCGTAAGTTCTTTTATGTACTCTACGTCACTAATTTTTGTTTCACATCTAACATTATGTCAAATAAATTTTTACAACAAGCAAATTTCGAAGCTCGATTAATCAAATATTCAATTCTAAGTATCATCAAGCAACTTTTCACATACAAGCCACAAAATTGTTGTATCAAGCAAATACAAAACACGAAAAGTAGTAGTAATACTTTTAGCAAAAACTTTTTTTGGGGTCAAGGAATCAAAATAAAGAGTCAATTAAGGAGGGCTGTACCTGATTGTACCCTGTCTTGGTATTTTTCAATTTTGACTTGATTTTTATTTAAATGAACAACGTGGTCTTAAGCAATTGTATTGCGAATTGCCCCACAATCTCAAGTCCAATCTTGGATTCTCGTGACATAGACGCGTGTCCACATGATAATTGTCCAGACTAATCATATACCGTCAAACACGGAAGCCCATGATCATCTGACGGTCACTGTACAATGTTGACTTCCACATATATAGAATGATGTTTATTTTGAAACCCGCACAATTTAATTGACGGTCCAAATCTTTGGTAAATTATCGATTAAAGATAAATTTTAATCAAATTATTTAATTATCCCAGTTTAGCACCGATTAAATTTCATTACATTACATTTAATTCTATTTTTCTCTCTTCTATGTTTAATCAAATAATCTTGCATAAAATAGTATTACACGTAAATAAAAAAAAAATCATTCTTTTTCAACCACTCATTTAAAAAAAAAAAAAAACTATTCTACTCATTTTCATTTCTAGAAAATGGGGACCAAACGGGGCTATATATCAAAAGTAATTTATACTATAAGTAATTGATCGATTACTATTGAACAATGACAAATGATAGATTATTGTCGTTGATTAGAGCATTTAAATTGAGAGTCGAGGATACTGTTCCAAGAACAACTAAAAGTTTGACACGAAATGGAGATTTTTGTAGTAGATGAAGATTGCAGTGAAACACGAACTAAAATTTCTTATTGAAATATAATATTTATTAAATATCATCTAAAAAATCCAACAGTTAAAAAAAATGTATTGTAGAAAAGTGACAACAGAAGGGTATAATTGAAAGAGAATGGAATACTGTGTGGGGAAATTTGAGTAGAGTCAATAGTGGGGATGGTTGTTGGTCTGAGTGGAGTGGTGGGTGTGAAGTTGGGGTGGTTGTTGACTCGCGAGTCTTTGTCCTACTTTTTGCGGTCATAACTGTAAGCACTGACGTATGAGTTGACTTAGTCAAAGACATTGCCTATCACATACAAATATGATTTCATGCTTATGATTTCATTATGTAATACAAGACTAAACTCCTCTTTTAAAAAAATAAAAATTAATTAATTAATTTGAGTAATTGAGTGCTCGTTCGATTATTTTATCAACTTTCAACTGATCAAATTTCAATTATAACCACACATTTCATTCAACTTACAAGCTTTTTGAGGATCTCGCAAATGGGATTGACTTAGACAAATGTTCTAAACCCTTGATCGTCCTGGGCCACAAAAAAATGACTTTAAATCTTGGAAAAATTGCAGCAGAAGTCCCAAATCTTTATAACATTAGCAAACTTTTTTCAAAACTTTGATTTGTCGCAGTCGTCACCCCTAACATTTTCAAACGTTGTAGGTGGAGCCCTTTTGCACGGTTTCCATCCAAAATACCGTTAGTTAACCAAAAATTTAATTTTGACTATATTTTAAATATTTTAAAAAGGAATAAAAGAGTAAATTTTCATTTATCACATTAAATAATAATTAAATTAAAAAATAAAAAACCCAAAACTCAGTCTTCTTCCTCCTACCCCACCCCATTTATTAATAAATTTTCATTTTCACAGTGTTTCTCTCTCATCCCATCTCTCTCAACTACATCTCTGACTCTATTTTTGAATCAGTCATCGTTATCAATGCCTTCGTAGACAGTCCTTGTCCGATCATCAATGCTGCCTACCGAAAAAGCCCATCAGGATGATCTACGGCGACAGTTTTCAAAGCTCGGCCCGCATATATTCAAAGATGCTACAATACTGATCTCATTTGTTGGACCCCAAGTTGTTGAATTTCTTCTTTTGCCTTCAAACTAGTCCTTGGAAATGAATTTCTTGTTTTCAAAAGCAATTTCTCAGCGTGATGACTTTCAGTTAAGTTATTTGCTTAGATTTACTGCAAAGAATGGAAATTCATTCTTCGTTTCGGGCCTGATTGAGGCTAGTACAGATGTAAATGGAAGGGATTTAGAGGGAGAATCTGTCTTGTCCTTGGCTGTTAAATCTAGAAATGTTGATTCTGTTCAGGTTTTGATTGAATCGGGTTCTACAGTAGACAACAAAATTGATAGATTTTCCCACGAAATCACAACTTCAAGATGGGTCGATTTAATGGAAACCACTAGTCTATAAATTAAAACTGAACTCTATTGCTACATCTGAAAGAAGACTGGGGGTGGCGTGGGGTAGGAGGAAGAAGATCGGGCGGTGGGTTTTTTATTTTTTAATTTAATTATTATTTAATGTGATAAATGAAAATTTACTCTTTTGCCCCATTTTAAAATATTAAAAATGTGGTCAAAGTTAATTTTTTTGTCTACTGACGGAATTGTGGATGAAAATCGTCCAAAATAACTTCACCTGCAATATTTGAAAATGTTAGAAGTGACTTCTGTAACAAATCAAAGATTTGGGAAAAGTTTACTAATGTTTCAAAGATTTGAGACTTCTACTACAATGATCCCAAAATGTTATAAATCATAAATGTATCCGGACATAAACATTTTACATTAGAGGATCACAATCAAATTTTTAAAAAAAGCGACGAAATTTTTTTTTATTGCTTTATATGGGTTATAAACTGTTATACTACTTTTTCATCTTGATTATTTTTACATCTAAAATTTATATATATATTCGATCATTTTTGGGATTTTTTTTATTATTGTTACTTTTTCCTTTCAATTAATTAATTTTTTTAAAAAAATAATCTAATAAATTTCCTAATAAAATTTTTGACATCATTTGAAAAAAAAATTAATTGATTAAGAGGAAAATGAAACAATAATAAAAAAAATCCTAAAAATGATTGAATTTTTTTTATACATAACTTTTTTTCAGATATAAAAATAATCAAGACGAAAAATTAGTATAACAATTTATAACCCCTATGAAGTAATAAAAATTTTATTAAGAATTTTTACGTCCAAAAAAAATAAAATTTGACGTCATACCACATATAAAATTTCCTAATAAAATGAAGTAAATTATAGTGAAAAATTTGTCGCACAAAAATAATTGATTTTTTTTTAAATGACTAGTTATACGTCTCTTTTTAATATACAAGTTTGACGTATGCTTAACTATTTTTTATATTAATTTAAATCATTCGATATGTTTATGAAATAGTTCTCCAAATAAGCTTCGAGAGGATATAGAAGATTTATGGATATGGCTAGCGTATAATCTTGAAAAAAATTTAAAGTTAACTTGTTATCGAAATATTAGTTTAGAACGGCTTATTTTGACGCGTCGTAACATTTGGTACGATTGGCTATTTCGCTCAACATTAACGATGTGGAATACTAGACTGTAAGTACTCCAAAATGATATTAAAAATGTAATATTTCAACTTCATTTGATATTTCATAATGAGCCTGAAAAATAGGGGAAAAAAAAACCTTGAAAAATCTGAAGGGTCAAGTGACCCTAGGGGACCCCCCTCGGGTCGGCGGGTCCTCCCCTGAACGACTAGCCATTGTCTAGGAGTGCTTTTGGACAGAGTTGAAACCAAAATTTGACCGTTATCCATGTAGGCTATTCTCAACTGTGGACTACTTTTAAGGCAGAATGACTTTTTTGTCCCCTTAACATTTAATTCATTCTTCATGAGGGGATGAGCATTTTTCATATTTAATTTGAGACAGTCAAATATTGCAGTCAAAATAGGACCTAGTAACGGGAAAAAAATCTCTCCCAGACAAGGGGTTAGTAAGTTAGATGACCATCAGAAAAAGTTTTAAAATTTAATTACTAATGAAAAACAATTTGATAAGTTTGATAACCATCAAAAAACATTTAAAGTTCATCACAAGTCGCCCAATAATGCTACAAAATTAAAAGCTCAAATGGGTGGTACAAAAAAAGGATTGGGACCAAGCTACAATAAAGATCATAAAATGGGGACTCGTAGTGAAATTTTTCTTAGAAAATACAGCACAAAAATGTGCTGATAGGCTTATCCAAGAAAACCCAATGCCAGTAGAAGAAAAATGGCTCCTCTCTTTACCAGCACTCCCACCATTCCGCTCTCCTCTGTCTCACCTTCACCAATTCGTTCAGCAATTATTGCCCACCCTTGTAAGTACAAACAATTCTTCTTTTTTTAGTACTTAGGTAAATATTGCTTATTTATTTATTGCAGCGTTCTACAATTATTTATCTGTATGTATGAATATATCTTTGTTTGTCACTCATTATCTTGGCTGTGGTAATTTTGATTTGTATATGGTGTTTTTAATTCTACTTCTTGTTTATGAATTCTGAGTTTTTGTTGTCTTGGTACGCTAATTTATCTCCCTTCCACACACACTCTCGCAGAGAAATGTATTGACTGAAGCATTTGCCTTTGTTTCTTACTTATCA
Source organism: Olea europaea var. sylvestris (assembly GCF_002742605.1). Taxonomy (NCBI): domain Eukaryota; kingdom Viridiplantae; phylum Streptophyta; class Magnoliopsida; order Lamiales; family Oleaceae; genus Olea; species Olea europaea. The sequence goes on along the minus strand of NC_036253.1, from coordinate 13,879,003 downwards.
ATTCGTTGACATTAGAAATAGAATTTTAGTTATATATAATGCAGATCCATTCATTTGGCTTTTACAATTGTTTATTTGTTTCTAGGCGGCTAGGCAGTTGTAGTCTCCATTTCATCTTGAATATGTATGTACTAATTTTTGTTAAGCATATTATGTTTTGGACATCAAGCTTCTTGAAGGATCGTCTGAATCCAACTTTTGTAGTTTTCTACCAAAAATTTTGATTAGATGGATATTTATTTGTGATGAACTAAAACTAAGCTTATCAAATTCAGTAGTTTAGACTTCTCATCAAAGGAAAAAAGATTAAAACCAGCAACTTTTGTTTGTAGTTCTTGTCGATTTTCCACTTCTAGTCTTGTTTGTGAAGTTGATAGTGTTACTGAATTTTGCAATTGGGTTCTTTTATCAGTCTCCAGATCATGTAGCAATTCCGTTTGTTTTAAGCCAAAATCATATGTCGGGTACAGAACTGTAACTCCATTTATTCTCAAAGAGAGAGGGGCATTGATTACAAAGGCATCTTCTGACGTTGATGGAGTAGGCTCCACTGATCCGGAGTCTCCTGCCTCTCCCTCGGAAAGTAACGAGGAAAATGTTCCCATCGAGAACCTTCCTCTTCAATCCAAGTTACAACTGAAGCTAGAGCAGAAGATGAGGATGAAGGCGGCAAAGAAGATTAGGCTGAGGAGAAAGAGGCTTGTTAGGAAGCGCCACCTGAGGAAGAAAGGACGATGGCCTCCTTCAAAGTTGAAGAAGAACAAGAATGTGTAAACCTTCCATCAAGATCTCGTGCAGGTTTATAGTTACTCGTTTCCTTACCATGTCATTGCAATTCATCTTTCGCGACTTCAAATGTTTAACGTAGTAACGTTTAAAATATCAGTAGATATCATTTTTCATTTCAGTCAGTTCAAGTTGATTGGACGCATGTTTCTGGTATAGATATCCGTAGAAGAACAAGAAGAATGTTCATTTTTTGGGGCGCGGGGGCTTGAAATCAATTTGATTATATGTATCTGGGTTTATTTCAGGGATATAATTGACTATAAAACGCAATTATCTGCAAATATCATAATTAAGTTGAGTGAAGTTCAATACACCATTCATTGAAAAGCAAAAACTGATACAAGAAGATTCCTCGATGCAATTGTGCATGGAATTTGCATTCCTGATTTGCATTCCTGCTGTACATTTAGCAGGCAGAATCCGCGAAAATGGGCGCCACCCAGATGTCTCTATCGTCTCCTTTTTCTGCAAAAATAAGTCTACTCTGTTCATACCGAATTCTTACCCTTGAGAATGTTAAGTTTGCAGAGAGGGCAGGTTGCACTAATCTGCAGCCACTTGCCAATGCATGTATGGTGGAAATGATGGTTGCAGGGAAGGGTACACAACTCTACACCATCAACGTACTTATAAAGGCATATGCAGCACTCCTACAAGGGAAAAATAGATCATAGTGCAAATTTGAGTAGACAAACATTCATAAACGAAACGAACAAAACTAAGGCAAAAAGGTGACCAAGTGCATCTGTTATTTCTCAATTCAAGCTGCCAACACAGAAGAGTAGAGTAAAAATTGTTCATAAACAACTCCGAGAAATTCTAATAGATATACATGCAACAATTGTTACACAAACAGAGATTCTAATAGACAATACATGTCGATGGTCAGTAATTCAGTGCGCACAAAACGGTTAAATTTAAACAAACGATTTTCTTTAAGTAACGTATTGCTGTAAGCATGGAACATTGCTGAAATGACTGCTCCCAGCCCCACCTGTCAAAAACTTGTGTTCTTCCTTCCATTATCAAATCTCAAGTTCCCCATGGAAGACAAATGAAAAATAGCGAGGAGAATTGCATACATTGTATGAAAAACATAAGAAAATTTCGATTGAACTGAAATGGAAAAAGAAAACAATAAGATGGAGGCATAAATGCTTACAGAATCCTCTGGATTAAGAGTGAGTTCAGCTGCAAGATTACTGTCGTCAGACTGTGAAGTTATACTAACTTCTTCTTGCTTCATATCATTTCCCAAAGCATTGGGCAGGCGATATCTATACTTGGGAAGAGCCCTAATATCATTTTCAGATGCTCCTTCTCCAACGGTCATAGCATAGGCAACTGTAGATAAGATAGGAAAGCAACAGAACAATGCAAAGAAAACGATACAGGCCATTGCTATACAGAAGATCATAAAGAACACGTCGAAGGCTAGGAAAACCACCGACAACCTGCAATTTCGAGAATTAATTTTTGAGAGAGGTCTTATGCATCATTTACTGTAAATGCAAATCGACAAATGTCATTTACTCGATGGATCTTTTATTTTTGTGTTGTCTGTTGGGATGGGGATTCAAAAAGTTCCATTCTTTATAATCCTGGCGAATTTCTGAATTGAGGAAGAACTCTTCATATGAATCTAACCAACTAAAAAAATCAATATTATTATGCATTACAAAAGCCATTTTCTGCGATCAAACACGTTGCCTTGAAAATGGTACAACATTTTTATGAGAACTGCATAACTGTTAAAATTGTTTTACATTTCTGAGATCATTCAAATATTTCATTTAGATTGGGGGCGATCATTTTCGAATGTTAAAATGTATGACATACCAGTATAACCGGGGAGACTCTTGTAGAAGTGCTTGGCCTCCCGTCACAGTCCAATAAAATCCAAACACCCACCAAATTGATGAAATCACAGTATTAATGGATTCCAGCTTCTTGATAATGCTGGAAATTATCAACAAAGAGAATCATAATTTTAAAATTGCTGACCGTTGAAATCATTTACATTCTGAGATCTTGTAACAAAATCTTAAGCTCGATTGTCTGTAACCCCAGGTATTAAAAATAAGAGTAGAATATGTACTGAAGCAAGACTTTTCATGCTTTAAATAGATAAGAGTCATTAAAAATTCAATTAAAAAAATCAATAACTACTAGTGAGCTTCTTCTTTTAAATTAAAACATGTATATCAAACATAAGGCCAATGAAGTACATTAAATCAAAACATGAACTAGGAGATAATCTTTTAAATCTTCCACACACAAAAAAATAAATAAATAAATAAAAGGGGGAAAAAAAGGGGTTTCCCCTTCACCTTTGATTAATCCATGTGATAAAATGTGGATAGTTAACTTAAGAGATAGATTTAACATGTAATAGTATGAAAAAAAAAATATGAATTTTTGGGCCAAAATAACCTTTCAATATTAAATTACAACAGATTATCGCAGTTTCTCTCTCACACTTGCTCTCCTCTCTCTGCTCTTTCCTTTTTCCCTTTCTCCATTTTCTGCATCTTTCTCCTTCTCCCATAGTTACTTTGCTGCTGGTCACCGGTAGAAGAAACAGCTCTGCAGCCCCCTTCCTCTTCCTTTCTTCTCACCCAAATTCACATCCACCCTGTCCAATCATAACTACACCCTTTTCAAAATATTAGTAGGGTTTAAACTGCATAGTTTGGGGTGGGTGGGGGCCGGTCTTTGTTCAATTTGAATGTATTTTCCAGCAATGACCTCATAATTATTAGGGTACAACAATAATAATCAAATAGAGACCATGTATTCCGGTTATATTTCTATCAATATATCATAATCCTATTTTATCCACAATAGCTAGAGATAAAAACCTACTCTGATAAGGATATATAGTCATATCAAGACAATGATAAACAAATCCTAATGAATAAGTATAAACATTGTCCCCCTGAATTCAAAAATTCCAGCTCTTATCGTGTTCTTCAACTTGCCGAACACATACGGCTTCAACAATTTTGTGAACAGGTCCAGTACTTGATATTTGACTTGTAGCAAACATGATCAGATTCATCTTGATTCTTAACTCAAGAAGTCAATGCACATTGGCGTCTTTACTTCTCTCCTCTGCAATTGGATTCTAAACTGAATCGATAGGCGAACCACAGTTGCTAGTTAGCTAAGAATCCAATTGCACGGGAAATATGTAAAGACATTGAGGGGAATTATCACTTTCCACACAATCAAGTCAAGAATAACGAAATCAACCACGTTTAATATGTCAAGTTGCCATATGTTTACAAAACCATTGATTCTGGATTCATTCATACTCAAAACTAAGCTCCATTACACAAAATAACAACTGAAAACAAAGAAGACGAAAGAAGTCAAGATCCATGAAAAGCAATATTCAGAAAAAGGTCATATCCCAATACTACTAAATTAACAGCCCTAAACCCATTTCTCTCAATAATAAACAAATTTAAAAGCCTGCATTTGAAGGGTCTTTCTGGATATCATTTGCTTTCTTGAAACAAGGATCTCAACATGCCAACATCAACCACACATTCTAAATTTAAGACCATTCAAAAAGCCATTCAAACACATAACAAAAAAATATATCAATTCAACATCCCCGAGAGTTTTCTCAATAAAAATCAAACTGAATTTACCTGTTATGACACAGTGAAGAAAACGTAAAGAGACCACGAAAGTTAAACTCTCGAACCCCAACATCATCAAGACTCCTCCTTTGATACTCAGCCCACACAATCCCCACATGCAGAAGGCTCTGCAGAGCATACCCTAAAATCCAAACCCTTAAAGGAGTCGAGGGTCTTTCTTGAATGGTGGTCAAAAGCACAGAAAAAGACACCAAAACAAATGCCAAGTTCCATATTATATCAAGAAACAGAAAGGGTCTTGCGTAGCCACAATCTGTTGTGCTGAGTGGTGCATCATTTTCAGGTTCATCATCTATGAAAATCCTGTGGTGGTGGTGGTGGTGGTGGTCAAAGGAGTCTATGGAGTTGCTGGTGGGTCCCATGTCTCCATAAGCACTTAAAGTCTGCATCTGCTCTCGATCCATTGTATGTTTGTGAGAGTGAAATCAGCCTATTTGTGCTTGTTTTTTGTAGGGGATTTCAGGGTCCATAGGATTTGGGGAAGTGGTTTTGGGCGGAGACTGGTGGAGGACGAACTGAGAAAGAAATCATTGTACACCTGGGGAAATTTTCATTAGTTTCCTAACTTATATTTTTATTAAAATTTGACCATTCAATTTAAATTTATGAATGATCATCCAACTTTATATTTAATATTATCATAGTCATTTAATTTGATTTTATTCCACCATGACACCCAACTTTATATTTAATATTATCGTGGTTACTTAATCTAATTTTATTTCATGACCACCTAATTTTGTATAACATTTCACCATGATTACTCACCTTCTTTTCATCATTTTCATTAATTTTAAAATAGGTAAAATAGCAACTTTGCATTATATATATATAATAGTTTCTTTTTTATTTTATAAACCTTTTTTAAAAAATATGTTTTACCTTTTTTAAAATTAATAAAAATGATAAAAAGAAATTGGGTGACCATGGTGAAATGTTATATGAAATTGGATGATAATGATAATACTAAGTATAAAGTGAGTGGTTATGGTGAAACAAAATCATATTGAGTGATCATAATGACACTAAATATAAAATTGAATGGTCATTGGCAGATTTAACCTAATTTATATATGTATTATTTTAAAAACTTTTGAAAAAAAAAACAACTAAAATAAAAAATAAATAAATAAACTTAGTAAATTTTGATTAAAAAAAAATAAATGTATTTTAAGCTTCTTCTTTTTTTCCAAATAAGCACTTAATTTGATTATTTCATTCATAATCTTTAACAATGAAATAATAAACTTGACTTATCACATGCATTTGGTGGCCTACAGGCCACATATGAAACTACCAGAATGGGTTGAATAAATAAATTTCATAAATAACACTTGAACCATCGAAGACTCCCATTTAACAAATTGTAAGAGTTGGATTGTAAATAATATTGTTGGCAAGGTCTAACTGAAATAAATATTACAAGTGCTATTAGTTTTCTTAGTGATAGATATAAAGGTCTAATTGAAATAAAAATACAAGATAGGTGATTAAATTGAAATGAATTTAAGTAAGGTATCCAACGTGAAATAAATCTGTAAGTTGGTGGCTTTGTTGAAATTTCCACGAAACAGGTTGGCTACCCCAGTGCCATTCAAATTGCTTGTTTAAGAAAACACATAGCCTCTGCACCAAAGTTGAGATTTGTTGTCCAAATTTTGTTGTTCCTCCAATGAATGATTTATATATCATTTTAAATTCGTATATCCTATTTTTCGTTCACTACCACTTGTGCTTAAAATTATGTGACAATTTAATGTAAAATAATGTGTCAATCATTCATTGATAAATCACAAATTAGACAGTAAATTTTGAATAACAAATCTTTATATATATATATATATAATTTATTTTTGTAATTATATAAAAAAAATATTTTTTTTTTTTTATAGGAAACCTCGTATGTATGCCAAGCCGAACGACGTTGAAAATAAATAAATTTGAAAAGAATATATAAAGATTGTTGTGTGTTCGATCTTCGTGTAGAAAGTTTTAGTAATGGATAATTGAAAATTGGTATGTCACTTCATCAGGAGGTTGACTTAACTAATTATATAGTAGACGAAATTGAGAAGCCAAGCCGTTCTTGCTTGATTCCCTTCAAAATTTTAATACATATATAATTTTTTTTTCAATCACACATTTTAATGTTGCCCGTAAATAAAAAAAACTTTCCTTCTCTTTTAAAAATACATTCTCCCAATTCAAAATACATTTTACCCAAAATTCTCGTTATAAAAATTGTCAAATAGGGGGCTAAGTGTTAAAAAGAGTCAAGTTCCGAAACAAGCATTTTGAATAGTACCATAATTAATTTTGTTACTATACAAAAGCTATAATACGAAAATTTGTTTGTTGAACTTATTAAAGGCAACTTACTTTTGGAAGAGTACTTCAATTAAATTATTTTACCATATCAAGGATATAATAGGAATCATTTGTTGGACAAATTTATGAAAAGTGAATTAAAGTAAAAATTCGATAAATGAATGTGTGACATCCCAAAACTTTAGCAAATTTACCATGCATATTCATACTTTTTATTGTGATGTACAATTCATGTAACGTAGTAAAAAGTTATGTTAATGATATTATAACTTTATGAAAATAATTGAATTAAGATCTTGATTAAAAACTATGTGGAAAGATTAAGGAGAATGAAGTAGCTATCCTACACATATTACATTGTCACTCTAAATACTAAAATGACAAATGACAAAACAGGGTAAAAGGTGGCAAAATAACGATTAGGGAAAAATAAATTAATTATTAATTCAATTCTCGATTACTACTTATTTAAATAAGGGAGAATGAGAGAAAAGGAAAACGCTCAACAATTTGAAAACCAAAGACAAGTAACTTCAAAACGAAAGCATTTTTATTGTCTTGCAACTTGAATGTGGGTAATCGTTGTTCATTTTTATTCCAAATATATTTATTACAATTATGTTTATTGAATTACTTCTTGCTTTTCAAATTGATTATAGATTTAAGATTATAATCATTGACATTGCATTGGATAATGCTTGATATTATTGATTATACACCAAATTGATGTAATTGACTAAGGAGCTTATATATTGTTATTCTCAACTTGGGCGTACGTGTAGAATTGAATATCTATAATTGGGAAACTGTCAGCTCCCAATCTTGACATTTAACTTTGAACTTATGCATAGAAATTTCAAAATTTTTAAAGCTTTGTGAAGAAAATTTTTTTTTTCGGCAATTTCTAGGGGTCGACCCTTAAGATTACAAAGTTTAACACATTTTGTTCTTTTTCAACTACAGTCATTGAAGGGTATGGAATGGGCAAGCAACACCAACTATGAGTAGTTGAATTTTTTATTTTATTTTTATTTTTTATATATACTTTGTTATATTGCAAAAAACATATTAAAGACTATTAGCTATACAAAAGTTGCACTACGTACTATACTTTGCAACCATAACCAACCTATTCATACTATTATTTATGCTACATATCAAAGACCACACAGACATTTATTCTCCAAAAAAATTATCTGAAAATAGATACATCGTAGTAGTGGCCCCGAAGTAGTCAATATAGTAATGAGATCTCAAAAAAAGGTGGAAGCCCATAAATTTTGAATACGCCATCCACATGTGAACTTCCTTGACATACATGAAGTATCAGCCATCTTCTGAAGTCATCCATTCATTAGAGGTAAAGTCAATGTATTCAATAATAATCATCTACAAAAAATATATGTATATTTAATTTTTTGGGCGGTATTGCATGCATGTCAAAGATGTTCTTACGTGGATGACGTATCCAATATTTTTGGGCTTCCGCCACTTTGTCAAATCCCATTACTATATTGACTACTTCGATGCCACTATTATGATATATCTATTTTCAGATAATTTTCTTAGAGAATAAATATGTCCGTGTGATATTTGATATGTAGTATAAATAATAGTACAAAATAGGTTGGTTATGGTTGTAAAGTATGGTACGTAGTGCAACTTTTGCTATTAGTCTCTAATATACTTTTTGCAATGTAACAAAGTACATATATATAAAAAAAAAAAAAAAAAAATTCAACTACTTATAGTTGGTGTTGCTTGCCTATTTCATACCTTTCAATGACTGTGGTTGAAAAAGAACAAAATGTGTTAAACTTGTAATTTTAAGGGTCGACCCTTACAAATTGTCAAAAGTTTTCTTTCTTCACAAAGTATTCAAAATTTTGAAATTTCTATGTATAAGTTCAAAGTTAAATGTCAAGATTGGGAGCTGATAGTTTCCCAATTACAGATATTCAATTCTACACATACGCGCAAGTTGAGAAATAACAATATATAAGCTCATTAGTCAATTGCATCAATTTGGTGTATAATCAATAATATCAAGCATTATTCAATGCAATGCCAATATCTAATGAAATGTCAATCTTAAATCTATAATCAATTTAAAAAGCAATAAATAATTCAATAAACATAATGTAATAAATATGTTTGGAATAAAAATGGACATAGATTACTTACCTTCAAGTTGTAATATAATAAAAGTGCTTTCTTTGTGAAGTTACTTGTCTTTGGTTTTCAAATTGTTGTGTGTTTTCTTTTTATCTCATTCTCCCCTATTTATAATAGTAACTGAGAATTGAATTAATAATTAATTTATTTTTCCCTAGTAATTGTTTTGCCACATTTTACCCTATTATACCATTTGTCATTTTAGTAGTTGGAGTGGCAAGGTTATATGTGTAGGGTAACCACCTCATTCCCCTTAATTTTTCCACATAGTTTTTAACCAAGATTTTAATTCAATTCATTTCATAAGGTTATAATATCATTAACATAACTTTTTACTATGTTACATGAAATGTACATCACAATAGAAAAGTATGAATATGCATAGTGAATTTGCTAAGTTTTGGGATGTCACAGAATGTTCGATAAATTAATAACGTCACTTAAATAATAAAATTTATCAACACCAATTCAGATCAATGTACTAAATATTAATTTTGTTATTTGCATAAGATAATACTGTTAATTAAAAATCTTTAAGCCCATGAAAATGTAATATAAAATAAATGGTTGAATACATAAAATTTGATAATGCATATTAGAGCAATTTTTATCTTTTTACTAGAATATTTCTATTTTGTTCGATTCAATTTTTTCGTCTAAAAATATACATCTAATATTGCTTACTTTTTCTTTGAACGAAAATCGAACTCAACTCATCCTCTGTTTTTTTTTTTTTTAATGAATATACATATTTATTGTAGTTTGCATTTTGTAGAAAGTAATTATTTAAGACTACGATACTCGAAAGTCTTTTTCTTGAGAATCTATTGATGAAAACAAGTATCATCTATTGTTGAATAATTTCTTTTAACTTTTATTAAATCATCATATTGTTTTCACTAGGATAATTTAATGCTTGACATTTATCACATTTTGTAGCATTAACTAAAATGACTCGATGTAATGGATAAATTAATAAATTATTAATAATTTTTTTCTTAATTATAATATTATTATTTTTTTGAGGTTTTACTGAACTTTGATGTAGTCAAATAAATAGACTATTAAATCATTTGAAACCATAATATATATAAGCCAAGGCTATGCTTGAGCCTCATTTTTGGTAGAATAAATATAGTAATAATAATTTTTTGAGAATCTACAGTTAAAAAGTAGAAAATTTAATTTATTTAAATTCGTGTAAAATAATTTGTATTGAAAAGAATGGAACTTGGGCTATGTTTTAGTTATTTGGAGGGTTAAACTCATCCAGAGCCGGCCCTTAGAATTTTGAGGCCCTAAGCGACTATTTATTATGAGGCCCCAATCCACTCGGCTGATTTTCTTAGTTGCTCAGGGCTACAATTTGCCTAACAAAGTGCAAACCAACTCCCAAAACTCCCTACCCTAACCCCCTTTCACTCAACTCAACATGCAAGCAGCTTATGGTGTTTCCACAAGTCTATTTCCATTCTCCATGAACAACATAATTTAGCCCATCAAACGCTCTTTTTCACTCCTATTTTCCCCTTTTCTAGTAATTATAAATTAGGCAACAAAAATTCTTGTGAAGAATAATTAATCAAACTTTTAATTCCGTTTTCTTTTGAAAGATCCAGATTCAAATTTTTAGTGGACATAATTATAAGCAAAGACTAACAAAACCTGATTGATGAATTTGAGATTCTCAAATATCGCCAAGAGAAGAAATTCAACAATCAATCAACCTACAAGAAATAACCAAAAATGGGAAATGAGATAAGTGATGGAAGTATGAAACTGATGAGAAACTTAAGGTTTAACCATAACATGTCATGGCAAGTCTTTTCAGAATAGTATTAACTATACATCCATTGGCGCTAATCCAAAAAACTATCTATGAAATTGTTGTTCCAGAAAATTCCTCACCACGTTCATGTGGAACTAAAAAAATGAAAACACAAAAAAGAAGCAGATGGTGGCCAAGGTAGAGTGCATGTCATATATCTCCCGGAAAAACACAAAGAGAAAGATCAAGAAAGGAAGAAAACACTTTTATATTTTCCTCTTCCCAGTTGAAACCCCAGAATGAAGTCGAATAGTTAATTCAACCCCCCTTTTTTCTTTTGGAGCCCATTCAAATTTGAGGCCCTAGGCCCAAGTGAAAATGTTGAGGCCCTAGGCCTTTGCCTAGGTTGCCTGGCCTTAGGGCTTGCCTTGAACTCATCAACGGCTACCCATTTTTATATTTAGTGTCATCATAGCTATCAAAATTGATTTTGTTCTACCATAATCATCCAACTTTACATTTAGTGTCACCATGGCCATCAAATTGATTTTATTTTATCATGATCACTCAATTTCATATAACGTTTCACCAATGTCACTCGATTTCTTTTCACTACTTTTGAAATGAGTAAAATGATAACTTTACATTATATATATAAAATAAATTTTCAATAATAAAATAATAACAGGGCATTATTATAAATGACCTGCTACTATTCATTTTTGATAAAATGTCTATTATACCCTTAATGAAATAATTTATCATATATTGCACAAGATATCCTTAATTTATTGGGATAGTTTTAAATTCCTCTATTTCTCTCATTTCGAGTTTTAATATATAATTTCATCCTTTGATCTAATAAATTAGCATAATCTGTAATATAATTGTCATGTAATTTACTAAGATTATCAAATTCCTTCGATAATATATCCATAATCTCTAATTGAGAATAAATATTTTCTATTTTTTCCATTAATCTATCTAACAGATTATCTAATCCTTTAATTGTATAACCTGGCATTATTCAAATAATTCCTTGCAAACTTTATGAATAATAACATATTTAGATAAGTTTTTTACAAACATGAACAATAATAATTCCTACGATTCTTTCAAGATATTAGAAGAATTCTTTCTAAATTTAACAAAGACAATAATTTTACCTTACTTTTGACCTTAAATCTGTATTCTTAGAACCGAGTGACCTTCAGGCTCTGAATCTGCAAACTGCTCCCTTAAACGGCCTCTTGCCTCAATGGGAATTCTGCTATTTCAGCTTCTTGCCCTCACTGTATCTTTTCTTAAGAATAGAGATCTTAAGTAAAGAAAATTCTCTCTTTGTTAAAGTAAGAAAGAGATTATCTTCTTCAATCTATCAAGAATCTATGGGATAGTAAGTTTAGAAACTCATATCTTTCTGATATCAAAAGATTGAGATTTTATTTCTATAATGATTTATACAAGATTTATATTGTATACAAGGGGTTTCCAGAAAAACTGGTTTTGAAAGCTTAAGGAAAGAGAATGGTTTCTAACTCGAGATATC
>NC_036253.1:13863237-13865483 GCF_002742605.1 Olea europaea var. sylvestris | reverse complement strand
CTGATGAAATAAAATAAGATTCATTTTCTTCCAATTCATAAACAATTTTGGCAAATGATCTATATTCTTCTTCTTTTGATGACAAAGGGGTATCATCATCTTCATCAGTTTTTATTCTTATAACTCTTGTATGCTCATCACTATTTTTTATAGTCACCTTCCGGGGACTTGCTATGTCTCTTTTGATATTGCTGGGTCCACTGCTGCTTCATGGCTGTGTACCTGTTTGTATTTTTGAGATTGTATCAATTGGCATTTCCTGTTTGGTATCTAATGACTCGAATTGTGAAGTAATATCAACAATTCTGTCATTCAATTCTTTGGTATATTTGGAATGAGAATTAGAGATTTCCACCAACAATTTGACATTTTGTTGGATAGTTTCTGCCATTTCCTCTAACTGCTCAATTCCAATTTTCATATCTTCAGATTCTTCCATGAGGAATTTCATTCGTCTATTGACGTCTATTAATGAATTTTTGATATTATCCATCTCCAAATTCGATGTTCCTGCTCAAAAAATCTGCAAGATAATTATTTATTCCTTTAATATGAACAATATCAAAATTGTAGAATGATAAATATGCTTGCCATCTGTGTAACCTTCTATATTGAGGTTCCATAGGTAACTTATTTCTAATAAGACCTGCAACTTGAGAATTATCAGTTTCAACAATGAATTTTTTAGATAAAAGAAATAATGAAAACTTTTTTATTCCTCTAATAATTGCTAACAATTTTTTCTCATGGGTAGTATAATTTATTTCTGCTTGGTTAAAAGTTCCACTTGAATATTTGCATATTTCATTTAAATCTGTTTTTAATACAGCAGCCCAATATTTATCTGAGGCATCAGTATTAATAATTAAATTATCTTTTTCATCTGGTAGTCTTAATTTTGGTAAATTTTTACATTCTTCTTTTAATGCTTTAACAATTTCAGTATGTTCTTTGTTCCATCCTTTAGTATTTGTTTTCCTAAGTAGAATTTGTATCTTATGTCTCTTTTTTTATAGATTTTCAATAAATCCTTCAGAATAATTTAAACATCCTAAAAATTTTTGTATTTGTTCTTTAGATTTTAATTCATCTGAAAAATTTTCTATCTTTTTAGATATATGAGTCTGTAATTTTATTCCTTTTCTATCTATTGATAATTCTAAAAAGTCTATTTCTTGTTTCTCTATTATAGATTTCTTTTTAGAAAGTACAATTCATTTATAAATTGTAATAAATGGTTCCTATGTTCTTTTTTATTATTAGAGCATATTAGTATATCATCAATATAAACAATAAGAAAATCACTAAACTTTTTAAATATATTATCCATTTTTCTTTGATATATTTGTGGTGCATTTTTTAAACCAAATGGCATAACTAACCATTCATATTTTCCTTGAGGTGTACTAAAAGCTGTATATTGTATACTATCTTCTTCCATTTTTATTTGCCAGAATCCTGATTTACAATCAAATTTGGAATAATATTGTTTTCCTTTTGCAAGGTTTATTAGGACTTCTTTATTTGGTAAAAAGTAACCATCAAATTTAGTAAATTTATTTAATTCTTTATAGTTTATTACCATTCTAGCTTTTCCTCTAACCTGCTCAGAATGTTTCATAACCATAAAAGCTGGACTACTATGAGGTCCATTACTGGGTCTAATTAGCTTTTGTTCTAATAGTTCTTTTATCTGAGTCTTAAATTCTTGCATATCTTGTAAGGTATACATCATTGGTCTAACTCTTATTATAACATTTTCTGTTAATTCTATCTTAGCTTTAGGATGGTATGGTTTCCAAAATAATAATGGGTTTTCTCCATAAATTCTTTCTAATTATTCTATGATTTTTTCCATATTTATCTCTATTTCTGTTTTTAGGATCTTTTTATATGATAGTTTTTTATTTTTTAATTCATCTTGTACTATTGGTCTTTTTTCCCATATATCACCACGCTGGGCTGGCTGAACTCTGTAGGGTCTAAATTCTCTTGGTATTTTTAATAGATGTGCACAAGGTGTTTGTAACATTATCATATAATTATTTTGTTTATAATATTGAAATTGTTGGATAAAGTCATTTCCTAATAAGATATCACATTCTAGTTTATTATAATTGTATACTTTATTTATTATAACTTGTTTACTACCAAGTATTATATTAACCTTTTCAGCACTATCAATTATTTGAGTACTTTCTCCAGTTACTCCTGTTATTTTTATTTTACTATTTTTATTCCATGAT
>NC_036253.1:13861113-13862134 GCF_002742605.1 Olea europaea var. sylvestris | reverse complement strand
GTATTTTTCCATGTATCATCTTTATTATATAAAAAGAATAATATCATTGAGTCTGCCCAAGTTATTAAGGCTTTCTTAGTATCTATTTTGCAATCTAAGTCTAATTTTGTTCCTCCATGGTTAACAGGTTTATCATAATTATTATTTAATTCAAATCTATTACTATATTTATTTCCTTTGGACGGTTGTTTATCTCTTATTTTATCATAAAATTGCCTATATGGTTTATTATACATTGGAGCATAGCTCTCATCTGGATCTATTGATTCTTGTTTAGAGGTTCCTACAGGATTAGGTCCTCCTCCAGTATTCATTAAGATTTGGTATTCATCATCTATACTTTCTAGACTTAAATGATCAAAATTATCTATAAGTAGATCTAATTCTTCATTCATCTTCTTTGTCCTGATTTTCTTCAATTTTTTGTTTACCTAATATTTTTTCTCTAGATTCTTCTTCTTCTATTATTTTAGGTAATATATTTTTCTGAACTCATCATCCATGCTTCCTGTTTCTATTATTATATTTTTCCTTTCAATATGTTTTTTCCCTATTCTGGTTATTTCTTTTTCTATAAATTTTTTATCTACTCTATTATTTTTTTCTTCATTTTCTTTTAATTTCCTGACTTCAAGTTTCAATATATTTATATCATTTCTAGCTTCTTTTATTTCATTCTTAATTTCTTGTACATCATTAATTAAAGTTCTTATTAAATGCTTTAATTCTTCCATATGTTCATTGATGTCATTTTATCTATTTTTTGATTGACAATAATAAAATACTACACACTCAGCATTTTTACACTCTTTTATCATTTTATCATACTTTTGTTTTATAATTTCAATACTTGTCAATTCTTTTAATTTTTCATAATATCTTGCTTTTTCTTTATATCTTTCTTGTTTTAATTTTAATATCTGTTTTTCTTGAGTTTTAGTTATTTCTCCAGGTATTAATAATTCATCTAAAATTTTATTATTTATTAATCTTATTCTTTCTAACTTTCTATCTAAAATAT
>NC_036253.1:13845377-13860978 GCF_002742605.1 Olea europaea var. sylvestris | reverse complement strand
ATGATACAACTCATTTTCAAATATTTCGCAAATTATTTCATATGTACGTCTATCTTTGATAAATCCTACAATTAATTTATGTAATATTTGTTCCTTTATTTCTCTAGGTAAATTCCTAGTTATATATAATGTTATTATTTTTAGTTTATTAGGGATAGGGTTGTAAAATATACAACATCCTTTTTCTTCAATACATTGATAATAATTATTTATTTTTAAGATTTCCATGATCTCTATGGCTCTGATACCAACTCTATGGGTGCTACTATGAGCGAACAAAAATCTAATAATTTAATAATAAAAAATTTTAATCTCATAAATTTTTAAGTAATTTTTCAAAATCTAATAATGTTTGAGAATTTATAATATCAATATCTGTTGTCATATCTATGTCTGTTCTAAAAGGTATTTCATATTTTGAGATACTTTTCTTTTTTTTTTTCCAATTTATCTACTATATCTTGTATATCTTTTATGATTATTGACCTTACAATTCCTTTAGCGAAATTTTCTAATAAGTTTTCTTTAAAACATTTTAATATTTCTTGTGATGCATATAATTGTTCTTGATATCCTATCTTATCAATTTCTTTTTCAAATTTAATTTCTTTTTTATTTTTAACAACCTTTTTTATATTATATGGTCCTCTCTTATATTTGGGTTTTTCCATTTTATAATTATTCATTAATAATTTTTACAAATTTTTAGAAAAATTATTTGTTAGATTTTTTAAGGACTAAAAAAAAAAACTTTTTATTATATAAAGGGTTGGTTGTTAAATTTTTCCAAGGATATTTTGGGTAGTTTCAAATTTCTAAAAAAGTCAAAGGTCATTTTGGAAAAGGTTATATACTATTTGGGTCATTTTCATGTATATCTGAATAATAACCTACTTAAAAAATAAAATAAAAACTTGTTTTAAAAAAACGCTACTTAAAAAAATAAAATAAAACTAATTTTAAAAAAAGGTTTTTTAAATGAAATAAAAACTTATTCAAAAAAATTATTTTTGTTTTTTTAATTATTTTATATATAATGCAAAGTTGTCATTTTACTCTTTTTGAAATTAGTGAAAAGAAGTTAAGTGAACATGGTGAAACGTTATATGAAATTGGCTCTCTATGATTAAATAAAATTAAATTGAGTGGCTATGGTGAAATAAAATAAAATGGATTGATCACGATGACACTATTTATAAATTTAGACCGTCATTGATGGGATTAACCCTTATTTGGATTAAAAATAATAATAAAAAAAATCGTCATCTTGATTGTATAAAAAAAGTATCATCTTGATTTAAAGACGCAGAATAAGATAAAAGTATTTTTTTTTAGTGGGATCTTCAATTATTGATTCAGTTTTCAGTGAAAACATCATAAATTTTGATGACTTATTATCACTTCTTTGATCTAATGGTTTCATCCCATCGTGCTCAAACTCAGACCGCAACAGCAATGAATTTACTTGGGGAAATCACTGCATTAATTCATATATTCAAAAAGATTTAAAGAACAGAATATTCGCCAAAATCACTTTTTACTCAAAGAACTACTGAACTACGGTCTTTGTCCGTGACCCATTCCTCTATGAACCCCAGGTTTTACCCAATTTCAAGGCCTCTCCCTTTTTTTAAGCTAATTAAGCAGTAAACTGTTTTCATCTTAATTAAGTATTTTTATCTTTTTCTTGTTGATTCCGTACATTTGCTTTTGTAGTTTATGGTGTTTAACCTCATTTCTTGCTAAACTATGCGAATGAGTCTTTAGGGTTTTAGCTGAAATATAGGATTTTTTTCTGTTCATTTCATTAATGATTTGATTTTTACTTTTGATTTTTGAGTCATTTTACTAATAATATTTGTTTCATGTTGCAGGAAGAGTATTTGCACCGGAGTACGAGTTAAAGTTTGCGCCTTTAAGCCTTTCAGTACGGATTTGTTGTTTGCAGGGCTTAATTAATTTGATTATGTTTTTTTCTTAAACTGCATTTACCGTCGTTAATAGTATCATAATCGAGGAAAAAAGTTTTTCCTTCTATGGTCGACAAGAAGAGAGCCGAGTAGTGGTTATTACTTATTAGGGACTTTTGTGCATAATTTGACAAGCGAGTTAATTGTTCAAAAACTTATAGAAAGTGTGCTGTGAAGTGGTTCAATGGACCAAGATCTGGAGTCCGAGTCAAATCTTCCATCTGGATCAATTGATAAGTCCAGGGTTTTGGATTTGAAGCCGTTAAAATGTCTTGTCCCGGTATTCCCAACCGCACCTGGTATGTCATCTCTCTCAAGTCCCCAGCCAGTACCCTTTATGTGTGTTCCACCTACTGGTCCTTTCCCTAGTGGGGTCCAACCATTTTACCCATTCGTGATTCCAAGTGCTTCTCAACACACCACATCAAGTGTTCCCAACCAAGGAGGGGATTTCAGTTTTGGGACCCATATGCAGTCTCCTGTTCCATTGAATTCCTTTAGAACTCCGATAAACCCAGCGAAAGGGCGAATGGAGCAATCTAATAGGACTGCTACTTATGCATCAGGAAGTGTATCTATAGAAGATGGGTATGCTGATTCTCAGAACCTGAGTGATGTGGAGAATGCTAGCAATTCAGGGAAACGAAAGGGTCGGCCAAGGAAGAAAAGAGACAGCAATGGTGACAATGTTGTTGAAATGATAGTTAATAACCTTGTTACTTCATTTAAGCTTAACGAATTGGATGATTTTAGAAGAACCAGTGGTAACAAGGAGGTAGCTGGTACCATACTCTTGGTATTTGATTTGGTCAGGAGAAGGCTTACCCAAATTGAAGAAGCATCTCAGGTGATTTCTAAACATCCGAACCTGACGGCTGGTACAGTTTTGATGGCCAAAGGTGTTCGGACAAATAGCGCAAAGAGGATCGGTCATGTACCTGGAGTTGAAGTGGGCGATATTTTCTTCTTTAGAATGGAGCTGTGTATAGTGGGGTTACATGCTCCAATTATGGCTGGGATAGATTATATGAGTGTCAAACTTACCATGAATGAAGAAACTTTAGCTGTCAGCATCGTCTCGTCTGGAGGATATGATGATCAGGGCGGTGATGGAAATGTGTTGATTTACACTGGCCAGGGCGGAGTGCAGAGGAAAGATGGGCAAGTGTTTGATCAGAAACTTGAAAGAGGGAATCTTGCTTTGGAAAGGAGTCTGCATAAGGCGAGTGAGGTAAGAGTAATACGGGGTGTGAAGGATGTTAGCAGTTTGAATGGGAAGATCTATGTTTATGACGGCCTTTACAAAATTGAGGAGTCATGGATAGAAAAAAATAAGTCAGGATGTAATGTTTTCAAATACAAATTGATTAGAAAACCCGGGCAATCTGAAGCATTTACGTTGTGGAAATCAATTCAGCAGTGGAAGAATGGAAATGCCTCAAGGAGCGGGTTCATTCTTCGTGATATAACCTCAGGTGCAGAGAGTCTGCCAGTCTCTCTTGTGAATGAAGTTGATGATGAAAAGGGACCCGCTTACTTCACATACAATCCTATACTCAAATACTCAAAGCCTTTTTCCGCTCCTAAGCCTTTTCCAGGCTGTCATTGCCCGAATGGATGTCAACCAAGCAGTAGTAGCTGCCCTTGCAGCCAGAGAAATGGGGGATATCTCCCATATACATCACTAGGGGTCCTAATGTCTTGCAACTCCTTGATACACGAGTGTGGCCCTACCTGTGCGTGTCCTCCTAACTGCAGGAACCGAATATCCCAGGCAGGTCTGAAGGTATGTTTGGAAGTTTTTAAAACGAAGAATAGAGGATGGGGACTTAGGTCCTGGGATCCAATCCGGGCAGGTGGATTTATTTGTGAGTATGCAGGGGATGTCATCGATGCATCTAGGATAGGTGATTTCGGGGATGAAAATGAAGATAATTATATTTTCGATTCGACTCGCAATTATGAACCATTGGGATCTGTGCACGATGATTCTAATGGTTCTGTAAAAGTCCCCTTCCCCCTCATTATAAATGCAAAAAATAATGGCAACGTAGCTCGTTTCATGAATCATAGTTGTTCACCAAATGTGTTTTGGCAGCCAGTTTTACGTGAAAGTAATAGTGATGCCCA
This sequence comes from Olea europaea var. sylvestris, assembly GCF_002742605.1. Lineage (NCBI taxonomy): Eukaryota > Viridiplantae > Streptophyta > Magnoliopsida > Lamiales > Oleaceae > Olea > Olea europaea. The sequence continues at coordinate 13,856,878 of NC_036253.1, read as the reverse complement.
CGTCCATATTGCTTTTTTCGCCATCCGACATATTCCTCCAATGCAAGAGCTAACATATGATTATGGGATGGTTTCATCTGATAAAGGAATCCATGGAAGAAAAAAGTGCTCCTGTGGGTCGGTGAAATGCAGAGGCTACTTCTATTGATTGTCAATGCCAGGTACAATGATGGGTGGATCTCGATACTTGATGCCTCTTGCAAAAGGTTGGTCATTTCCTCTCTCACACCATTGAACTATCTAAATTGATTCTTGTTCTCTCACTTTAGATGCTCTCATTTGTATGTATCTTTTAGAAAATTGTACTTGTTTAGTAGCGGTCTGTTCACTTCAGGTTAATGAATTCTGAAATATGCACTTTGAATGTTTTATTTCGTTAAATTTGTATATCTAATCATTGATCATGTCTAAAAAATTTAACTCAAATGGATATAGAATATCTTAAATAGTGAGTTTTATCGAAGGATTGAAGAGCAAAGGATTTCAAATTCTTGTGAGCCAAACCTGCTTGGATTTCCTAATCCTTGAGAGTTTAGTGCCTTCTTAATAAACAAAACAAGAACTTGGACAACAAGTCGGCTGTTCATTAGTCAGAATCTGGTGAATATAATAAGTTTTCTTGTATTTCATTTTGTAAATAAAACTTGAGCACGTTGGATTAAGATAATTGGGAAAGAGGAAAGTCTTACTTTAACCTCTTAAATATTTGCTGTCCGTCCTTTGTAGATGTGCGGTATGTTGATGAGTTCTCGTTACGGTGGTGTTTTTGCGCATGGTTCTTCGAATTCATTCAGGCTGTCTATCTTGATCCGACCCTTTGACCAGTTTGGTCCCTTTGAAACTTGAAGGACTAATTTAAGATTCAAAGCAGAACACACATACTGAAAGAAGTTGCCCTTCTGTTTCTTTACGGAAAATTTTCGATGAACTTGTAACAATTGATATCCAGATTTGATGTTCATAACAAAGATCCCTCCTATCTCTATTCATATTGAAAGTCAAATTCGAGAATGTAGGTGTATTTCATGATCCTTGATATGGACCCTGTAAATTTGTAATCTGAATGGTCTAATTAAATGCTTTTGCAAACTCTGTAGGTACACTCAACATAAAGATGAATGTCGTCGTTTTCTCTTAATTCATGGTAGGAAATTGCTCGTCTCGAACTGAAATGTCCGACTTTTTGCAGAGGTATGCATATGAACCAGCGTGTGTTCTCGATGACAACTGTAACTTTTGTTAGTTGTGTAGCACTGGAAAGTGGAAACTGAATTAGATGGAGTTTGTTAATGTTATTAGCTTCTTATNCAACTGTAACTTTTGTTAGTTGTGTAGCACTGGAAAGTGGAAACTGAATTAGATGGAGTTTGTTAATGTTATTAGCTTCTTATCTGTATATTTCTCTACTCTAATCTGATACTGGCTGCTTTTATTTACTTTACTTGGTTAATAACATTCGGTGTTTATCCCACAATTTTTTGGGGTAATAGTAGGACTTTGGTCTTGATTTCCTTTTCCAGGTAATAAAAAAAGTTACTTATTTTAATAGTAGTGAGGTTGGTAAGTGTTGCTTTTAAATTAAGTAACTCGTTTATTTCCGATTTAACTAATGATGTCTGTTGAATCTCAACTACTCACTTTCATGTTCAGATTGAAATCAACTTCTTCTTTTTTTTTCTTCCTTTAAAGCCAAAATAAGTCTACAAATTTCATGTACTTTTTAACAATTGTAAATGATTATTTATACCTACCTTTTTGAAAAATAAGTGAATTTCTCTATCGACATAAAATAAATATTTGTTGGTATCAGTGATGGATTACTGACAAATTAACAAATTTTATTTGAGAAACTAAAGTAATAGACAGAAAATATTTGTTGGTATCACCAGTGCACTTGTCGTGGTTGGATATAGCAAACACTACCTATCCAAACACTAAGGTAGTGGTTGGTTTGCATTTTCATTTTCAAACCGATTTTTAATTTTCCCTGAAAACGGCTCGTTTTTCGCTTTTGAACGTTTTTGACATTTATAACTGAAAACGTCGAAAACGATAAAAAGTCGTTTTGCGTTTTCAGTTATAAAATTTAACTCGTTTTTGAAAACGACGGACCAAATGCGTTTTTCGCGTTTTCGAAAACAGAAAACGAAAAATAGATCGAAAACAGCAAACCAACCACGGCCTGAACAACTGAAAAGATTATCATTTTGTTTATTCTCATATTTTTTTATTTTTTTTACAAGAATCCTTTTTAAAATTTGCGAGCATAATGGAAAAATATATATATATACTTAAAATAAATGAAAAAAATAAAAATTCAAGAGAGTATTATTTTGAAGTCGTGCTTTCAACTTAATGAAAAAAAATATTGAATATAAAAGAAAAGTGTTTGTGCTTGCACGTTACTGACTCACCGCTATTTATTCATTTCCCATTAAATAATAATTACTGCAAAGACGTTCGGAACATATGTGTTCAAAATAATATCATATATAAAGCAGCTTTGCAGTTTCTATATATTCATTTTAAAATGTACATTTTAAATAATTTATCTCTTCCCTCTCTACTTAAACTTGTAAGTAAAATAGAACATATAAAAATTACAAATTTCACTTTAGTAATTATCTATTTATGATAATGGTAACTGCGTTATGATTTTAACGCATGAATTCAACCTTTACCCAAAGGAGCGCGATTATTGTAAAATATTTCAAAACGATAATTTTTTTGAATAATTTGAAAGCACGTTCTTCAACTTTTAGGATATTTTGAACTTCCGTCTTTCACAAATTCAACCATGAAGTAGCTTAATAGTTACATCAAAGAAGCAGTCAAGTCTTGATATTGCACGTCAATAACAACATGAAATAAATTTGCATTGGAGTGATACAAAAATGTAAATTCTAGATAGAAAAGAAAAATGTAGTACGAAATGTGAGTGAAGAAATATGGTTTTAGAAGAACCGTTGAAGAGTTATATACCAAGAAAAATAGATGAGACGAAAGTGGTATTGAGTTCAAAAGTTGAAAAGTAGCGAATCACTTAGATAAATTGCTATAAATTTTTACATGAATTTATATAAGGTCCAAAATTCGAAACATCCACCTCACCTCACCCACCCCATTCCACGCCACCCCACTCTACCCTAACCCTTGACAGATTCAAAGGAGAAGTTAGTTAAGTGACATCTTAGAGAAAACCTAACAGAAAAATAAAAAATAATTTCTTTAATGAGAGAAAAATGTGCATCTTTAAAACACAAGAATTTTTAACGACATTCTTCCTGGGAAATCCCGTCTGTCTGTGCCAGGAAGAAGAGAGCAATAGGCAGCTGGTTCTTTATCATAACCTTAACCTCTCTCTCTCTCTCACACGCACAGACATTCTGTAGCCAACCAGATTTTCCATATTCCTGTAATTAAAACGACAACTCATGAAAGTCCAATGTTTCGCCATGAAATATAAAGACCCGACAGAAAACACAGGTTTTGGATTTTGATGTGTTTCGCTCACGTGGGATTTTGTTGAAGAAGAAGAGAAGAAAAGGGTTTTAAATTTTGTGAATAAAAATTAACATACTGAATTGATCTCTGGGTTGTTGGCTTTTGGGCTACATGGACCAAGAAAAACCCAAACCAAAGAGGCTTTATCAAGTTTGGAGAGGAAACAATGTGAGTCATTTCTTTTTGTTTCTTGATCGTGAAATTATTGCATTTAATCATTAGAGAAAAAAATGGTTTATTTTGATTTGAAAAAGTGGGTTTTTGGCATATGTGGATTCTCCCATTTCATGTTCAAGATCTTGCTGTTTGAGCCAAATGTCTGATTTCTTTATTCGAGGTTATAGTTTTTTTTACAAAAATGACAATGTTTTATGGCTTGGAATTCAAAATTTATGCTTAGGTTTCAAATACATATTCAATTTAATGTACTCAATTGACTTAATCTTTGTTGAACCATCTCATCGAGAAGTACATAAATTTTTTTACCTTAAATTTTGTGCTCAACTCTTCCCGCATTAGTTTTCATGAAACGATTACACACATACAATTTTCATAAATGGGAAATGGGAGATTTACCTCAGTATCTCTACTTGAACAGATTATCGTGTGTTGAATTCTTCGAATGAAAGTTTAAACTGTTAGGATAAATTCATTTAGATTATCGTGTTTTCATCGTGCCTTTGAGATCATCTGGCTTGCTATTCCCACAGACCATCTCAGTAGTATTTTGATAACGATGATAAGAAGACAAGTTCTGCAGTTGATTTTTTCATATTACGATGTCTTAAAATTCATGATGACAGTGCATTAGTGAACATTGAAATGATAGTACCCGTATTACAGTTCCATTATTTCAATCGATATTAAGCATTCACTTCGATTCCAATTGTTTCTTTGTACTGTTTAATGTTCCAGAGATTCTTATTTGGAGGAAGGTTCATCTTTGGTCCCGATGGCTCATCGTTGTTTTTATCAACATTCCTAATTTTAGGCCCTGCACTTGGTTTTTGCATCAAAATATTCTCCATCATCAAACATCAAGAATACAAACATGCAATGTATTGGTATTCGGTACTTATCGTGGCAGTAGTTTTAACCATTCTGGTAAGTAAACATCAATAATCATATAAGTTAAAATTATTTATCATATTCTGCTGAGGGAGCATGCACCCTCAGGAAACTATTAATATTTTTCTGATCACATGGTTTGTGTATTTTCTTTATGGGTGACGAAGATTGACAAAGGTGCTAGACTTATAGACACTATATGGAATTGAAGTGCAACTTATCTGTTAAAATTCGGATTTGTTTTAGTTTTTTATTGTTGGCAATTTAAACATGGTTAATTATTTCATTGCAAGATAGCATTCAACTCTAGCATGGTTAAAAGTTTCAATACAAATTCCTTGAAATTAAAAAAAATGCAAGGGAAATTTCAAAACTATAGCTAAGATTTTCAATAAAATCAATTCTGTTTTAAGTTCTTCTTTTAAAGCAATCAGTATGAGAGGAATTTATATAATATAAACAAGTTTTCTTCACAAAAAGTGAAGATTGAATAATTTTTTTTTTCTTTTTTAAATCAAAGAATTAGTTTATGTGAAATTTACAAAGTTTTCAGGGCTTTCCAACATCGTTTGTAGTTAGTATATCATTGTAATTAGTTAAGCAACAGGACAAGAATTGAATAATAGTGTTATCCTGCCTTAAATTTCACTAAGAGAATGTTTTCTTGATATCCAGTTCTTCTAAATACTTGAATAGAACTGAGATTAAGGCGCTTTGAATATCTTATCAAATTTGGATAGCTTGCTGATATTTGGATTTAATGCAGGATATAATGTTTCTCTGCCTAACATCCAGCAGAGATCCTGGGATTGTACCTCGGAATTCAAGACCTCCCGAGTGTGATGAAACATTTGAGATAAGCACCCCTTCAATGGAGTGGGTCAATGGGAGGACTCCTCATTTAAAACTTCCCCGAATGAAGGATGTGATTGTGAATGAGCATACTGTTAAAGTGAAGTTCTGTGAAACATGTTTGCTTTATCGTCCTCCCCGTGCGTCTCATTGCTCCATCTGCAACAATTGTGTTCAGAGATTTGATCATCACTGTCCATGGGTCGGTCAATGCATTGGCATAGTAAGTATTGTACCGTGATTGATTGGATATATGGTGTTATTGGGTTTAATACACTGGTTGTTTCTAAACTATTAGTGATCCATCTTGTTGGTTACTGACTTTGTTTTCTTTCAAGTTGATAACTAAAGTTAAACTTTGTTATATTTTGATCACCCATGTCTGTTTCTCCGTTAGTTTGGCTAACACAAAAGATGATGTGGCAGGCTAGTTCTTTGTAACTAGCTACCAACTAGATGGCCACATCAAATTTTCCTTTAGTCAAACTAACAAAGGTGGATGGAATGAACTAATTGTAACTAAATTTTAATTCCATTGTCCAAGTTGATACAAAACAAATTTACTGACAACATGAAACATCGCTAAAAGTTCCACAATTACAAGTGTTTTCATCCTGTTCTTATATGAGCTTATTCTGTCAACTCTATAGTTTCCATTCACCTTTATAATATTTGGCTGGCAATTATCTTGGTGTTGATAAAATCAATGATTATTTTCAACTTGGTTTGAATAAATGTAAGAGATACTTTGTCCTGTGATAATTCTGTTATCGTAGTTTATATGAAATCATTTTGAGCTAGCTGTTTACTATTTTTATCTCCACGTTGAATCTCTTATATGCATGGGAAAATTATCAATGAAATTGTTACTAAAAATCCTGGCCATGATAATGTGTTCTGGTCATGCAATTAAGTTGCAACTTCAATACATAAATCATTTAACGGGCCACGGTTTCTTGACACTATGATTCTGATACTCCATCCCTTGTTCATCACGAGAAAATTGTTTATGTGGTAACACTAATTTTGAGTTGTGTTTACCATGGACAACAACTAAGAAAGAGCATCTTTGAGCTTCTCAGTCTTGTCATTCTAGACATTCTTGATTCTCGAGGAAGAAAGTTAAGATCACGTACAAATGATTAGATACTTCATGCATTTTTCATGCTTGAGTTTTATTGATACATCTAAATCTTACAATCTCCTTATGAAAGAATAGTCAAAATTTTCACAACAGATTCATCATCATTGCACCTAAATCAGGCACTCTATTACAAGGATATAAACTTCACAGAGTTGCTATTTTCTTAACTATGGGGAGTATTAGACTCCGAGAAGTGGGAGAATAAATAGAGCTACATGACTTCTTAGTATTCTTTCACTGTTCCTTCAGAGTTGGAATTATCCTTCTGCTGCCCCCACCCTCAGAAAAATAAAAAAAATTGTCTTGTTTCTGCTGCACTGTGTTGAGGATATAATGAAGGTTTTTTCCCTAAGATATTTAAACACTTGAGATGATCATTTTGATATATTTTGCTTCTCATTCGTTTAATTATAAATTCACGGAGAAAATTAGAGGATGTTACACAGACACGAGGTGTATGATCTCTACCGATATGAAATGAACTCATCTCTTTTTCATTTGAATATATGTCATTGCAAAATTATGATAACTGGAAAATACTTCATCGAGAAAACTTTAAGCAATGAACTCAATATTATCAAATAGTCAGGAATATTGATGGAACACTTTGATCTCATTTGGTTTGGCACTTACTATTCTTTCATGAGTAACAGGAACATCTTTCATGCTGTTTTTGCAGCGTAATTATCGCTTCTTCTATATGTTTATATCAACATCAACGATTTTATGTGTATATGTCTTCGTGTTCTCTTGGATCAACATTCTTCATCAAAAAGGCAGCATGCGGAAAGCCATGTCACATGATATTCTATCAGACGTGCTAATAGTGTACTGCTTCATTGCTGTTTGGTTCGTGGGCGGCCTTACAGTTTTCCACTTCTATCTGATTTGCACAAATCAGGTGAGTTTTCTCTTAAAGTTTCCCGGAAATTTCATTAACTGGAAATATATTGATTACTTTTTCCTATTTGCTACTGAATGTGACATATAGCATAATTTTTTTTGCATGCCTATTCTAACTTATTATGCTGCGTTCATAGGTCATCTGTATAATACTATCATACTTGACTTGCTTCATCAGTGCATATTTGAGAGGAGAGCTTATTTTGTTTCTTGATCAGTTACTTCTTAGACACATGAAATCACAAATCAATGCACATAAATAAGTCCATTTTTCCAACGTTTGGTGGCAAATAATGTCTATTTTTTCCATTAGATGTAGGCTTGCATCACATATAAAACTCTTAATTCTAGCTCCTTTGCAGACTACGTATGAAAACTTCAGATATCGTTATGATAAGAAGGAAAACCCATACAATAAAGGGGTGATCAGAAACCTCAGAGAAGTCTTTTTCTCAAAAATCCCACAGTCCATGAATGAATTCCGAGCATACATCGAAGAAGATGAAAGCGTGGGAATGGATCCCACAGCTGCTATGTTCATGGGAAGTATCACTACCTCAAAAGAAAAAATTGATATCGAAATGGGAGCTAAGTTTGCAGAGGAGAATGGCCTTTCACTTCCTGAGATTTTGAGAGTTTTGGAATATGATGACATTGAGATTAATATGAAAGAGGAGGGGAATGACAGAACTGATTCGGATCCACTTCTCTTTCTGGATGAACAAGAACTCAAGGATGGGGCTAATGGCAAGGAGAAACTAGATGAAGTAACAACCTCTGATCAAATCACGGGATCATGTCAAACATAAGTTTTTAGGTATTTTTCATTTCTTTATATATGGACACAGTGCAATGTTCATTTTTCTTTGAACTCTTGGCCAGTAATGCTTCCATTCTACTACGTTTATTCACTCACGAATCAAGGAAATGCTTGTTTTGAAGGATATGAGATACGTTGTTTTTAACAGTCACGCTGATGCCTGACAAACTTGTAAGCAGTTATCTGTGTTAAAGATATGGAAATATCGTCTTCGTTGTATTTTCATGACTTATCATATTGTTTCTCTGATAGTTTGATTGTGTAATTAATGTTGGTCTTTCTCTTTGTAATTTTTTCAATTATGGTCTACAGTTTCTAACTGTATGTAGTATTTTGAAAGAAACAAGACGAATTTCATTTGTACACTTTGCATATTTTGTCATAACGGTTCAAGACTCGTGTTTATTCATTTTCTTCAAGAGCTATAAAGTGGCGGTTTGCCTGGGGGCATCAAGATTGATGATTCTAGCTTCGCTAAAATTATCATCTCCACGGGAAAAAATGTGATCCTTTAGCCCGTCGATCTCAAATGCCTGGGTATCATCGAATAAATGTCAAAACTAAAACAATAAAGCGGCCCCTCGAGACATATCCCAGTGGTGCAATAGATAGGAGTAAGGTAGTCTCAGTCTTGCTGGTAGCTGCAGTGTGAAAGTTCGATTCCTAAAATATGGAATTAGACTCTTTGTGGACACCAGTGTACAGGCAAGCTCTTGTTCTCTGGCCTGTTAGGGTACATCTCGTGATTTACCTCCCTCACGATACTCCAGGGATGGGACAATGGGGGCTCTCAAAATTGGGGTTCAACCTTTAAAACAATAAAGCAAAGTATAGAATGCTACCAGAGTATATAATAAACCATGACATATTTAGAACACAAAAAATTCAGCTTTAATACATTCTTGTCGTCATTCTTCTTTTCAGATTGGTTTTTTTCTTCGGTCCACGGGTTAAGGATAAAGTGGCCTATTGATATTTCTCGAAGAATCCACCATATTTTTCAAATCTTAATGAGATATTTCATTTTCTTGACAGGTAAATGGTATAAGGAGATCTGTTTCTTCAAGAAAATCAGATCTGTACTGTGAGATACAAGCAAGCATGCTATAGGAACAAGCTCACTGACAGACTGTTTTACACATACACTTGGTGAAATTTCATTTGCAATTATTAAAAATAAATTAATTAGAAGAAAAAGTTGCCAATCAAAAACTGCCAACTCATCCCCTGTAAATAAGCCTTGTCATTGAGCTTGTTTAGCTAGTTTAATTCAGATACAAGAAAGTCTCGAAGGTACAAAAATAATTTAGAATCTTGCAACAGAATGAGTGACCTGTAATGGTGAAACTTGTAGAAAGGTTGATATCTAGTGTTTCACTTGTTCTTCATTTTTATTTTTTTGAACTTCATGTTTTCTTGATTTTGTTTCTTGATATCCATTATTCATTCTTAGATTCAAAAATAAGGTTGCAGGGCATTGACAAAATTGTACAATATAGAGACTGAATGTTTATTTGAATCTTTGTTTAGAATGAATCTTAGTCCCTGTTTGTTTCTCATTTTTAGAAGAATGAAAATAAAAAATATAGTCGTTATTGATCCCACACAAGAGATAAAAATTCAAATTTGGCAGCTTGATGTAATTAATAACGGTCATATTTTTCATTTTAAAGAGGAAAGAATATGAACCAAAAATGGACTACTTTTTCCCGAGTTGAATTTACTGGTGAAATAGCCATTTTTGCACAGCATGAAATGATAGAACTACTAGTGGGCTTAAATTCACGGCATAATTGGTAAAGTAAATTGGACAATACTCGACAGCAAAAAACTCAGAAGCGAAACCACCCCTGTAATGAAGCAGACCTAACATGCCATGTGTCAAACTTGTTTGGAAAATTACTGTGCATAAATTCTATTCTGATAACTAACCTTTTACTTGCGTAAAATTGGACGGGATTTTGATTTACCAAAATCAAATATGTAAAAATATAAATGAGAAATGCATGAATATGAATTTGGACTCTTTCTCCTTAAGACGATAATGTCCCGCAAATGTGATAATGGTTTTCTGACATTGATCTTTCAACATTCAATGACCAAATCTTGCAATAGGAGGACTCCAAAACGTAGACCAACAAATCTACTTATATTTTGAACTCTCTTTATAGAAAACTCGACTCAAAATAAATGCTAAAATATTTTGAAGCAAATATGCATTAACATGATAATGCAAGAATGAATTGAATGGATGAAAATTCCAAAAACAAGGGGTTCTCTATATAGTTGTTGCAAAGTTGTGTCTCAAAAGTCCACCCCTACAAGAAAATACAACCATTGAAATTAGTCTCTATATACAAAGAGATTCGGTTGTCGAAAAATAATAATTCCAAAAGTCATGATTTTTCATATGGAAAGACTCACACTTTTAGCCAAACGATTCTAGAATACTTGATTTTTCAACAACTTCACGTATTTAAGTGACTTAATTTTTCATTTACGATAATTTTCACTTAAATAATTATTACAAAATTCCAACAAAACTTACATTCTGAATCCTAGATTTCATTGGATGATAAATTAAGCCCCTGTTTAGGCTTTTTTTTTTTTTTTCAAAATACATTTTTTCAAAACTCATTTTCAAGTTTCAACCTCACATTCTTCCATAAAATAATATTATACATAAATTCAAAACTTTCTTTATCTTTTAATCATACATTATCCAAAAAAACACTATTTCAAAATTCATTTTTCTCCCAATAAAACATTAAAATGGAGTCCAAACAGGGGGTGAAAATATATATATATATATATATATATATATAACATTATATTTTGTTTATTAAAACATAATTTAACAAAATTTTTACTAAACATAGTATTCATTAGTTTATAAAATAATTTCAAATATTGTAGAAGAAATAATTTTTTTTAACTTTTAAGTACTTATTTAATCTTAATGATTGTTTTCCTGTTATTCTATTATGCTCTGAACGAAATAACAGAACAACGCAGAATCCGTTATTTTTTTAACTACTTTCCGTCTCTTAAGGTATCTCTCTCGGCACACATTTATCTGGTCTCAAGTACAATTTATCGAATCATTTCTGATTTTGGATCTTGATTGTAGGTTTTAAGGGTCGGAGGCATTGGTTTGATCGATTCGAGGTTTGGTTTTGAGAGTAGATTCAAGGTAGAGTACGATTTTGG
>NC_036253.1:13841263-13845356 GCF_002742605.1 Olea europaea var. sylvestris | reverse complement strand
AGAACCGTTGAAGAGTTATATACCAAGAAAAATAGATGGGACGAAAGTGGTATTGAGTTCAAAAGTTGAAAAGTAGAGAATCACTTAGATAAATTGCGTTAAATTTTTACATGAATTTATATAAGGTCCAAAATTCGAAACATCCACCTCACCTCACCCACCCCATTCCATGCCACCCCACCCCACTCTACCCTAACCCTTGACAGATTCAAAGGAGAAGTTAGTTAAGTGACATCTTAGAGAAAACCTAACAGAAAAATAAAAAATAATTTCTTTAATGAGAGAAAAATGTGCATCTTTAAAACACAAGAATTTTTAACGACATTCTTCCTGGGAAATCCCGTCTGTCTGTGCCAGGAAGAAGAGAGCAATAGGCAGCTGGTTCTTTATTATACCCTTAACCTCTCTTTCTCTCTCACACGCACAGACATTCTGTAGCCAACCAGATTTTCCATTTTCCTGTAATTAAAACGTCCAATGTTTCGCCATGAAATATAAAGACCCGACAGAAAGCACAGGTTTTGGATTTTGACGTGTTTCGCTCACGTGGGATTTTGTTGAAGAAGAAGAGAAGAAAAGGGTTTTAAATTTTGTGATTAAAAATTAACATACTGAATTGATCTCTGGGTTGTTGGCTTTTGGGCTACATGGACCAAGAAAAACCCAAACCAAAGAGGCTTTATCAAGTTTGGAGAGGAAACAATGTGAGTCATTTCTTTTTGTTTCTTGATCGTGAAATTATTGCATTTAATCATTAGAGAAAAAAATGGTTTATTTTGATTTGAAAAAGTGGGTTTTTGGCATATGTGGATTCTCCCATTTCATGTTCAAGATCTTGCTGTTTGAGCCAAATGTCTGATTTCTTTATTCGAGGTTATAGTTTTTTTTACAAAAATGACAATGTTTTATGGCTTGGAATTCAAAATTTATGCTTACGTTTCAAATACATATTCAATTTAATGTACTCAATTGACTTAATCTTTGTTGAACCATCTCATCGAGAAGTACATAAATTTTTTTACCTTAAATTTTGTGCTCAACTCTTCCCGCATTAGTTTTCATGAAACGATTACACACATACAATTTTCATAAATGGGAAATGGGAGATTGACCTCAGTATCTCTACTTGAACAGATTATTATGTGTTGAAGTCTTCGAATGGAAGTTTAAACTGTTAGGATAAATTCATTTAGATTATCGTGTCTTCATCGTGCCTTTGAGATCATCTGGCTTGTTATTCCCACTGACCATCTCAGTAGTATTTTGATAACGATGATAAGAAGACAAGTTCTGCAGTTGATTTTGTTCATATTACGATGTCTTAAAATTCATGATGACAGTGCATTAGTGAACATTGAAATGATAGTACCCGTATTACAGTTCCATTATTTCAATCGTTATAAAGCAATAAGCATTCACTTCGATTCCAATTGTTTCTTTGTTCTGTTTAATGTTCCAGAGATTCTTATTTGGAGGAAGGTTCATCTTTGGTCCTGATGGGTCATCGTTGTTTTTATCAACATTCCTAATTTTAGGCCCTGCACTTGGTTTTTGCATCAAAATATTCTCCATCATCAAACATCAAGAATACAAACATGCAATGTATTGGTATTCGGTACTTATCGTGGCAATAGTTTTAACCATTCTGGTAAGTAAACATCAATAATCATATAAGTTAAAATTATTTATCATATTCTGCTGAGGGAGCATGCACCCTCAGGAAACTATCGATATTTTTCTGAACTCATGGTTTGTGTTATTTATCATATTCTGCTGAGGGAGCATGCACCCTCAGGAAACTATCGATATTTTTCTGAACTCATGGTTTGTGTATTTTCTTTTCGAGTGACGAAGATTGACAAATGTGCTAGACTTAAAAGGCACTATATGGAATTGAAGTGCAAATTATCTGTTAAAATTCGGATTTATTTTAGTTTTTTAATATTGGCAATTTAAACATGTTAATTATTTCATTGCAAGATAGCATTCAACTCTAGCATGGTTAAAAGTTTCAATACAAATCCCTTGAAATTAATTTTTTTTTTAAAAAAAAAAATCCATTATAGAAGAAATGCAAGGGAAATTTCAAAACTATAGCTAAGATTTTCAATAAAATCAATTTTGTTTGAAGTTTTTCTTTTAAAGCATTCAGTATCGGAGGAAGTTATATAATATAAACAAGTTTTCTTCACAACAAGTGAAGATTGAATAATTATTATTATTATTATTATTTTTAAATCAAAGAATTTGTTTATGTGAAATATACAAGGTTTTCTTGGCTTTCCAACAACGTTTGTAGTTATTATATCATTGTAATTAGTTAAGCAACAGGACAAGAATTGAATAATAGTGTTATCCTGCCTTAAATTTCACTAAGAGAATGTTTTCTTGATATCCAGTTCTTCTAAATACTTGAATAGAACTGAGATTAAGGCGCTTTGAATATCTTATCAAATTTGGATAGCTTGCTGATATTTGGATTTAATGCAGGATATAATGTTTCTCTTCCTAACATCCAGCAGAGATCCTGGGATTGTACCTCGGAATTCAAGACCTCCCGAGTGTGATGAAACATTTGAGATGAGCACCCCTTCAATGGAGTGGGTCAATGGGAGGACTCCTCATTTAAAACTTCCTCGAATGAAGGATGTGATTGTGAATGAGCATACTGTTAAAGTGAAGTTCTGTGAAACTTGTTTGCTTTACCGTCCTCCCCGTGCGTCTCATTGCTCCATCTGCAACAATTGTGTTCAGAGATTTGATCATCACTGTCCATGGGTCGGTCAATGCATTGGCATAGTAAGTATTGTACCGTGATTGATTGGATATATGGTGTTATTGGGTTTAATACACTGGTTGTTGCTAAACTATTAGTGATCCATCTTGTTGGTTACCGACTTTGTTTTCTTTCAAGTTGATAACTAAATTTAAACTTTGTTATAATTTGATCACCCATGTCTGTTTCTCCGTTAGTTTGGCTAACACAAAAGATGATGTGGCAGGCTAGTTCTTTGTAACTTGCTACCAACTAGACGGCCACATCAAATTTTCCTTTAGTCAAACTAACAAAGGTGGATGGAATGAACTAATTGTAACTAAATTTTAATTCCATTGGCCAAGTTGATACAAAACAAATTCACTGACAACATGAAACATCGCTAAAAGTTCCACAATTACAAGTGTTTTCATCCTGATCTTATATGAGCTTATTCTGTCAACTCTATAGTTTCCATTCACCTTTATAATATTTGGCTGGCAATTATCTTGGTGTTGATAAAATCATTCATTATTTTCAACTTGGTTTGAATAAATGTAAGAGATACTTTGTCCTGCGATAATTCTGTTATCGTAGTTTATATGAAATCATTTTGAGCTAGCTGTTTACTATTTTTATCTCCACGTTAAATCTCTCATATGCATGGGAAAATTATCAATGAAATTGTTACTAAAAATCCTGGCCATGATAATGTGTTCTGGTCATGTAATTAAGTTGCAACTTCAATACATAAATCATTTAACGGGCCACGGTTTCTTGACACTATGATTCTGATACTCCATCCCTTGTTCATCACGAGAAAATTGTTTATGTGGTAACACTAATTTTGAGTTGTGTTTACCATGGACAACAACTAAGAAAGAGCATCTTTGAGCTTCTCAGTCTTGTCATTCTAGACATTCTTGATTCTCGAGGAAGAAAGTTAAGATCACGTACAAATGATTAGATACTTCATGCATTTTTCATGCTTGAGTTTTATTGATACATCTAAATCTTACAATCTCCTTATGAAAGAATAGTCAAAATTTTCACAACAGATTCATCATCATTGCACCTAAATCAGGCACTCTATTACAAGGATATAAACTTCACAGAGTTGCTATTTTCTTAACTATGGGGAGTATTAGACTCTGAGAAGTGGGAGAATAAATAGAGCTACATGACTTCTTAGTATTCTTTCACTGTTCCTTCAGAGTTGGAATTATCCTTCTGCTGCCCCCACCCTCAGAAAAATAAAAAAATTGTCTTGTTTCTGCTGCACTGTGTTGAGGATATAATGAAGGTTTTTTCCCTAAGATATTTAAACACTTGAGATGA
>NC_036253.1:13838538-13838967 GCF_002742605.1 Olea europaea var. sylvestris | reverse complement strand
CAAACAGGGGGTGAAAATATATATATATATATATATATATATATAACATTATATTTTGTTTATTAAAACATAATTTAACAAAATTTTTACTAAACATAGTATTCATTAGTTTATAAAATAATTTCAAATATTGTAGAAGAAATAATTTTTTTTAACTTTTAAGTACTTATTTAATCTTAATGATTGTTTTCCTGTTATTCTATTATGCTCTGAACGAAATAACAGAACAACGCAGAATCCGTTATTTTTTTAACTACTTTCCGTCTCTTAAGGTATCTCTCTCGGCACACATTTATCTGGTCTCAAGTACAATTTATCGAATCATTTCTGATTTTGGATCTTGATTGTAGGTTTTAAGGGTCGGAGGCATTGGTTTGATCGATTCGAGGTTTGGTTTTGAGAGTAGATTCAAGGTAGAGTACGATTTTG
>NC_036253.1:13813578-13838295 GCF_002742605.1 Olea europaea var. sylvestris | reverse complement strand
CCCCCCCCCCCCCCCCCCCCCCCCCCCCCCCCCCCCCCCCCCCCCCCCCCCCCCCCCCCCCCCCCCCCCCCCCCCCCCCCCCCTTCTTCTTCCTCCTTCAATTGCATGTAAAAATTTTGATTTTTTGCACCATGGAAAGAACGTATTATTTTTCAGATTGCGACTTCAAATTTTACGTTAATTCCAGTTGTTTTTATTTGTTATGAATAACAATCTCATCTAGAAAATTAAGGCTTGCCAGAGAAAATCTGTTTATTTATTTGTAACTTGTCTTCATCGTAGCAGCTATTCAGGTGTTACTGGGATTCCTCTTTATTTTATAGAAAAACATGATATGTGCATATTAAAATTTAGTTATCTACAGTAATCACTATTTTAGTTTTGATTTATTTATTCATGTTGTTAACTTTTGTTTAGTATTGATTTTTGCCGTATTTTAGCATTCTCAGGAAGAAGAACCACCAAAGATTCGTATTTATGACTGGACGAAAAGTTTAGCAAAGTGATAGTATTTTCTACCTAGTTATCACAGTACAGAACTCTGGTGCTTGAACTGTATAGCACATTGCATTAGAGTGTAGACATATATATGTTAATATTGATGAGAAAATATAGCCTTTAAATAATAGCATTTTCAGGTTTTGAACTGGAATCTTGATTTTCATTCATGTGGAATTGCCTGTAGATTGCATTTTTTCTTTTTCTTTTTTTGTTCCTTGAGCTGAAAAAAGAGCATTTGTGGTTTGCAAAGAATTTTAGTTATGTGATTTATGAGTAACCAACGTGTAATGGCGTGGGTTTTAGACAATTTGAAAGTTAATTCAGTTTTTGGCAAAAGGAATGGAGTTCTTTTAGTTTCTATTTCAACCAGAGCCTGATATCTTGAGAATTTTACACAGTTGATCAACCTATTAAGACCATGTTTGGTTTTTATAAAAAATTGACTTTTAGTAGATTTTAATAAAAGATTAATAAAATATTTGTTTGAGAAGTTGATAAAAACTGTCGGTCCCATGAAATATGGTTGAAAATGAGTTTGGAAAAAATGAGAGTCAATCGTGGACTAAATGTCTCTCCTTTTCTAAGATTTGATGAGAGGTAGCCTTTTTTTTTCACTCATTCATCAATGAAACTCTTCTTTTTTCCTTGGGCTGGGGGTGAGGAGAGATGCAGTAAACTCTACATATGTACGATATCGATTAGAATCACTTTTTTTGGCTTGTATTTTAGCTTTTCTTCTAGTTGTTTTTTTCTGTCATTAATATAACACAATGTGGTATTGTGTTTGCATCATTTTTGTATATGGTTGCTATATCTATTATTGTGTTATTTGGTGTATTTGAAGGCTTCTAGCAAATAGTTCAATGGCTGGCCCTAGGATTGCTCATGCTACTTTGAAAGGACCAAGTGTCGTGAAGGAAATTGTTATTGGAATTGCGCTCGGCTTGGCTGCTGGTAGCATATGGAAAATGCATCATTGGAATGAGCAGAAACGAGTTAGGTCATTTTACGACTTGTTGAACAAAGGTGAGATCACCTTGGTTCCAACAGAAGAACAGATATTCTAAACTTCTATTCATTATTGAGACACTCTAAATGGTGTTCTAATGATTTGCATTCCTTTCACTTGGCTTTCGAGCCAGACAAGAGTTCACTTAGTTTGGATTTCATACAAATAAGTTGTACTGCATATAGAAGACCTCCCATTTCCATGGATTCCAAAGCTTTTAGAGGAGGCTCCCCCACCCCCCACCCCTCCCTCTCTCCATATTTTGTCTGCAAATTTGAGTTGGGAAGGTTTCTTTGATAGGGAAAAGCTCACAAGCTTGGATTATGCTAGAGCATGCCTGATTGTATTTGAACTACTTGTCTAAAAAAAAAAAAAAAAGATTTCCTTGAACTCGAACATGGTTTAAGAAACATCATATTAACCTTTCTTTTTCTCGTATATTTTTTTGAAGAGTTGACAATTTTATTTATTTTTTAACAAGCGAAAGTGGTGTCATTGACGCAGAAAATAAAATGGAGTCATGATGATGTACACTAGACATCATTGAAAGATGTTCCAAACTTAAGAATAAAGGAAACAATTATTTATTTTCTCCAAGATGAATTTCTCCAAGATGAATTTCACTATCTCAAGTGGCTTTCACCAAGAAAACTATTCTCCATTTTGTGCATTGGTATCTTGTCATTTTCCTTTGTTGGCAAGTGGAAAAAAATGGAATAAACTTGTCAATTAATTTATGAGAAATTGGGATTAATGATATTATAGTGTTTAATTTGTCTCATTTTATTTATTGAATACTTATGGGTAATATATATGTTTTATATTTTGTGAGAGAGACAGACATAAAAATAAAATAAAAAGAATAATACTATTTTTAGTCGCTCACTGTGGCAATCACCTTACGTGTGTCATACATGTGACATTTAGTAATATGATATATGAGGTAAGAAAAAATTACTATATTGATATACCAAATCACAAATCGCTATGTAGGATGTCACGTGGGACGACTACTATAGTTAGCTCTAAAAAAAAAATTGACGTGCTTTTAATTATCCTCAAAATATTTTTTTCAATACAAGTATAACCAATTCAATTTCATATTTATAACTTGCAATTATATTACTAGCATTTTTCTTCGATGGACTGCTTTGGAACCGTTTGACTTAATTCATGGACACAAGAAATTTGGCACATCGCATAACTAACTCCACAGGAATGAGAATATAATAAAATGTCAAGTAGCTCCTATTTGGCGTAGATTTAAATAAAAAAAAAGTTAATAAGTTTTAATAAAAATTGATAAAATGTAGGATTAAAAAATTATGAGTCTAATAAAGTAAATAACTACCGTTAATTATTAATTTTGAATTGAAATTTTAATTTATTTTTATCCATACCGAATATGGGCTTAATAAATTAGGATTAGGAATTCATTATTTTACTATTAAAAATATTTAAGTATTGATTAATACTAGGAATTAATCTTTCAAAAAAATAAATAAAAAAAGTACTGATTTCCGAGTCCTTAAATTGGCAAATATTTAAGTATTGATTAATACCAGGAATGGATAAACATCGCAAAGCGTTCTTCTGGCAAACGAAACGAGTTTATTTGGCAAATTGGAAGGCTGACCGTTTAATTCTAGAGCTAATTAGATCCATTTCTAGATCGAGTAATGTAATCTTACCATTGGATACCTCTCTGAATCTCAAACCCTAGACTTTCTCTCTGTTATTGTGAGTTTTTCTTCTCGCGCATGATTTTTACATTTTTTTTCCCTTTCCTGATGATACTTCGATTGAGTAATAATTGAATTATTGTAAGCGTGAATCTGTGGGGAATTTGGTTTTCGTTTGTGTTGAAATTATTATTCTCTTTTTTTGGAGAAATCGTTTAAGGATTTTATAGTTTCATGATATTATTGTATACTTGGAAGTAGAAAGTTGGATTCCGAAATTGCTTCTATTGATTTTCTATAATTATGCTGTTTTGTGTGAACATTTATTAATTTGTAATCCGTGTTGGTTCTTATAGGCGAAAGATGGGTCAAGCATTTGGTTGCGTTCAAGTGGATCAGTCTACCGTTGCAGTGAAGGAACATTTTGGCAGATTTGATGATGTACTCGAGCCTGGGTGTCATTGCTTGCCTTGGTGTCTGGGGTATCAGTTGGCAGGTTCACTATCATTGCGTGTACAACAGCTTGATGTCCGTTGCGAAACCAAAACTAAGGTGATTCTCCATTTTACTTGATAGTTCACATTTCCAATTTGTCATTGTAAACATATCAGCACGTGAACATTGGTTTTCATCATATCGCTAAATTTAATTTCCATAGCGATTCACACTTGCCTTGTGTTATTTGGATAGAATACAAAACTATGGTTGTGGGATGTTCATATGCAGTTAATAATTTTTTGTCCAGAATATTTGCATATGAACTTTCTCTCTGTCAGTCAGACCTTTCCAAAAAATAGTCCGTCACAATCTTTTTCATTTTTTCAAATGTCTTGTTGACATTTAATATTTAGTGCGTGTTTGATTATACTTTCAACTAGTCTAAATTCAATTTTAACTCCATATTTTATGGGATCCAAAACTTTTATCAAGTTTTTTAGTGCACATTTCATCAATTTTTATCAAAATGAAACTTTTATCTAAGGCTTTGTCAAACAACCCCTCAATTTCTTTTCCATTTCAAATTATTTAAGTGCCCCCATCTAAATGAAAAGGAAAAAAAATAAAATAAAATAAAATTCAATAAAGGTTGTCTCAAATCGGGACGTGTTTAACTTTTTGACATTTACTCTGCTCTAATATGATAAATTAATAAAGTATGAGAGCGGTTGATATTTCAGGACAATGTGTTTGTGACTGTGGTTGCTTCAATTCAGTACCGAGCCTTGTCAGAAAAAGCAGCTGATGCATTCTATAAGCTTTCCAACACAAAGGCACAGATCCAGGCATATGTTTTCGATGGTAGGATTTGAATTTATGTTCTTTAGTTATTTCTGCGGCAAAGTAGAGACAATCGCAATGGAAGCTGTAAAACTAGCTTATTGACCTAAATTGGGATTTATATTATTTGGTTCTGTGTGGGGCAAAGTGGAGGTAGGATCATGCCCCATTTTCTATCTTCCTGTGGTTACCATTACAATACAATCCAAGGAACCTAAAACCACAAGCACCCTTTAGTACTTCGGTACTTTTCACCCTTTGCTTCGGTTTTGAAGGTGAAAAATCATTGGATTATTGTCCGTAAATCATTATGGAGACTTCTTGGAGCAGTTCATCCATTTTCCTTACTTCTAAGTTGGTTAGAGCTACCTATATGTGTTTAGTGTTAGGTTATTGGTGAGGGTCATTGTGGAACTTGTAGTTTTGACATAATCATGCATTTTGAGATTGATAATTTCCTTTCCTTGAGTCCTCCTTGATTACCAGATCCACAGATGGAGGGGGGGGGGGGGTTAATATTTGCGCCTGGGATGAGTTTTAACATTAGTAATTTCTTTATGAAGATGAGCTGTTGCTTTGACATGAAATAAAATATAACGAGTGACAAAATTGAGTGGATTTTTAACATTTTACTCTATGCATAAAGGGTCAATTGCTCTTTCTTTCTGTCACGTGCTTGTCAATCCGAAATTGATGGTTAATGTTTTATTTTTGGTCAATTTATGTTAAGCTTCTTCGAGGTTCTTCATAAGTAGTATGTTGTTTTAAGTAATATATAGTAACTTATATTTTCTCTATTGATTTTGAAATTTATTTGCTCTATGTGCTGTTACACACACAAACTCAGTCCACCTCTTGTTGGTATATTTGTCTGGTCCTGAAAATTAATTTGCTTTGGGGCATACACAAATTACACATATGCATGCATATTCCTTCCCACCTTTGAGTAATTTTGTTGTCCTGAAAATCATATATGTTAAATGGATCTTGGATGTGGCTTGGTTAAATTGCTAGTTGGCGAAGCAAATGGCTAAAATTAAAGGGTAAGAAACCGAATTACTGTCTGTTTAATTCATTGGAGATGAGATCTATTTGAATTCAGTGAGGATGTTTGTTTGCACAAGGATTTTTTATTTTTATTTTTTTTTTCAGTGGCTCCTAGCTAATAATTACTCTTTTGGCGTTAAAAGCATTATGGTTTGTTATTAATGATTACGAGGACTATAGATGGAGAAATTTAATAGACTAATAGCTGATAGTGATTTTTATAATTCGGGATTTTGTATCAGAATTAATTGTCTAAACTGGTGTGAATCTTTTAGTCATCAGAGCAAGTGTCCCAAGATTGGATCTGGATTCTACTTTCGAACAGAAGAATGACATAGCCAAGGCTGTGGAGGATGAACTTGCAAAGGTTATGATCGCCTTTGATAAAAGAAGCCATGTCTGTTCAATGACTATATTCGTTTGAACATCACTGTACATCATATGCATTTGTCGTTACCTTTGTAGGCAATGTCTGCCTATGGATTTGAGATAGTGCAGACCCTGATTGTGGACATTGAACCAGATGCACAGGTTAAGAGAGCCATGAATGAGATAAATTCAGGTAGGTTTTTGAGATTTTTAGTACTTAAAATTGTAAACTGGAGTGCATTGTATATGAACATTCTTGCTTAATGATGTGACTCCGTCATTTGGCATATTTTCCCTTGAAACTGCTTTTGCACGTCAACGAGATATAGGTTACAGGAAAACCATTTTATACATATATGATGAAATGTTTGCTCCTTTTTTTCAATGGCGAAAAGTGTACTAAGAACTTTATATTTTCAAACATATCTGGATAAATTATTTTTCTTTCTTTCAAGGTAAAAAAAAAAAAAAAAGTTACTTATTTTGAAAGGGACTCTTACATTATTGTCAAAATTAGTAATTTACTCATTTTGAATTTTGAGCAATGATTAAGTTTACTTGTCTGAAAATTTACATACAAGTAAACTATTTAAGCGTAGCAAAAAATGCTTTACACACTAATTTCTTTATGTTTTCCTGATATATCCCTTTGTGATTTTGCTAGCTCGTGCTTCACCATACTAATGCTTACTCTATTTATCTGTCAATGTTCAAAATAGCTGCTAGGCTCAGGCTGGCTGCAAATGAGAAGGCCGAAGCTGAAAAAATACTGCAGATCAAGAGAGCTGAGGGAGAAGCTGAATCTAAATATTTGTCAGGGCTTGGCATTGCTCGGCAGCGCCAGGCCATTGTAGATGGCCTCAGGGACAGTGTGCTCGCCTTCTCAGCAAATGTGCCCGGAACAACCTCCAAAGATGTCATGGACATGGTTCTCGTCACGCAGTATTTTGATACAATGAAGGAAATTGGAGCATCGTCGAAGTCTTCTGCCGTGTTCATCCCACACGGACCTGGTGCTGTCAAAGATATTGCTGCACAGATTCGGGAGGGACTTCTTCAGGCTGAAAGTGTCAACCAGTAAATGCAAAGTTTAGCGTAAGAGTCGTATGACATAGTTGTCCTCATTAAGGATGTTTCTTGTGTGCTGGTTGGTTTCTTTATGCTACAAGCTTGGAGGAAAATCATCATGATATGCTGGTATCTGTATATCTCATATTACCTTACTCTATGCTAGTATGGTGCTAAGATTTGAAGTTTTTTCATGTCAAAAGGTTCGAATTAATTTCGTGTTCTCTTTATGTGTAAAATTTCTTCTATCCCTAATTTTCGGCAACATACCGATATCACAAGTCCAAATTTTTTTGTCTCGAAATTCCTGTCCTCTACTAAAAAATTGACTCATCCTCCTTAATTAATGCTTCACTCAATTTCTTGGTGGTTTGTATGCTAATCAAGGTTGTTCACGTAAATGATTGTACCTAGTCTTACTGATCTTGGTACTTTATACGGAACCAATGTTGAGAGCTAAAGACCTTTCTCGTACCTTGTAATAATGATCAATTATAACATTTGTCTGCCGTCAGTTGGATTGCCCTCGACTATCTACGCCTTTATAGTTATTGTCACGTATGGAATAGAATTTACTTTAAAATTAAAAGTTGGTAGATGTGCTACTTAAAATTGTCCCATCACCAATCTTCTTGTCATGGGTGTCACTCTCGTCCAACTACTTCTAGCCCAAACAAAAATAAGGGCTCGTTGGGCATGTTTTCGCTTCTTGAATAATTTTTATTTAAAAATTATTTTTTTAAATAGTTTTCTATTTTGAAATTATTTCTAGAGAAAGTTATATTAGATCACCTTTCTCTAAAATCTTTTATAATTAGAATGTGCTTTTTCATAAAATTAGTCAAATGAATTTGAAAGAAACTTTTGGATTTCAAAAATTTATTTGAAATTTTCAAGAGGGAAAATTTCATAACTCAGGTATATTGTTTGTACCAATTCACAAATCATGTCCAAAGTTTAAAAATGAAAAATTCAGGTTTTGGTATAATTAATTAAAAATATTTATTAATTAAATATAACAAAGTCACAATTATACGATTAATGGTCACAGATTCATATTATTGATTACAAATTTATTTACTGATCACGTATCATCGATTAATTGGTCACATATTATTTCGTGGTTAAAAACAATTATTTCGAAGTCACAAATTATTCAAATTACATGTCACATTTTATTTATGGGTCACATATCACAGTTTATTGATCACAAATTATTTTGTAGTCACAAACACCTAATTTTTTGTCACAAATCAACCAAATAATTGGTGACAAACGCCCAAATAGTTGGTCACAGACGGGGAATTGTTGGTCATGGACACCCCTACCCTTGGCCAACCAAAATCAATACAACCACTGCTGCCTCGCGACCACCGATCACCACCGCTGCCGCGCTGCCGCCACCACCACCATACCGCACCAGTAAAACCACCGCACATACCGCCACAAACAAATCACACGAGCCAGTCACCAAACTTGCCTACCACCACCTGTATCATGCCTAGATCCACCGCACCACTATCACCATCGTCGACCGCCACCGCCACCACCCCACTTGCACATCCAACAAAAACCACCACCAGATCGAAAAACCAAAACCCCCCCCACACCCCAAAATTGCAGATCAAACCACTACACCACCACTAGCGCCGACGCCACCTCCATAGTCAAACCACCACTAACACCACAAAAAAAAAATCACTCAGATTGCCACTACAACGCTCAGATTCGAAGGCACAAAAGTGATCTTCAAGCAAAGTCAAACCACCTCCATAGTCAAACCACCACTAACACCACAAAAAAAAAAATTCACTCAGATTGCCACTACAACGCTCAGATTCGAAGGCACAAAAGTGATCTTCAAGCAAAGTCAATGTAAAAATTGCAGATCGAACCACGACACCACCACTAGCGCCGTCGCCACCTCCAAAGTCAAACCACCACTAACATCGAACATCACGCAGATCGCCACTACAACGCTCAGATTCGAAGGTACAAAGGCAATCTTCGAGCAAAGTCATCGTAATCCGTTGTTATGCTGCATCGAATACACAAAGGCGCCGAAGGAACAAAGGAGATCGCTGAATGCCGACGTCATGTTGCAATTGTTGTCGGCCGGCGTCTCCGGTGCGGCATCCCCTCTGATTGTGATCTGGTAAGTAAAGAAGAAGAGAGAGGGGAGGGGTGTAGAGGGAGGGAAGGGGAAGTATCGAAATAATTACAGGTCTTGGAGAGGTGGGGCTGGGGACGATTGGGGTTTTAATAAAATGAATTAGGATTTTAATATGTGGGGAATTTAATTGTTGATGAAAACCTGATTAATGCATTGTTAAACTTTAAACCTAGTTTTAGAATTGTGTTTTTTAAACACATGTTTTTTTTTGTAATTTCCTCTTTTCAAAAATCATGCCTGAGTCCTAACTAACTGCAGGAGCCAAGCCCATGGTCAAGGTCCAGAGGGTATAACTGTAATTTCAATATGCAAATTTCCTTCCATTTTTATCCCCCTCCGCTTCCCCTACAATGTCTTGACCCAAAAGAAAACCCACTCTGATTCAAAACCCAATCGCAAATACATTTATATAGAGAGTATCAGTGAATAGCAGAAGAAGAGAAAGCTTGAAAATTGTAGAGAGAGAAAGATGAGCAGCATTGGCACGGGTTACGATCTTTCTGTGACCACATTTTCGCCGGACGGTCGAGTTTTCCAGATCGAGTATGCTGCAAAAGCCGTCGACAACAGCGGCACCGTCGTCGGTATCAAATGCAAAGACGGAATCATCTTGGTATGTCTCTATGTCTTTATTATTGTTTGATGTTAATTAATTTTAGTTGTAAGGGTTTCTGATTATTGTTTTTTGTTAATTATGATGTGTGCAAACGTAATTAGGGAGTGGAGAAGCTGATTACTTCGAAGATGATGTTGCCCGGGTCCAACAGAAGAATCCATGCCGTCCACCGCCATTCCGGCATGGTAACATTTTTATTATACTTCTGTTTGTAGATTTATGGTCATGTAAGAAATTTGATAATTTATATGCTCTTTTTTGTTGGATGTCATGTTCAAATTGAATGTTTGACGCGAGCTATTGCTGGAGGCAGGATACAATCGCCAAAAGTATTGATTTTTAAATGACCAAATTACTGAATATTAGTAACGAAATCTTCAAGAAATAAACTAGCAGAAGAGACATAAAAAGAATTAGATTTGCTTTGTCATCAATATACACTGGCAGTTAGACGGAATTCATTTTTGTTATTCTCTATTACTGTCTAATTGAAATATATTTGTGTCCTTGCTGATGTTCTTCTATTTGCAGGCTGTTGCGGGATTAGCTGCAGATGGCAGGCAAATTGTTGCACGAGCAAAATCTGAAGCAACTAACTATGAGAGGTTTAGTTTACAGCTATCTTGCATGCTGCTCTGTATCTGTCTTCTGACTTTTTTATAGTAGATTTAACACGTTGTAACTTATTGAGTGAAGAGACTGAAAGCTTTGCGTAGTCTCTCTTTCCCTCCTTGACCTCCCAAAAAGCACCCACTCATTTGTCTTTGACTGGATCTGGAGTAAGGTTATCCTTAAGTTACCATGATGTTTATCTCATCTTAAAGGAGTAATATGACCCTTGTATTCCATAACCAAAGTAAGAAATTTAGATTTTCCTGATTTAAGCTCTATATTGCTGCAGGATTACTGTGGTCAGCGATTTTATAGAGGACATAAATCTGATCATAGGGAGTTGAAGAATAGGAAATTAAGATGTATTTGGCTTCACTAGGGACTGGAATATGAGAAACATTGATTTAATGTTATATAGTGTTCAAGATAGTTGACAGATGGAGTATGCTTAAAACCATTTTGTTAATAAAGAGAATATACAAGTATTCTAGTGTATTGAAGAAGACTGCACAATGTATGATCAATTTGTCCACTTGTATGGACACATTCAAATTTCAAAAAGGACATTCAACTAATGAAAACAAATGAAAGAAAATGGAAATGTCACTAAATAGCTTAGAGGATATCATACAAAGACTAAATCACCTACGGCACTTTTCCTTTGAACAAATCCTGATTAACACTAACACAAAATAGGAGAAATAGACATTAGAGATTTTTTGCAGCCATATATTGAAGACCAACATGAATCGTGAAGAAAAAAGAAAGTGTGATTGTGTATATTTTACCCAATGTTATAAAGGGGTTTTTAACATTTATTCCCATGTGCAATGCCCGATGATACCACCTTTTTCTTTGCTGTTGGGTAAAATCTTTGGATACCCAGAAGCTTTCAACTCAGCAAAACAACAGTGATTTTTGCCTGGACTTAATTTTCAGTCAGTGTGATCACGTAACACTGTCAAACAATTACCTATTGTCTATCTGCTTCTTATATTTTGCTATTCTCCGGCTTTGCAGTGTGTACGGAGAACCAATTCCAGTTAAAGAACTTGCAGAACGTGTTGCAAGTTACGTGCATCTATGCACACTATATTGGTGGCTCAGGTTTATTACTGCATCTGATCAAATTCTAAAGGTTTCTTTCTGTTTAACTGCTTTCTATATGTGATCCTAGTATGACATTTTCAGGCCTTTTGGAAGTGGAGTAATTCTGGGAGGTTATGACAGGGATGGGCCACAGCTGTACATGGTTGAACCTTCGGGAGTTTCCTATGTGAGTTGATTTGTTTCCATTATTTGCAAATGATAACTATGGCTTTTAATGTTTATTAAGCTCTAGAACTACTTCATATTAGGTTGGTTCTATTTGTTGAGGAAATTCTCATTGGATTTATTTGGTAAAATATTTGTTGTAGAGATACTTTGGTGCTGCAATTGGGAAGGGCAGGCAGGCTGCTAAAACGTATGAAATTTTTCTATACATGTGCATTCCCCATGTTGCTCTTCGTATATATGTTCCCACCTACTATTTGAAACATCTAGAGGAACCAAAACTGGAAAAATAAATAACATGAATTTATGCCTCTCATGTTGAAGGTGTTGTGCAATATCCCTTTTGTCCTTGCTATATTTTGTTGCTTCTTTATTTTTTTATTTTTATTTTTTTTTTCCAAAGCAGATTATGATTGTGTTACGAATTCGGCTTTGTTTAGACAAATGAAGCAGATATTCCGCCCCTTAAATGATTACATTTATTCTTTTATTTGATCTAAAATTGTTATATTATTTGACCTTTTGATATAATATATCTACTCGTTCATTACAGAATTTCCTTTCTTTTTATGTTCTGTTATGTTATAATACTGATATGGAGTCAAAATAATGTTGTACAGTGAGATTGAAAAATTGAAGCTTTCTGAAATGACCTGCCGACAAGGGGTTATTGAGGTGGCCAAGATGTAAGTATTTTCGTCCAAATGAAGTGAGACATTTAGATCCATCTGGCATGAATCTTTAAATATCTTTTCGCTACAAGTTTTTCCCTCCCCATATTTTCGGGTGCAAAACAGATTTAAATTTGCCAAACTGGTTTTATTTTAGATGCACCATCAACATTCACTGCGTCCGACTGATGAAGCTTTTGTCGCTTTCTGCATTTTAACTTATGTCACTACCAGCCTACCATTTATATTCCAAATATGATGCTAGTGTACTTGGTTATGTTGCCCTTCACAGTTTGCAAAAATGTAGACATGCGGAAGATTAATGTGGATACTTTTAACTTTTGATATCCTCTTTTAATAAGCAGAATTTACGGAGTTCATGATGAGGCAAAGGACAAAGCCTTTGAATTGGAAATGAGTTGGGTCTGTGACGAGTCTAACCGCCAGCATCAGAAGGTAAATAATGAAATTTCTCAAGACCTTTTATATATACATGCTAAATCTTAGTTTTGCTTCTCATTAGCTTGTGACGCCTTGCTGTTTTACCACTTTTTGGCATCCATTGATACCTAATTGAACGTTGCTCATGTGAATGACCACACATTTGGTATATGTTTTCAATCTTTTGATCATTCATTATTATTATTATTATTTGATTTTTGTGACTGATTTTGTTACTGATTCATCACAAGCTAACAACTTTTATTCTCCTTTTAATCTTGTCTTCCAAAGAGTTGATGTTTGACAATAATTTATGATTGCAAAATTATGTTTTGACATTATCTTATTTTAATATCTTTCCCGGGGCTTTAATTGTTGGATGTGTATATCGAAATTTCAGTACCCGTGCCCCTTCAATATTTGGGGTATGTTATATATACAAATTATTTGTAAATACTTCAATTATGGTAATCATTGGAGTGGCTTGGTGATGTCTCAGGTTCCAGATGATATATTAGAGGAAGCCAAGGCAGCCGCCAAGGCTGCTCTCGAAGAAATGGATGCGGATTAGTGTGTCTGATTTTGCAATTTTCGTTTGGAACTTTGGCTATATTTTCTCCTGTGTAAAACTCTACAGTTGTGCCAGTGATTGGATTTAAATATTTGTACTATTGTCATATTTATGTTTCCAACACAATGCTCTGCTCCTTCATTACAAGATTTGTTGGATTGCAAACTCTTATCACATAATTCTTGTAGGCTCCCCCTCCCTCCATGTTTGTGCCACTTTAGACTAACCTAGAGGTGTAAATCGGGGCCAAGCTGTACGTGCTCAACAAACCCAGCCCGCCTCTGGAGAGTGGGGTAGCTTGGCCCGCAGATAAAATGTGGGCCATGTTGGACTCATAAGCAGCCTGCATTAGTGCATTTGGTAAAGCATGGGCAACAATTTTTACTAACCCTCATGCCTTAGGACGAACCTAGTTGCAAGCTTAAACTTCAGGTCTTCAGCTTCCTTGACCTTCGGTTCTTATACACTGTCTTATTGCACGCGAAGACGTAATTTTGATAAACAATCGTTTGGGTCTAGTAACTATGACCTTTGTGAGGGGCACCCTTTCTTGTGAAATTAGAAGGTTATTTTATCGAATTCATGAAGAGAGTTGTTGTGTGCTTCTAGATATTCTTTACCGACCCACATATCAGTTGCATTGATACCTTTATGTTTAAAGGTTGTTTGAGCTTTTTCGAAAGTATGAAGTAAGTTACTTGAGCACTTGAATTAATCATTTTAATTGTTTTAATAAGTAAAGCATCAACAAGTAATTTGCAGCGCATGCTCTGAACTACTTATGACAAATTTTCGATAGTATTCAATCAAATAGTAAAATCCATGAAAGAAAAATAATAGCATAATATGTACTTCTTGTATTAGACATAAGTTGAAGGTCTAAAACGACGTCGTCTATTCATCTAAAGATAATTGTAGAATATGAATGGACAGTTTTATTTCCCGCCCGTCGCTTGGTTCAGACTCGATGGAGGAAGAAGACCTGGCCACTGGCGAGCCACCGCCGCTGCACTTCTGACAACTGGTAACCACTACTTTCCCGCGGCAAGAGGGGCAGGAGGAGTGAAGTCCTAGCCACGTATCAATGCATTCAACGTGGAAACCATGACCGCACGGAGGAAGCACTCGGAGTTCATCTCCGGCCACGAACTCCGCCAGGCAAATTGCGCAGTCGAAGAGGTTGTCGTTGGCGGCGGTGTAGGTCAGCTTCGGAAGGTACTTCAGGACCTTCTTCTTCAGGCCATCGTTGGCAGCCGCAGCATCGTTGGCTGGCGGCTCAGAAGCGTCAGTGTTATCCGAGAGTTTGAGATAGAAAAACATGCAGACGAAACCGAAGACAACCACCGAGAATAGGATGCAGAGCTGTATGCCGACTGGCGGCGGCTGCGGCTGAGGCGGAGGCGGAGGCGGCAACATAGGTGGATTAGCGCCATCAAAAGAACGTGAACCTCCAGTCATGTCAATGGATGCGAATCGGCGTGTGCTTTGCGTAGGTACAAATTTTCCAACTTTAAAGACCGAAATATTTCCATAATTTTGAACGTCACTATCAATTCAACAATTGTGAAACAGAATCAATGCTAATTATGGAAACTAGAGTTTAATATTATTTAGGGAAATCCGAATTTTTTTTCTTTACCATATTTGTTTCTACAATGTAATCTTTTGCTGTTTTCCTTGTATCTGCTTTAACTCTGTTTGTAGATTAGAGATTGCCGGATAAGTAGCAGTCTACTTTCATTTCGGATTCCCTATGAATAGGCATATGTTCGACTAAAGCCCTTCTCCAAAGCAAATGTGAAAGCTTACAATTATTTATAAGTTGTTGAAACTTTATTTTTATTCATGCATCCCATAAGATCCCATAAGTCATTTGATGGTAATTTATAATATTTTTTTATTCGGGCTTGTTCCCACACGGGAATTTATAGCTTTCACATTTGCTTGATAGTTGTAAATTCCTTGCATGGGGATCGATAGCTTTCAAGAACCACAGAATAAGAAAGAGTTGTTCGTTGCGTTCTTACCTTTTTAAAAATAGTAATTAGACATGAAAGATTCGACACTGCTTTGATTTTGATTCGGGGGATGCAAACATAGTGTCCCTAAAATTCCTTCTACACTATCTTAGAGGTGAAAAACTTTCATGGTGAGTCCACGAGTGGTTTATTATATTCCTGTAAAACTCATTTTTTTCCATTTCATCTTAGTTGGGTTTATTTATTCAATTAATATTTATACCTAAAATTGATTTTTCAACTTATTTGGCAGCTTATATAAATAAAAATTTTCAACCTTTACGGATCTTAATCTTTACACCAACTAATGAAAGCTGATACATACATTTCTATGCCAACTCTTTACAAAAAGCAAAAACAATGAAGAATATTGTTACTTTCTTAAACTCCTCCATGAACAGGCACTGGATGTTCTTCAATTCCTTCCTTTTAACTTTTACCTTTCATCTTCTACAACAAAAGAGTCATAAATCCGGTAAGGATATCCCGAAATGAAAACACGTGCTGGTGAAATTAAAGCTTACTGTTAACTAGATGTGTCGACTTCCTTCCCATTATCTTCCTCACGAATATGTCTTTTCAACCTTCTCAACCAAATTTCATAATCCATCGGATAAGGTGTTCCACACAGGCTATCAACATAATCTGCACATGCTTTCAACACAGCTGAGATATCTCCAAGCTTTTGTTGTATCACCCTACTTGACCAAGCTGTTTCTCTCCACTCAAGTGCCCCCTCAACTGAGTCGAGAACAGGCAAATCCCCTCCAGAAGAAAAGTAAAGCATATATATCAGGCTCTCTGCATCAGAAGCAGAGCACAGCTTCCCTTCCTGAAGGGCAGATGTAGAAGAGAAATGAAGATTCATTGCTGGACGGTCCCTGTCATCTAAAATAGCATGTCCCCAACCAATGAGGACGTAGTAACGCTGCCTTACACCAGATGTTACACAAATGACATTCTCAGGCCTGATGTCCCCATGCCGAATTCCCCCCAAAGCGGCTGTAGAAAGAGCAGATAAACAATCGTGGCAACATCTGATAGCCTCATCTAATCCAAATTGGCCCATTCTTACCATGTCAGCAACAGTCGTGCCAACTGGGCTGGTTACCAGGACAGGAGTACCACACCATGGGTGGTCACAATTACCGCCAGAACTTGGTCTCCGGCACTGACCAGGGTGAATTATCCGGCCGGACGCACTCAACTGGGGAATATATTTGCTGGATAAGCCCTTCTGTTTCATAATGCTCAATACTTTAGTTTGTCTCTGAACTTGATACCACAACTTCATATCTTCCCACGCTGGCTCCAGCTGTGAAGGATGTGAACCAACATACAGAAACAAATTCTTTCTTGTGTCTTCAACAGGCGATGCCATATGATATTGGATCTCACCATCGTTCAGAACTTCATTAATATGATAACCATTCTGCCAATCTGAGTCCTCTAACCATAAAACAGATCCTACTTCTAGCTTCATTAACTTATCCGATTCAACTCTAGCAGACTCTTCCTGTACTTCCACTATTTCAGGTGAAGCACTTCTCTGCTGGAACCGAAACAAGCCATTTCCATTCACCCTTGTACCCCCTAACTGCCTCTCAGTCCTTCTAGCTTGAAGACGGGAACTGTGGTCGGCAGCCAGATCTTCAACTGATATCTTAGGCATCCCAGCATATTGTGTGATAGAATGAAATGTAGCAAAAAGTACCTGCAGAGCACCAATATCCCCCCAGTTAGCATTTCCAAGCTTGTTCCAGATCATATCAATAGGGGAAATGGCAATTCGAGAATGATTTCTTATCCATGCAGCAGAACATTCATACACATTATTTACATCAAACTCCAACTTACTCAAATCCCCTTCGACTTTTACAACACCGCCATATTGACAATCGACTACTAGAACAAACACAGAATTCAAACTCAGAGGAGTACTTGATCTGTTGAGACTTCTTGCAAGCAATATGCGAAGAGCAAAAAACAAAGCTTCACCTATAATTGGAAGTGATGGTCTAGAGTCATTTTCTACTGAAGCAATGTCAGGCCTCAGAAGTGCTAATTCAAGAATATCATCCCAGTTTCCTTGTGAATGTCTAGGGTTCTTTAGCATTAAAGCCGTGGCACAAAGTCCTCCAAGTTTACCCTTAGCAATTGCTTTCTCAGCTTGGTAAAATCTCAAGTTTGCAGTATACAAAGAGGAAACGTAGAAAGGCATTGGCTCGTTCTCCTGACCCCAGAAAGACTCCCACAAGCTGTTCGCACTTGCATGCATGAAGTCCTCAAGAGCAAGATAAGCAGTCGCTTCAAAAGTGCCAGGAGTTGATGCATAAATAGCACTAGGCATCCGAATCAGTTGCTGGAAGGGAACACCTTCGAGTGCATAATCAAACTTCTGAAGATCTACCAATTCAAAAGGAACATCAAATGCAGGCAGCGTATTATCTTCAGCATTATTCTCAAGCCAATATGTAAGCTTTTCCGTCAATAGATCACTATCCACAAATCTACGAAAAAACTCTTTTCTATCTTGAGCCAGACCACCCGATGAAATACTGGATTTTTTTGTACCAGACTCCAACGAATCCCAATCGGGGGATTTACCTATCAATATATTGAAATTTACACATCTATCAGTTGGTTCAGGAAGTTCATCATGAATGAGTTTACGTTTATGATAAAATAGAGCCAGCAATTAACTGAAGTCTAAAAACAACCTCAAAATGGTACTAACTGAAGGGGGGAAGCAGAACCAGGATAGACAGAGAAGAACAATGCAAACATTCTAATAAAAGAATGTCAAATAATAATTCCAAAAGATTTCAGAGCTGTCCCTCAACATACCAAATAAATGACCAACTAAAAAGTTGGTAATCCATGAACCACAACACAAAGTAGATTAAATCATTAAACAGAATTCCTCTTCAGTTATAATAATTACAAAGGCCAGTGTTTTAAAAGGCCAACTTGGTTATCAATGCATTTTGCCTCCCTGACATTAAGTTTACGCCTCAATACACTATACCTAGAAAACCTGTAAACGTTCAATTACGAAACAAGAGCCCAATAATGCCTATAAGGGACAAGATTGCGGAGCACACCTCAGCTGCAAGTGACATTCCCAGAGACATGCGCCTCAGAAAGTCAAGGTGCGAGACTTGACAAATGGCTTTTAAAGCATAAGCTTTGAGGCTCTGAATGAAGCTCTCGTGTAAGGATTGCCTCACGGCACATCCTCAAGAAGCCTAGAAAACGATGACAAGAGCAAGCAGTGCAGTTGTCAAAATCATATTTAGCAACCTCGTAGCTATACAGTTATTACCCTATCCAAAACAGTTACCCTTCTCATTTTTTCCATTTCATTTTCTGGCTTATGTCATCACTACACATACACAAATATTATAATCAATGTCTATTTGCCAGTCTAAAGTTTCCCCAACCACAAGACGCAATTCTATTTTCCAATCACTAGAGGAGATCCATTTCAAAGTTGATCGTCTCATAAAGCAACCGCAAATCACAGTCTCTGCATGGTATCGGGACAGAAATTTGTAAAAGAAACTATGAAAAACAAATTATGCTTAACCAATTTACCATTCCCATTGAACAGATAAAAAATCTAACACAAAATTATCCAACAAAATACAATACGAAAGTAATTCTTAGAAAATCAAATAACAAATGAAAACCAATTCATAATTCAGTCATAACAAAACAAAAAACAAAACCGAAATTTAGGGTTTACCTTCCATAGCAGGAAGAGAGAGAGAGAGAGAGAAGAATTGAATCCAAATGAATATTTTTTTTCTAGATCCTTGGCTTTAGAGTAGACATCAGTAAACAGCAAGTCTTTAACGATCCCGATATCTTCTTTTCTTCTCTCTCTCTCTCTCTCTCTCTCTCTCCACCCCACGCACTTTCTCACTATAACTATGTCTGTGTATGTGAGTGCTAAAAAATGCCTCGGTTTTGACATTGAATGCAATTATTTATTTTCTGGCCTTTTTTAATTTAAAATAGTTAATAATTAATAATAATTGTGTTTGGTCTGGATATTGATAAGGTACAATATTTGATGCCTAAGGTATTACATCTAATTTCAACCTTGCGCTGAAGTAGATGTACTTTATTCCAGCTCTCTACTTCTTAATTATATTTTTAAGCAGCTTTTAACTTTTAATTTATTATTAAAACGAATAACTTATTTTTGATGGTTGTTGGAGAATTTTTCAAAATTTGTTCCAAGAGCATTGACAAATGATAATTCAAAAATGCTCAATTTTTAGTTATGGACTTGTTGGTTGGGGATTATGAGAATAAATTTTTTGACCGTTAGAGAGAAAAATAAATCTTATCTGTGAGAGAAGAAGTCAAAAATGACGACTGACTTAAGAAAGTAACGATTAAAAAATTGATTTTTTAAGGTGAAAAATCAGAACCAAACATACACTATATGTTTCCCTAACTTGCTGTTAACGATATAAGAGAGGAAGTAATAAAAATAAGTGTAGTATAAAGTATTTAAAAATATTTTGTCAAGAAAAGTCAGAAAATGCTTTGAAGCAATCCGATTATTCACAAAAATATTTTGAATGGCCTTTATAGACATGATTTCAAATTATTTTATTTTATTTCTAACATATTGAAAATACTTAAATAATTTTTTTATAAAAGAAAATTAGTTTGTAAAATCGAGACAAAATGATTAAGGGCGGATGGTGATGATCTTTGACTTGAATAGTAATTAAAGTAAGTTTGAATTATACTTTTTTAAACGTACATAATTTCTAACAATAAAAATAAGTGATTTGATTATTTCTAATTTAGTTAATGCAAAAAAAAAAATTCTTCAAAAATTCTCACTTGTAATTAAACTTTTTTAATCTTAGCAAAACGTGTCATTAAATATTTTCCTTTTAACATTTATTGTCCATATTGTGCTAATAATTCCCTTTCTTCATAATATTTATTATCACTTAGTAACAAGTAACAACTATCGATGACGATTATCATCACATTTATAAGTAGTCGTCTTCAATGACTATTGTTCTAGAAAATAATTAATTTTTGCCTCTATGTTTTTAATATTTGTATGTTTATTATCTGTATGTTTTTAATATTTGTATAGACTATTAGTCACAGTTGCATTTTCTCAAATTTTAAGTTGATTAAGTTTTGTTTATTTATATCGATCTAAAGTTATGAGTTTTACGTGTTATTGAGTTTTATGTGTTATTCTTTATAGTTAGATTTAGAGAACAGTGGGTCGTGAAATTGCTAACAAAATTTCATTTTGATTAGATAATAGATCGTTAAGATATCAACATTTGATCACAACTGCACATACTATCTAGCTGCACACTTTTTTGCATTGTTCCTTCTATTATCTCCTCAATTAATTCTACTTATGTACTAAAAGTCTTCGTGACACTCTCCTCATTAGTTTTCGTGTTTCAAATTGTACACCAAATTTCACAAGGAATATATCATTTCAATGCACCAAATTAATTAGGGATAGTACACAAGCTTTTTGTAGTTTTAAAATTCTATTGTTATTGCTCTAACTTTTAAATATATAAAATACTAACATTTTTTTTTTAACACACAAAAACTCACCGTACATGTTTAGAAGTAGGCAATCATTTTGGACTACCAACACCTCTATCAAACACAATACTATCGTCCACCGTATCTTCTCTATATCTCTCCTTTTCCTGCTTACTCTCAACCACCATCTCCTCCATCTTCATCACCTCGCACCTCCGCTATGGGGAAAAAAATATTTTTCTTTTGCCTTTTTTTTTTTTTTTGAAATCCCAGTCTCATTTTTTAGATGTGGATTTCTACGTTTTTGTTATGAGAGAAGGAAAAGTGTTGGTGGTAATGGCAGTGCAAATCTATAATTGATGTGGTGCTGGAAATAGGTGACGATAGGTCCGATGGAATAGGCTAAGATTTTGGAGGTCATGGTGGTGATAGTCGATGGGATTGAGACAATTGGCCATGATGCTGATGGTGCAGAGATAGTTAATGATGATATGCCCTTTAAATAGTATTTGAGGAACTCTCAATACGCTTCTCTTCGATTCTTGTTACTTGGATCAAGAGTTTAAATTCCAGTCGACTCAACAACATGATGGTAAGTTCAAAGAGGGGCTTAAAGATCTTAGTTCACAATTTATTTTCCAGTGCAATAACTAAAATAAATAATCATTTCAATGGGCCAGGCTCGGGGTTGGGCTGAGTTCAATATCACAATGTCATAATGGGCCAACTTTAATTTGAACCAAAATTTATCATAATTATATATAGAAATTAGGCAAAATAATTCATCTTCTTATGGATTAAATTTATACAGATACTAATTAATTAACTAAATAAAATTCATCTTCTCATGTTATTTGTATTTTTTATCATTTTGTTTTATATTTTCTTTCGTTATAAACATTGTCGTTACATCACTTTTGAGCGTCCTTTTCCATAGTCGATATTCAACTACTAGTTTAATTTGTGGCAATTAAAAAAAATTAAAGTCAAATTTGCTCACATAAGATAATCTTAATTTCTCGTGCATAAATATATAAAATATATTCATAATTCACAAAAAAGGAAAAAAAAAAAGAAAAAAAAAGAAGAAGTTGAAAACTAGAAAAAGAAATGGATATTTTCTCGTTCAACCACTGATTTAGCTAAATAGTAAAGCTATATTGCTATTCATCACATTACACCCGTTCATGCTTTTCTTTCACATTTTCATATATAAAAATGCATCTCAAGTTCATTTAAATGTACAATAACAACTCTATTATCATATAGATTGACGAAATATCATTATTCTTAGTCGACAGATTAGGAAAAATAGAAAGCAAATTATTGAAATTATTTTTCAAATGATTACTTTACTTAAAAGAGAATCCCATGTCCCCGACCAATTTGGTAAAGAGCACTGTTAGTTGATTGATACATATCCAATGAGTAGAATAGTGCACATCAAACGCATTATTGTAAAATTTATTTATTTATTTGTGTATAATTGTTTAGGTGAGGAGCAATATTAATAATTCTCCGAGAAAATATTATTGTGCTCAAGCTAACGAGATCATTCACGAGGTGTCGTTAAACCTATTGAATTGGTGTGACAAAATAAATCATTTTAGAATATTAATGATCTTTAGAACGAAGTAGCAAGCTCGATCAATAAAATCTTATCAGCTAAGCTTGCGACTTAAGTAGAGTCTGCGCAAAGTCCAGTTGAATACATCAAAACTCAATTCAACAGTGCAATTAGTATTCGAGGATTAAGTACGATAATATGTGATATGACTTAACTCGAATCTTGACTCAACAATATCAATATGACTACCGATCCATATCCAATAAATCTTATATCTAATAACTCCAAAATAAAAACACGTATACACTTTGATAATGTAATAAAACACACCGCGCGCACTCATTTTGTCGGGACATTTGAATTTTTGTGTTAATGGGCCCACGGCCCGACAATTTTTTTTGACTTTAAAGCCCACCTAACATTTTGCAATAAATAATTAAAATATGGAAAACAAATTTCAATTATTACTCAAGGGAATCCAACTTGCTTTGCATGATTCAACTATATCACTTATTAATATTTTAATCATGCTTGGTGTATATCATGATGTATACTATCTTTACACTTTGCCACGTAGCAATATAAAATTAGACAGTTTAAAATTTGGATAATTTTTCATCTAATCAATTATTAGCAACACTTGTAATGTCAACAATGACGTACAAAAAAGAATGTACGAATATCATTGTTCTTAATATTTTTATTTTATTTTGTTGTATTGATTTTTAAAAAGAGGAGAAAAGATTGTTGGATAATATATTGTACCTGCTAATTAGAGTCAATAAAAATCACGATATTCTAAAATTTATCAATATCAATTGAATACGGGAAAATTTATTATGATCATTCCTTGCATACTTTTAATTAATTTTATTCTTAAAACTCGAAGTCAGTGACGGTCTTGTTTCTTCATTTTCGTCATCACCTATTTAGAAGGAGGATGAGAGAGATTGTTCAGCCAATGTTGATGTACTATTTGGAGGACTTCTGCATGGAATGTTCATGTGCAATTCAAGGCTTGGAATGGAAAAGATTCCGTTCTTGAGGACTATAAATGACTACAGAGACTTCGATTCTCAGGAGGAAAAAAATGAATGGGTATACGATTGCTCGTAGTGAGTTGAATGAGGGAGAATGTCATGCATTGAGAGCGCTCCTCTCTCAATATGCGTGCATGTGGGGTAGTTGGTTTTAGGTTTGTCGGTCTAAAAATGAGGAAAAAGGTTGTCTTGAGGTATTGAGCTTTGAGAGCCAAACTTGCAATCCGTGAGAGTACCCTAATGGTTGACAATGAAGGGTGCAATTTTCCCTTAATTACATTTAATGTAAAGCTACTTGTACACCTTTGTTTATCTAATCTACCAAGCCAATGAAAAATTGCCAAATCAGCATGCTGTAAACAAATATGTAAGAGAAATGATATTTGCAGTCGTTAACTATCGTAGTCGCCCAATGCGACATATATGCTGCAATTAGTGATTTGTTATATAAGATAATAAAAAACTACTATATTAATGTATCAAATCACTAACCACCATATATATGTCACGTAGAACGATTACGATAGTGAACGACTACAAATAACATGAGTCAATATGTAAACAAAAGTATAAATGTATTTAGCCCTTGTTTGATTTCCATTTTTGGGATAAAATGCATTATGAAATGGTGGTTTTTGAAGGATATATTGTTAAAAAGTAAGGAAATTTTTTTGAAATATATGTATAATTATTTTATAGAATAATGAATTATTGAAAATAAATTTTGAAAAAATGCTTTCATGGAGGCTAAACATAATTT
Source organism: Olea europaea var. sylvestris (assembly GCF_002742605.1). Taxonomy (NCBI): domain Eukaryota; kingdom Viridiplantae; phylum Streptophyta; class Magnoliopsida; order Lamiales; family Oleaceae; genus Olea; species Olea europaea. The sequence continues at coordinate 13,814,047 of NC_036253.1, read as the reverse complement.
TTCGAGCATGACTGCCTACATTCTAAGCCTAGACGCTAGGCCCTAGGGCGTCCATATAAATTGATTAATTTTGTAATTACAGGTACTCAAACTTTAAAATATTACTCTAAGGTCACTGAACTTTGAAAAAGACTTCTTATCCATTCGTCAATTATGAAGGGATATTTTGCATAATATTGCATTCTGATTTTCATTTCGAGGCATTTGGTAAATCTCGTAATAAATCAGAGAAAAGGAAGGCAAAGAAAAACACCCTCTTCTAACGTTAAAATCTTACCGAGACTCCATTTCAGAAGGTATTTCAATCACCCGGGTTTTTGTTTTATTTTCTCGATGCTGAATCTATTACACTCTTAATATCGAGTTTTGTTGGAGAATTGGAGTTCTAATTGACCAGGTTTTCGGATCTTTTATTGTTTTACTTTTTAAATTGTATTTTTCCAGTGGTCGAAGGGTGCAATGTTTACTG
>NC_036253.1:13810738-13812922 GCF_002742605.1 Olea europaea var. sylvestris | reverse complement strand
TTTTTTTTTTTTTTTTTTTTTTTAATAGATTATGTTATTTGTTTCATGATTTCTTATTCTCATATTTTTTATTGTGCTGACTATTTTAGGCAACCAATGAAAATCTTCCCCCAAATGTAATAAAACAGCTGGCAAAAGAATTGAAGAATCTTGATGAAGCACCTCCTGAGGGCATTAAAGTTGGTGTAAACGATGATAACTTTTCAATTATATATGCTGATATCGATGGCCCTGGTATGAACTTTTTGCATTCAGTCTGTTCCATTTTTGTCATCAATATTTTTTCCCTGATTAATCATCTATAACCTTGCAGCTGGGACTCCATATGAGAATGGCATTTTCCGCATGAAGTTGACATTGTCCAATGATTTCCCACAATCCCCTCCCAAAGGTTTGTGAAATTATGTGGGTGTGAACACGTTAAAGAAATATCTGCCAATTTACTTTGTCTTAATTTTACGACATTATATGTGATGGACATATAACCATGTTAGGATCCACTTGCTGCCTTTGTAGGCTATTTCCTGACTAAGATTTTTCATCCAAACATTGCTACCAATGGTGAAATTTGTGTTAATGCATTGAAGAAAGATTGGAACCCAAGTCTTGGACTGAGACATGTTTTAATTGTAAGTTCTGTTGGACAGTATTTTATTATTGTTTTCTTTACTTAGAAATCAATGGAGCTAAAACTTCTCAAGTGAATATTTTCCTTTTTGTCTTCTTTCGAATGACAGGTAATCAGATGCTTGTTGATTGAACCATTTCCGGAATCAGCTTTAAATGAGCAGGCTGGCAAGATGCTGCTTGAAAATTATGAGGAGTATGCTAGACATGCAAGGTAAGACACGCCGTCTTAGTTATATTCCATTGTCTTCTTCATGGCTTTACACAAGTAGGAAGATGAAATTATTGGAAACAAAATAGACTTCTATGGTGTCATTTATGCTCGAAGGCATGGCCTTCATATTGAAGATTCATGATAACAATGGACATTCTATAGAACTCTGAGAGAGTTCTTTTTAATCTTTCACCCATGCATGTTTGCCCACCCATGTATGGGCATGATCATAAGCAATTTCAATTATTTCATGAATATTTTACTAATGGGCAATTGATTTCTGTGTTATGAGTTGGAAGGAACTCAGTGCGATTCGAAACTGTTTAAGCCGGAGCTAAGGTTTACAGTGCTTGCGACCTACTATATTCACATTTCGATCTGCATCTTGACCAGCTAATTTACATTGTCTGACTTCAAATTTTTCCTTTTGTGTTACTTGTACATAGTGGTCAGATAGCAATCTGCATAATAGTGGATATTTTTTGGGAGATTCGTCAATACTTGTTCTTGAGGTGATTGTGAGTTATAGGTCTCACAATTATTCATTAGAAACTATGTTCCATCCCTAGACCGGGATGCTGCCTTTCTGGATGTTTTATTCTCATATGGCTCATTTGTAAGGTGGATTCCAAGTACTGGACAGCATAAGAAAAGAAAAAAGAAGCCAAGCCCCTGTTTGGGCTCCATTATTTTCAAAATACATTTTTTCAATACTTATTTTCAACCACATTCTTCCATAAAATAATGTTGTACGTGAACCCTTTTTTTTATTATTTTTTTATTTTTTATAACTACACATTCTTCAAAAAATCACCATTCCAAAATACATTTTCACCCAAAACCACATTAAAATGGAGCCCAAAGAGGGGCTAAATCTCGTCTTGAATACTGTTTAGCCCCATCAAGTACTGGATTCGAACATGCAGAGTTCCTTGTATTATAAAATTTTGCTTTATAAGTTGAATATGTTGCCTGGGTTTACGATGACAGGCTTTACACTGGAATACATGCTCTCAAGCCGAAGCCAAAGTTCAAATCTGGAGTTATTTCCGAATCAACCACTACCCGAAATGTTGATCAGACAAACTCCTCAGTTAAGAGTGCCGACCAGAAGAATGCAGTACCGGGTGCTGCATCTCCATTAGCCCCTAAACTTGAAAATGGTCAAGATCAGCCAGCAGTCATAACATCAACGTCTGAGACCGGAGTTGGTGGATCAATGACAGCTCCATTGACACAGAAGAAGGAAGTTGGGCTGGCAAAAGCTCCTGCAGGCAAAAAGAAGATGGATGCAAGAAAGAAAAGCTTGAAGAGATTGTAAAAGTTCCATGGATTTTTTTTTT